>NC_081568.1:24854139-25154139 GCF_022355385.1 Mustela nigripes
ACCGCTATAGTTCAGTCACCTTATTGTCTCAGAGCGCAGAAATGACTTGCTTAGTCAGTGGCAGATTAAGGCTAGTCTCCAGGTCTCTGGTGCTACCTACCCCCAAAAGTGTGCCCACTGGCACCCTGGAATGAGAGACACTGGCGCCCTGGGATCAGAGAGACACTGGCGCCCTGGGATCAGAGAGACTTGGCCATGTCCTGGAACTCCGAGACAGCTGTGGTAGAAGAGAGAAGATGGAGTCAAAAGCAGGTCCCGATGCTGTGCAGAGTTCACACAAATGTACATCCTTTGTGTGTCTTTATAGCCTCAAATAGATGCATAATGGAGACAGGAATAGCCACTGGTCATTTGATAATTTCTTTTTTAGAAGTTGTTACAAATTCCCCTTCCCATTAGGTGACTTACAGGGGTGGCTAAAATAATGCAAATGTGAATTTTAGGTTTCATTTCTTTTCTTCCTCTTCCTCTGGTGGAAAGGCTAGAGCACAGTGGTTTCCAGAGGTAAAATGTGCCAGTGATTTATAGCTGGATAAACCTACTTTTGTACTGTACCATGACCGCTAGCATTAAAATTAGCACTTCCTGAGGGCCTTTTATAAGCTAAGGGCAGAATTTTCACAGGATCCCTGTGAGGCAGATGTTACTATTTGGCCCGACTTTTCTGATGAGGGGACTGAGGTTTCAGAGAGGTTAAGTGATCGGCTCAGTTCTGCCTGACCCTAAACAAGAGCCTCACTCACTGTGGAAGACCACAGGCCTGAAGAGCAGGGGTGAAGACGAACGTTTTTGGATTATTAGACAGACTGCAAGGTGTGAAATCTACAGTGTATTTTTTAAGATTTTATTTATTTATTTATTTATTTAAGAGAGAGAGAGAGAGAGAGAGAGAGAGCGAGCGTGGGGCGGGGGGGGGGGGGGGGGGGTTGGTGGCGGGTGGGGGAAAGAGAGAGTCCCAAGCAGACTCTATGCTGTACGCAGAGCCTGAGGCTTGGTTCAGTCCCAGGACCCTGAGATCATGACCTGAGCCAAAAGCAAGGGTCCCATGCTCAGAAGACTGAGCCACCCAGGAGCCCCTCTACGATGTATTTAGAGTCTTGGGATATTCCCCCAGCTCCTTTCATTTCAGAGATCTGAGAAGTAACAGTCCTCCCCGCTCCCCGCCACTGCAGATGGGGGGCTCTCGGCTTTCACCTCAAACCTCTGTGGTCTGCACATCCTGATAACAGGAATTTGCCACTGCAGGGAGTGAAAATCTTGGCAGGCCTTGGAGAGACCTCTGGGCGGTCGAGTGTCCTTGCCCAGTGGCGCCCGGGGTGCCGTGGGGGTGCCTGTAGGGCGAGGCGCGTGTGCTGGCTGGACCAGCGCGGGGAGCACCAGCGATCTGGGGCGGCTTCCGAGGCCGGCTGTGAATTCCCGGGGAGAGGGCGACACCGCAGCACGGAGCCCCTCACAGCCTGGCTCGGCACTTTCTAAAAATATTCCTGACCAACAGCTAATGGGCATTTCGGCCCCACAGCTCTGAGCTGCTGCCGCTGTTTGAAATGAACGCTTACTTCTCCTTCGGGCCTGCGCGTCTTGATTTATGGGATGGGGAGAGAGGTGGCGGTGGGGAGAGAGGTGGCGGTGGTTTCGTGGGACTTCAGGACAGCCTACTCGCCAGAGGCCTTTTAAAAACAATAAAGAGCATGGTTGCCTCTTTTAGTGAGGGTTGCGTGTTCCTTTGCTAGTCTGAAATGAAGCAGAATGAGATCAAAGCTGCTTTAGGAAGAAGACAGCTGCAATATCGCCTAAGTGTGGCTTCAGGGCCACACGGTGGGTGGGTGGGGGTGCTCCGTGTCTCCAGAGGAGCCCTGGTTTCAGACTTGAAGAAGACTGAGGGGCAAAGGGTTTTCAAAACTGCACAATTGTAATGTAAATCACTACAGCCTTCTTGGAAAGCTTGTGGACGATATGCATAAAGCGGTCCGAAGTGGACCCCTGTCGCCCCGTAATGCCTTTTCTACAGATACCTTTTGAAGAACCGACTGGAAATGGGATCAATTTTGTATTCATTGGAGCAGCATTTATGAAAGCAACAAAAATGGGCTGTAGCCTAAATTCCCAACCGTAGAATTAGTCAAGTAAATTATGGTGATCTGTTTGTGCAGTACCACAGTTATGAAAATGTCAGTTTTTGAAGAATTATAATGATGTGGTAAAATGGTTAAGGTATAACAAGTGAAAATACAAGCTTAAAAACTGTGTAGAGTGTGGCTTCCAGGTCACCGGTGTAGGCGTGTGGACACACGCTCTGGGAAAAGACTGGAAAAAGAGTCCAAAATTGTGATCATCTCTGATTAGTGAGATTGTGGATGACTTTATTCTCTTCATGTATACCTCTATTTTTTGTTGTTGTTGTTGTTGCAATGAAATGGATTCAGTTAAGAGTCATGATTTTAGCTATTTATTAAAGATTTTATTTATTTATTTGAGAGAGAGTATGCGAGCAGAGGGAGGAACAGGGGGGAGGGGAGGAGGGAAACGAATCTCCAGCAGACTCCATGCAGTGTGTGGACCCCGAAGTGGGTCTCGAACTCACAACCCTGAGATCATGACCTGAGCCAAAGCCAAGAGTCAGATGCTTAACTGACTGAACCACCCAGGCGCCCCACAATTTAATTCTTATTTTTTAAAGAAAGTCTCTTCCTCAGGATCTTCTCAGGGGTGTTCTACACAGACACCCATGGCTCTGTAGTGGGTCTGAACTGGGGCCTGTTAGGACAGCTCTCAGTTTTAGCCTGTGCTGGTAAGTAAGAGGCTGGTCACAAGCGAAATCGAAGAGGAAACCAAACTTGCAATCAGAATACTCAAGTTTTCACCCCAACTTCCCTCTTCTACAAGTTGAGAGTGCTGGGGAAAGCATGAGGCACTCCAAATTCCTTTCGTTGTCAAGGTCTCTTGGGAGAGGGGTGGGTCCCCCAGTGCCAGTTCTCAACAGGGCTCTGAAGCAGACCCATGCTTGCATGGCCATTTCCACAGTTTGTTGTTCTTTGTAGTGCTCCCGTCCTCATTCTCTTGCTATCTGCAGCTCTCCCCCAAGGAAACCTGCTCTGTGGAAAGGGTCTGGTTCATTTGTTCAAACCCACATTTATTAAATGCAAGGGCACTGACTGGCAAATACTTAACCCATGACCCTGTTTATGGGCGGCTCCATTTTCATGAGGAAAGGGAACAACTGTGAATCAAAGGACAGCTCTCTCTCCAGCGAAGGGCACAGTGGGGCATGCTGACCAGTGTGGTGGAGCTCCAGGGAGCCCAGCTTTGCTCCATGTTGGGTCTAAGACCTCTGCCTGAACTTGTGAACAGGTATGTTTGTGGGAAAGACACGCGTCCCCTCTAAGTCGTCGTGGATTCTTCATGCCTGCCTCAGAAACAATAATACTTCCTCTACCAGATTCTTGTGAGAAGGGAAACCACCTCAGTGAAATGAGCCTTGGCAAAGTGTAAGGCAGAGGGGCATGGGCTAAAACTCTTGGCAGATAGCTATGCTAGGTTTGCTCAGTGGTTAGTTTTTGAAGACTGAGCTTGTTCATACTTAAAAATCAAGAGATTTCACATTTTGACGTGTGGATTTTCTTCCTTGGCGGGGCCCTGGCATTCTGACACTGCCCCCGTCTGCTGGTGCTCAGAAATGGATGTTCACCATCCTGGAAGCCCAAGCCTCAGCAGCCACCATGTCCCGGCACAGACTTCCATCCCTCCACAGCAGAGGTGGGGGGCGCCATGTTGCAGGGCTGGGGGCTCTGAAGGCTGAACCACATTCCCCGGGTCTGGTCTCTGCTCTACCATTTGCTTGTTAATGTGGTTTGGGCCAACCTCGCAAAGCCTTAACTTTCTGGGGCCTCTCCTTACTTCATCTAAGTGGGGTAATATTTGTATCTTCCTAGAGGGTGGTGGCAAGGACTAAGTGACAAAATGCCTGTGAAACACTTAGAACAATGCCTGGTGCACACAGGTGTTTGATCACATTTATCTGCTGGGCCCTGCATTGGACTTAACTTCTGTTGGAAGATGGGAATCAAATAGCACTGTTTCTGTTACTTATCTGTTTATCCGTCCAGTAATTTCTCTGCTCTATGTTATCTGGCAGTTCTGCAGGTTAAAGTAGGATTCTGAATAAATTTAAAACCTCTTAAATATTCTTTTAGGTTACCCAGTCTCTCCTTCCTTTTGAGGATGTTATCTGAGTAACGTTAGAACCCTTTTTCCCTCGGTGAGCGGTGCCCTGTTAGCCATTGATCTCGACCTCCTGTGAGTCTACGTAATATGCTTTCATGCTTGATTTTATTCTGTTGCTAGTTGTTGCCTGTCTTTTATCTTCAACTAGAGTATGAGTTCTGTCATGGTTTTCTGTTCCCGTGTCCTGCACATTACCTAGTGTAATAAATTGCTGGTCAAATGAATGGTTGTAGTTATTGCTAAAAAGCAGTGACTAGCTCTACCAAACGTAGGCCCAGTGACATCTAGGTTCTTATAGGACAGATTTTGCCCCTTCTTGGTCAGAATCTCAGCTAGCAGATTAGTGCCTCTGAGGAAATGGAGGA
Organism: Mustela nigripes; assembly: GCF_022355385.1. Lineage (NCBI taxonomy): Eukaryota > Metazoa > Chordata > Mammalia > Carnivora > Mustelidae > Mustela > Mustela nigripes. The sequence goes on from NC_081568.1 coordinate 24,858,726, forward strand.
GACATGCCCCATGGGAGAAAATAAAAGGCCAGGAATACATGATGTGAAGTTTGCTAACCCAGACAATGACTTTGCATTCTGAGAGGCTAAAGGGGAAGAGGATGTAATCGATAGTTCCAGGCTCAGGTGACATTAAATGTCTGTCCTTGTCTTTCTATTTCTTTTCTTTTCTTTTTTTAAAAATTCTACCTATTTTATAACCACAGGCACAAGCAACTTCTTACTTCCGTGGTAACAGCAGTATGCACAGCTGACCTCCAAAGTCCATGGAATTGGGTTTTTCTGGAACTTTCTGAGGTAGTTACTTTCTAAAGAGTTGATAGGTAGACATTTTTCTTGCCATAATTGAACCATCAGGCATGGACCATTTGAGGGCTAGGGCTTGGTTGTTGGCTTAACTCTGCTCCAAAGTGGTTTCCATTTCTAAATCACACTCTTGTACTAAGAATTCTATCAGTTCCTTGAGATCTGGAGAGAGTTGTTACTCTGGGGTCTTTGAAAACCAGGGCAGGACTTGGCTCACCCATGTTTACTGACCATTAACTGGAGGGTCAACAGGGGGTCTGCCACATCCTTAGTAGACAAAAAAGTCTTCTCCGTCACACCTGGTGTCCCAAGAGATGGTCTTAACTCACTTTAAAAATAAAAAAGGAAATAAAATTCCTTGCTTAAAGCGTAATTTTTGATATTGGTATCATTTGAATGAGTCATATAATCTTTTTTCTTTTGACATTTATTTTCTTCTCCAGTATTATCTTGATTCTAGTTCTAAAAAAAAAGAAAGAAAAGAAGATTTTGTTTCCCTTCGCAGTTTGAACAGGAAAGAATCTTATTGTAAAAAACACTGTGTTCTCCTTTTCCTTTTTTTGTATATATAATTTCTGAGGCTGAGGATATATTCCAATTATTTCAGAGGGCTTTAGTGAGCTCACTAAAAAGTTTAAAAGTGCTAAAAAGAAATTCTACTCCTGGGATATCTGGGTGACTCAGTGGGTTAAGTGTCTGCCTTCGGCTCAGGTCATGGTTTCAGGGTCCTGGGATCGAGCCCCGTATGGGAGGGGGTCTGCTCAGCAGGGAGCCGGTTTCCCCCTCTCTCTCTGCCTGCCTCTCTACCTACTTGTGATCTTACTTTCTGTCGAATAAATAAATAAAATATTTTATATATATATATATATATATATATATATATATATATATATATATATATAAATTCTACTCCTGGTAGGCTAAGAAGCTCTCTGGTAGTGTGGGTCTTTTCTTCTCCCTCCTTCTGTGCCTGGGGTACTCTTACGTCTGCATGGCTGAGGCTTTCCAAGGTCACTGGAGAGAGGGGAAGGAGTACTCTGGGTTAATTCATTCCTTGTCCTTGTCCCCACCTTCATAATTCAGATGAACAGACAGATACTAGAGTCCCTTGGCTGCCTATTGCCTTTCATCTCTCTGACTCTTGTGCTTAGTGTCTTCTTTTTAATATTTCATTTTAAGGTAATATTTTGATATTAATAGAGCCCCGTATCGGGGGGGGGGGTGTCTGCTCAGCAGGGAGCCGGTTTCCCCCTCTCTCTCTGCCTGCCTCTCTACCTACTTGTGATCAGAAAATATGAATGGACCAGAAGGAAAACAAAGGTCAATAATCCCACTTCCAAATAAAGAAGCTCTAGGAACATCTGTGTGTATTTCAGCATGCATGCCTGTGTTGGCAAGAGAGAGAGAAAGATGGAGATAGAGATGAAAACAGAGAGAAATAGACTTTAATCTCTGCCTGTTGAGTTCATTGTTGTACTTCCAGCATCTAGAATAATGCCTGATGCACAGTAGGTCCTCAAAAATATTTGCTGAAAAAAAAAAAAATGGATTCAGCGGATGGTAGAAGTCTCCCTCCTCCCGGAAGCTCTCACACACCACCTGGAGAGACCCGCTTTTCCAGGTCTCACTAACCATATGGCCAGAACCACCTTCACTTACGCCTTCACTGTGCAGACCTACCTCTCACCTGTCCACACTGTCTTGTTCACAGGAGTCTCCTCTGTTCCTGGACACACGTGCCATTAGCCTTTTAGTCTTCCTATTTTCATACTTTACCCTCTGCTGAAAGTGAGTTCTTTGTAAAGCCAAATGTCTTCTGTTTCAAGTTAGATTTATGTTTCCACGTCCTGTCTTAGTGAAAATTTGCATTTTCTGGTGTAATGTTCATTGTGTAATTTTGTAGGAAGGTGTTCCCTAACCCCTGTAAATGAATGTTTTTTCTCCTACTACCAAGAACTAAACGGTCTGTTCTAGGAAACTGCATGTTCAATTTCAGCAGAATTTGTCTGACTTGCGCCTTTTGCCATCGCCAAAATCTGGGAGGAAAAAAATAAATAAAACAAAAACTAGTGAAACTTGATCCATAAAGTCAAGAGGAGGGCCTAGCATTATAGCTAGCCACTGCATAGATTGTCCCCTGGAACAACCTAAGTGACCAAATGTAGGGCTCAAAATAGAACTATGGTATCTAGCTGGTTTGGACTGCTTAGAAGTCAGGGACCATGGGTTAGATTCTGGGCATCCTGGGTAGGAGTCCCTGCCAATCCTCAAAGAAATAAGAGAGTAGTTTTGGCTTTGGCCAAGACAAATGCCTAGGTGCAGCTGGGACAAGGCTCTTATGGCTTTGTCCTCATGGCCTCAGGAAGCTGCAGTTCTCATGGTTGGCTTCCTGAACAGATGAGATATTGACCAGCAAGGGTAAATCAGCATCAGCTTATGAGTCAACTCATTTTTCTCGGCTGTCTGGAGGGTTGTCTTAAGATGATTTTATGGCCTTGTCTCGGGTCAGGGAGAAAGAAGGCTGTGAGTGATCCAATAACGATATCGGTCAAGGGGATAGGAGCCGGAGAGGGGCAGGTCCGCCCGCCATTTGCCGTCCTTGGCAAACACAAGGGATTGTGCTACAAACATGGCATTTTAAGTGATCACACTTGGAGAGGTGTGTGCTCACGGGCTCTGTGACAGGGTGACCATAGGATCTTTTTAATCAAATCAGGATACCTTTGAGAGTGGAAGGAGATGCTGTTGCCCTAGGAGTAAACGAAGACCTATGACGCTTCCTTGATTGCAGACAACGCTCAAATGGAAAGGTGCTCCCTCCTGTACTTGCTTCCCTGAAATCTAGGGGACACTCGAGGAAAATCTCCCCTTCTAATGTGCCCTGCGCTCTTTCCAGGGAGCCTTTGGGTTGGGACGTGTTTATCTCACCTCTCCCACCTGACGAAGAGCGACCCAAACACCTGCCTCTTTTTGTCGTCCACACCTGTGCTGTGCAGAGGGGCTCATGGCGAGAGCTCCACAGCTTGGTGACTTTTCTGACGAGGCTGGCAGATATCTGGGGCAGGTTCAGTATTGGCTTTCCCTCCCCTGAAGGCAGAACCACCAAATCCATCTACCAGTTCTCTTTCTCCAAATGCCAGGGTTTCCCTTCCACTCCCGGTGGCGTGAATGGCCATGCAGCCTGATTTCGGCTTCCCAAAAACCCAGCCCCGGCAGCCTGCCCCTGAGACCTACCTGCTGGCCATCATTCTGTACCCCAGAGCAGGGCCTGCGAGCCAACCGTGAAGGATGGTTCAGGTCTGTTTGCTGAGCCGGAGAGAGTTGACATTCCGTAGGTATGTTTTTTGTTTTGTTTTGTTTTGTTTTGTCGTCAAAAGTCTAGGTCTTATTTCCAAGAAGGCCTTCCCATTCCTTAGATTACCGTGAATAAACTCAGGTTGTATGGGTCTGAAATCACAAATTTGAAATAATGCAATGGGAGGCTGACTCTTGAATGCAGAAATAGCTTCTGCAAATGTCTGGTCGGCTCTATTCCTGGTAAGCTTGCTGACCTTGCTCAGACCTCTCTCTGCGGATAGAAGAGCAAGTCCCATTTCCCAGACTGAGTATCGAGTTATGTGATCAGACAAATGATGTCCTTGGCCTGCCACCATATCTTCATTTTCGGCTTTGTTGCTATTGTTTAGTTGCCAACATGAGTCACAACATGTGGATTTGAGACCTGACTGTGTCGCAAATGGTCTGCATGACTGTGAACACGTCACTTTCCCTCCCGCACACCTTTCTTCATCTGTAAAATGGGAGGTGGACCAGCTCAGTGGCCATCAAAGTGTTTTAGAAATGGTTCCCCCTTTCCAAAACATAGCACATATTCCTGACATATAGAACCGAAGTTGCTCCAATTAAACCCAAAATAAGGCCCAGAGTGCACAGGGCTCCCGGTGCTTTCCCTTCCTCCTGGCCTCTGACCCCGGGGTGCTCTGCAGAGGGGGGCTCTGGGTCTTTCTAACTTCCCCTCGCAGGAGAATCTGCGACGTTTCTGTCCTGCTGCCTGCCTTCTGGTCATCTTTCTGGGTAGTCTGTAACCTGCTTGTAGGCATTCCTGGCAGGGGGTGGGCAGGGAAATTAAAAGGAGATGAAATTTAAATCTCTGCACTTTGCTGCTCGTCAGCAGCTCTGAAGACACGCTTGGTTAGGATGGAGGTTGAAACCAAAGACTTAGAGAAGGTGTTAGGTTATCTGTGCCTCGTAATTCCAGTGGGGCTAGGCTCTCTACTCCTGGGAATGACTGCTGTGGGTCGACTGTCCTATTCTTTATCTCTCTCCAGCACAGCCTCTAAGACAATGGCACTCAGGCCTGGAATAGCAATTAGAAGAACCCTGATCTTGGAGTCACCCGTCCCTTGTCAGCACTTAATGAAATTAGGGCAGCCCTAAGCAAGCAAGGTGGAAGTGACTTTGTTGACCCCATTTTATAGGGGCCCCAACTTATGTTCTCTCTTTAAATCCTTGTGACAACTCTGTGAGGCAGGGTTTCCCTGTTAGGCTGTTGTTCCCTTGCTTATCTGTCTCCTGCAGGAACTGAATACACCTGAGCACCAGGAATGATGTTTTATCTCTTGGTTTGGATCATTGACACCTAGTAGGCCCACTGACTTTTGTTTGTTTTCTATAAGTAGGATAGGTGAGTGAATGAGAAAATGAAGCCAGAGGGGTTAAGAAATCAGCTTGGCAGTAAATCTGGGCCAAACGTCTGTCTCCATCACGTCTGGCTGATTCAAGAGTTGAGAGGGTGACTGTGTGGGCCCACCATCTCTGTCATCTTGCTGCGCACCCACAGTCCCTTGGGTCCCCCCCCCTAAGTGTCCCCAGGCCCCACAGGCTTTCTCCACCCTCAGGGTTCCTTCAGCTAAGCCAGCGCTGTCTCCCTTGTTCTAGGAGAGTTTCTCAGCCAGGATGAGAAGATAAGACTGCCTTAGAAAATTGGCATCCTGCCCTGATGTTTTTCCCTCTTTTTAGGATTCCAGGATTCTCAGTACAATGGTTCCCAAACCTTTTAGAGATACAGATTCTCGGGCTGTACCCCAGGCTCACTGAATCAGGATTTCTGGAGATGGAGTGCTGTCCAGACAGGTGACTTTTAAAGCAACTGGCTCTTGGACACCAGGACAGCCTGTCCTGCCCTTCCTGTGCAACTTCATCATCAGCCAAGAGCCCTGCCAGGAACTGACCTTGGGGCTCACACGGGCCGGTTTGTCTTCTCCAGCCCCTGCCACCCCAGGTCCCACTTCTATGCTTTTCTCCCACCTAACAAAGGTCTTTGCTCCTGTCCATCTTTACCTCTGTTGCAGGTGGTCCTTGGAGCCTGGCTCATTCCCAAGTCCCCGCTTTGCCTCCTGCAGCTCAGCCCTGGTTCCTCTTTTTCTGAATTCTGCTGGCTCATGTGGGCAGGGACATACAGTCCACCCCTCTTTCAGTCATTCAGCAAAGAGCAAGCAGTCGTGATGTGCCAACCACTTGTCCAAAGGTGGTGGACCCTGCAGGGGACAAAGTAGACAAAGACCCTGTCCCTATGGTCACTGTTCCTCGTGTGTTCCTAGCACCAGGGACTGCTGGGCACTTAGGAGGCCCTGGGTAAACCCCCGAATGACTGTGGCTGGAGTGGGGAGAGTGGGGTGGCAGATGAGGGGAACAGGTGGTCAAGGCTAAGGCTCTGCGGCCCTCGGAAAGCCACTGTGAAGACTCCAGCTTTTACTCCAAGTACAGTGGGATGCTATTTGGTGTCCTCAGTAGAAGAGTGGCGGGAGCAAACTGACCTTTCCTCCTGCATGGAGAATTGTCCCCCAGGGTGGGGGGTGGTTAGGACAGAAACAGGGAGGCCTGTGGGGAGGTCTAGGGCACTTGGGGTGAGATGACATCAGTGCCGAGAGCAAGGATTTGGACTCGGGATGCATTCTGATAGCAGAGACTGTGGGTTTTGAGGATGGATGCGATGGGAAGTGAAGTCTGAATTCCAAGGGTTTTTACATAAGCAACTGGCTGGACAGATGATGCGAAACCCACACGGCTGCTCATTTTTGCTTGTCAGTTTCCTTCTGATGAGGGCAGGGAGCCTGCTGCATACTGGGGGCCGAGCCCCAGCAGGGGCCTGGCTCCTGATGGGTGCTGCACTCAGTAACAGGCTTCACAAGCAGCTCACCATGCTGATCGCCAACATAACATGAACCCCATTCTGTGGCATCAGCATCTTGGGGCAGAGGGTAAAAGTTGCGCATTCCTTTGCAAAAGACCGTGAGGGGGGTGCTCTGGGAGTTAAGATGCCACCTCTGTGTCCGCAGGGTTTGGGCCAGGGAGAGGAGGTGGAAACAGAATGCAGAAGTTCAGCACCCCAACTCCTCTCTTTCCAAGTTTGTATCTCTTTGGGGGAAGGTTAGTTCCTGTTCCCTACACAGGAACATAGTTCCAGGTGCTTCTCTGCCTTGGCAAAGGCTCACCTTGTGCCGATCTTTCTTGCTTTTCAAAAAACCCCTTCCTGGAAACCCATTCCAAATGCTGTTTCTTCCATGGAGTGCTTCCTGATGTCCTAGCCAGATGTGGTTTCTGCCTCTTCTGAACCCCATAGTGGTTTATGCCTTTCTAATGACATCATATTCTCCAAGGTTTTACCCAGTCTGTTGAGCTGGAATGCCCACAGGGAGATGATGGGACTTCATTATCTTTGTTCCTCCCCCAAGACCCAGTGCAGTCTCTTGAACCCAGTAGACACTTGATAAATATTATTCAAATTGCAATTGACTTTCTTTATGACTGATCCTTTCAGCAGCAGCAGGATGCTTATTTCCTAAAGGAGATGTCGGATAGGAATCCAACCATCAAATAAAATATGTCAGATGGAGACCACAATTCAATGAAGGGGACAAGTAGGAGAAGATTTTGGATGGAGATGCCGTTCTAAGAATGTTTTCACTTTCTTTCTGACCCTTTGTAGGATGATAGGATGCCACGGGGATAGGTTCTGTGCCAGGAAGCAGTAGGTGGTTCTTGACAGTCCTTGCCACAGTGTTCCTGGCTAATGTGCTTTGTCAGGAGAAGCTGCAGACCAGGACTTTTTACATGGAAAATCCTAATTTCTAGATGTTAGCAAGTGATTCAGGCACTGCTGGGAGAGCCCGGCTGCTAGCTCAGGACCTCTGATTTACATGACAGGCTTTCCCCCTCTGAGGGAAGTAAGTAAATTTATTTTGAAATCTCCAGGATATCTAACTGCTTTTTGGTAAAAGGAGGATGTTTGCATCTTGTTTTTCTTCTCCAGCATTTGCTTTCCATTGTTCTGCTTCCCTCTGAGGGGGAACCCCAGGGTTGTGATTATTAATTTGTGCTTGAATCCCAGCTTCGGGTGGCAGAAGCACTTCTATAGCTTGCCTTGAACTCTGTCTCACGAGCTCTTTATTTTCCTCCAGGAGCGGTTTAAATGGAAGCCACAGTCTTCTGCAAAGCATAATTGGTTTTAAATTGTCAGTTTAATAATAATGATGTTGTGCTTAATGCGGTAGCTTTCAGCCTCTGCTGGCAGCCCTTGCCAACCCGTCGGTCATCGACCCGCATGCTGTCCTCAGGAGGGGACAGCTGTTAGGGACGTGAGGCTCCCCACTCCATCCTTTTGTGGACTGCAGGGATGAGGGGGTCCAGTGCCCCCTGCAGCCACGGGCCACTGGAGGAGAGGGAGGCACCGGGGCATCCATTTGTGCCTGAGCCATGGTGTGGGGGGTGGTGGGACGGGGGTCCGAGACTAGACTTTCAAGGTTCTTGGTTTTCTTTTTTTTTTGTTGTTCTTTCTTCACCCTTGGGCACCCAGCAGCTTATTAGGAATTCTACAGGAAGATGAGCAGAGGAATTCAAGTTCCACCAATCTGTATAGATGGCTTAATTGGGAAGATGCATTAACTTAATTGGTTATCATCAGGCTTCTGGCTTCTTTCTGTATTTTAAGTAACTTTTCCTCATTTTCTCTTACCATGGCCAATAGCGCATGCATTTAAAAAAAATTAAATCTCGTACTTTGGTCCCTCCAAGTGGAAAGAGCTCTGGTTCAGCAGTCAGAGAGCCTGGATTCTGCTTATGACTCTTTCTGGAAAGATCTGAATAAACTTAAATGGGATACTTACCTCTCCTGGCCTCATTTCCATGCCTGATAGATGAGTAGGTTACATTACAAAGCCACAAGAGTCCCTTCCAGTGTGTGCAGTGGATGACTTCAGTGTTTCTGTGAAAGGACACCAAACTCCTCCTTGAACAACATTTGCAGTGTTTCAAAAGTCAATAAAAATACCAATCTACATATGTTATACAACAGACTAACTGAGGCTTGGACAAGGGAGGGCTTGTTCAGCAAAAACTCAGCATTATGTTATAAAAAGCACAGAGAAGGATGTTGGTGTTGTGTGATGTGGGGTGTCCCGCTGGAAAATTACAGGCAGTGCTGTCAATGACAGGGTGGCAGCACCCCAGGCCGCCCCCCCCCACACCCCGAAGGCTTCCCAGGCCCCACCCGCTGGGCAGACCGCAGGCGTTCAGAACCTGCGGTCTAGCTCCTCATCCAGGATAAACAGCTCCTCATTTGTGTTGGGTTCCGAACTTCCTCGCTTCGACTACCGTTTCTGGGTGTTGTTTGTTTGTTTCTGTTGTAGACAGGAGCAGATTATGACAGGAGAAGGAGTTGGGGCAGAAATAGACACGTGAAGCCCGAAGAACTTTCTTTGGACTTCTCCAGTGGCCATTTGACCCGCATTTTGGGGGAAGCGCTGCTGCGCACAGGATACCCTATTTTGTGTAAACGCTGTTGGCAGCAGAGCTGGTCAGACAGCTGTATTCTGCTTCTCTTTCTTCTTAGGAGCCCTCTTCAGTCCTAGAGGCTTCACGTGCATGCATCTGTAGACCTGAGCTATCTATATATCCTTTTTTTTCTTTTCTTTTCTTTTTTTTTAATCTTTAGGCAGTGTGTTGTATATTTTTACAGGGGAAAATGGACAACAGACAACAGAAGTTAACAGGCTTTCTTCTCTCAATATGGACATTCTTAAAAAGGACCGAACCTAATGTGCGTGATAGCTTCACTGGGAAGGGGAACTGTACCCCCCTTTGCCAGAAGCAATTTGCCAGGCTGTCTGTGTGATGGACTAGCAACTTCTGAGTGTCGGCATCAGCAGCTGAGGAGATAGCCTGAGCCGACTGTGCAGTGAGGTGGGGAGGGGCAGGATGGGCCGAGCACGCAGGAATACCCATTGCTCTTAAGAATTCAATGTGGCTGGGATGCCTGGGTGGCTCAGTCATTAAGCGTCTGCCTTCTGCACAGGTCATGATCATAGGGTCCTGGGATCAAGCCCCACATCGGGCTCCCTGCTTGACGGGAAGCCTGCTTCTCCCTCTCCCACTCCCCCTGCTTGTGTTCCTGCTCTTGCTGTCTCTCTCTCTCTAATTAATTAATTAATTAATTAATTTTTAAAAATCTTAAAAAAAAAAAGAATTCAACGTGGCCATATACAACTTCCTACTTGGACTTCTATTCCAAGAAATATAGCCGAATTTGGGGGTTCTAGATATTAGCTATGGAAGGCCGTTATCTTCGGGGGTTTTTTCTTAAGATTTTATTTAGTTATTCGAGAGAAAGAGAGCACAAGCCGGGGATGGGACAGGAGGAGAAGGAGAGGGAGAAACAGATTCCTTGCCGAGCAGGGAGCCTGACATGGGGCTCAATCCCAGGACCCTGGGATCTCATGACCTGATCTGAAGGCAGCCTCTGAACCAACTCAGCCCCCCCCCCACCAGGTTTCTTAAAAAAAACCTTCCGATTTCTTAAAAAGCTTCGAGTATCAAATTCCTGGCCTCTGATGTGCTATTGGGTATAATTTAGACCTCCAGAGAAGCCCGGCGCTGTAGAGGAATGGGACACAGAGGAGCTTAATTCTATTGGAGAGAAGCAAAGCCAGCAGTAAAAGGAGGTGGGTGCAGGTGAAGCACTGTGGGGACAGGTGGCCAGGGGTCTTCAGGACCCGGAGTGCATCTCTGTGTGTCTGTGCAAGGCTTGAGGTCATGTGCTTTCTACCACTGACATAAGACCCCTTTGAGAATGAGGCCAAACTTAAGATGGGATTGAGAAAATTCAGGATTTTTGTAAAGACCAGTTGTACACACAGAAAGGCTGTCAGCCCACTAAGGGAAAAGACTGTTCCAGGTCATTTGCCACTGCATCCCCCTCAACTACCAGCCAATTTGATTATTCATCACTATTTGTAGAATAATTAATAAACTGAAGAGAGAGAGGAGCTGGGGAAGACTCACACTGGTGCTGACCAGGCATTCTCTTTGGCCCACATCTGGTCCTGTGGCCTTTGTGAGGCTGTGGCCTGGTCAGCTCTGGGGACCACTCTAGGGCTCGGTGGAGTGATAGAGCTTCTTTGGATGCTTGAAGCGTAAAAATAATTTATTGGATAGAAGAATGTAAGGATATTGGGCACCCCAAGGAGCCAGTGGGAGATTGGAGAAGGCAAGGGGGCAGTCCAGGTGGACTGCCGGGTGACAGCCAGGGTTGTTTCCAGGGATGATCTGGAGGGACACGGGTCTGGCTCAGTATCCATGGCACTGCCACACAACCCCGGAGGTCCTGTTCTATTCTGGCCTCTCTGTGCTCCCTATCTGCTGAGAGCTCCCTAAACTACTCCTCATCTACACATCTTTCCTGAAGATCTCAAGTCCAGGATGAGAACACCCACGCCTCTGCTGGCTTGTGACCTTGGGTGCTGGCTTCCCAGCACTCTTCACCATAGCAAGCGTGGTGGGAGGTGGGGTACTGCCTTACACGTGGGGGAGCCACTCCTTCCTAGTCAATGGAGCAGGGCAGCCATGCTGGGTAGCCGAGCATGCCCTGGGGGCAGCCATTGAAAGAACTTCCAAATCAATGAGGAATCCAGTTCCTGAAGCAAATATGAAGAGAGAAAAGCAAGCATGATGGCGACGTGCATTGTAGAATTTAATTTTGTGTCAAGTCAGAGCCAACAAGAGCCAACATACAGTGTATTAAGAATATGTTAATGGTGGTTCCCAGGGGCAAAGAGCTTTTTGGCTGAGGGGATACTCAGCACATTCTCAAGGACAAGTCTCAAAATGGAAGAGAATGGTCAAGGTGGTTGGTTTTTTTAATCAGTTCAACCCAGCCAGCACATCAGAGAGAATGTCTGTGGCCAGGCTGTGATTCACCACCTTGGAGGTCAGCCCTAAGTCTGTCCTTTTCCTTCCCATGCTGCTGCCTGCTGTGCTGGGCTGTTGTTCAGTGGGTTCCGAGTCGGGAGGAGGTAGCTGGAGCTTGTCAGCCCAGCCTCATGCCCTATAAAGTGCTCCCCGGCTTCTGAGGTGAATTAACTCTTGTTTTTATTACTCTGTTAATTCCAGCTCCTGTCTGTCTGTCTAATTCATTCCGCGTGTCTGGCCCCTTCTGCCCACAGCAGTCATGGCGCAGGCCGGGGGCCCATCTGTTTTGGGAGTCTTCTCCCTGATTCTGCTGGCAGCCCTGCCCAGAAGCGCTCTGAGTTCACGGGCGTTGTTCCCAGGGATGCCCGCACGGTGCCTCCCCCCGCGCTGGACCACAGTAGACTCTAAATGCTTTGAGAGCCTAGACCTTGACTCGTTTGTATTTTTTTTAAATTTACTGTTATCGAAGTAAAATTGACATGCAGTATCCTATATTAGCTTCAGGTGTTCGGCACAGGGATTCAGTACTTAAACATCCTGTGGAATGGCCACCCCAGCCAGCCTAGTTAGCATCCCTCGCCAGGCACAGCTGCACATTTTTTTTTCTTATGATGAGAACCTTTTAAGATTTACTCTTAGCAACTTTCAGATATGCCATACGGTGTTACTAACTAGAGTCACAGTGCCGGCCGTACGGTGTTACTAACTAGAGTCACAGTGCCGGCCGTTACATCCCCATGGCTTACTTACCTCGTAACTGGAAGTTTGTACCTTTTGACTCCCTTCTCCCATTTTGCCCCCCGCCCTCACCCCTCCACCTCCGGCAACCACTGATCTGATCTTTGTATCCATGCATTTGTTTTTCCTTTGTTTGTTTTTAGAGTCCACATATAAGTTCGAGCACACAGAATTTGCCTTTCTCTGTCCGACTTATTTCACTCGGCATAATACCCTCAAGGTCTAGTCATGTTCTTGCAAATGACAAGACTTCATTCTTTTTTTTTAATGGCTGAATACTAGGTTTTTGTATATAAATACCACATTTATATACTTTACTCACTGATGGACCCTTAGATGCTTCCATATCGAGGCCATTATAAATAATGCTGCAGTGAATGTGGGGGTGGGTGCATATGTCTTTTCAAGTTCTTGTTTTTATCTTCTTCGGATAAATATCCAGAAGTGGAATTGCTGGATCTTACAGTGCTTCTATTTTTAATTTTCTGAAGAACCCGCATGCTGTTTTCCACAGCGGCTGCACCGACTTACATTCCCACCAACAGTGCACAAGGATTCCCTTTTCTTCATATCCTTGCCAACACTTGTTATTTCTTGTCTTTTTAATAAAAACCATACTAACAGGTGTGAAGTGGTATCTCGTTGTGGTTTTGATTGGTATTTCTCTCATGGGGACAGCCGGCTGGCTCAGTCGGTTAAGTATCTGCCTTCAGCTCAGGTCATGATCCCAGGGTTCTGGGATCGAGCCCTGCTTGGGGCTCCCTACTTTGTGGGGAGTTTTCTTTGACCTCTCCCTCTGTCTGCTGCTCCCCTGCTTGTGCTCTCTCTCTGTCAAATAAATAAAATCTTTTAAAAAAATGTATTTCTCTGATGTTTAGTGATGTTGGAGCATCTTTTCATGTATCTGTGTCTTCTTCAGAAAAATGTCTATTCAGATCTGCTGCCCATGTCTTCATTGGATTTTTTAAAAAATCGTTTTAAAATGTTTAATCTTTTTGCCATTGAGTTGCAGGATTTTTTAAATATATATTGGACATAAACTCCTTATCAGATATAAGGTTTGCAAATCTTTTCTCCCATGTAGCAGGTTATCTTTTCATTTTGTTGATGGTTTCCTTCTCTGTGCAGAAGCTTTTTAGTTTGATGCCATCCCTTGTTTGTTTTTGCTTTTGGTGTCAAGTCCAAAAAACCATCACCAATACTAGTGTCAAGGAGCTTATTGCCTGTGTTTCCCTCGAGGAATGGTTCAGGTCTTAATCTATTTAGTCAGGTCTTTAATCTATTTTGAGTTATTTTTTGTGTGTGGTGTGAATACTAGTCCAGTTTCATTCTTTCGAATATTATTGCCCACAACACCATTTATTAAAGAAATTGTCTTTGCCCCATTGTGTATTTTTGTCTCTTTTATCATAAATTAATTGACCATATATGTGTGGGTCTAGTTCAGGGCTCTCTATGCTATTTCTTTGATCTATTTGTCTGTTTTTATCTAGTACCACACTGTTTTGATTGCTGTAGCTTCATAATATAGTTTGAAATCAGGGAGTGTGATGCCTGCAGCTTTGTTCTTCTTTCTCAAGATTGATTTGGCTCTTCAGGACCTTTTTGTTTCCAAGCAAATTTCAGAATTATTGGTTCTATTTCTGTGAAAAATGCTATTGCAATTCTTTTGTTTTGTTTTGTTTTTTTAAGATTTTAATTATTTATTTGACAGACAGAGAGCACAAGTGGGCAGAGAGGCAGGCAGAGAGAACGGAAGGGAAGCAGGCTCCCTGCTGAGCAGAAAGCCCCATGCGGGGCTCAATCCCAAGACCCTGGGATCATGACCTGAGCTGAAGGCAGAGGCCTTAACCCACTGAGCCACCCAGGCACCCCACCATTGGAATTCTGATAGAGATTTATTGAATCTGAAGATTGCTCTGGATAGTGCAGACATTTTCACAGTACTGATTCCTTCAATCCATGAGCATAAACTATCTTCACATTTATTTGTGTCTTCAATTTATTTCATCAGTGTTGTACAGTTTTCAGTGTACAGGTCTTTCCTAGACCTAGACTTAGGAATTTATTCCTAGATATTTTATTCTTTTTTGATATAGTTGTAAATGGGATTGTTCTTTAAGTTTCCTTTTCTGATAGTTTGTTATTAGTGGATTTTCTATCCAGATTTCTGCACATTTTGTATCCTGAAGCTTTACTCTTTACTCAATTCATTTACTAATTCTAACAGTTTTTAAGGTTTTCTGTGTGTAGTATCATGTCATCTGCAAATAGTAACATTTGTACTTTTTCCTTACCAATTTGGATGCCGTTTATTTCTTTTTCTTGCCTGATCGCTCTGCCTGGGGCTTCTAGTATTGTGTTGAGTAAAAGTGACAGGAATGGGCATCCTTGTCTTTATCTCTATTCTGATCTTTGTTATTTCCTCCCTTCTACTAACTTTGTCCTTCCTTTTTGTAGTTCCTTGAGGTATAAGGTTAGGTTGTGTGAGATTTTTCTTATTTCTTAAACTTCCCTCTTAGAACTGCTTTACCTTCATTCCATGGGTTTTGGTATGTTGTATTTCCATTTTCATTTGTCTCAAGGTTTTTTGGTTTGGTTTTTGGGGTTTTTTGACCTATGGGTTGACCCAATTGTTGTTCAGTGACAAGTTAGTCTCTCCTTACTTTCCAGTGAATTTTCCATTTTCTTTTTGTAATTCGTTTCTAGTTTCGTGCCATTGTGGTCAGAAAAGATGCTTGCTGTGATTTCAGTCTTTTAAAATGTTACAACTTGTTTTCTGGCCTAACATGTGATCTGTCCTGGGAAATGTTTTATTTGTACTTAAGAAGAATGTGTATTCTGTTGTTTTGGGATGCAATGTTCTGTGAAGTCCATCTGGTCTAATGTGTCTTTTAAAACTGATGTTTTCTTATTGATTTTCTGTCTGGATAATTTATCCATTGATGTAAGTGGGTAATTTAAGTCCCCTACTATTATTGTATCATTGTCTATTTCTCCCATTAAGTCTATTAATATTTGTTTATATATTACAGTGTTACTATGTTGGATGCATAAATATTTACAAATGTTGAGTCTCTTGCTTGACCCTTTTATCAATATGTAATGCTCTTCTTTGTCTCTTATGATGGTTTTTGATTTGAAGTTTGTTTTTTCCGATATGAGTATAGTTACCTTCATTTTCTTTTGGTTTTCATGTGCATGGAATATCTTTTTCTGTCCTTCACTTTCAATCTCTGTATGTCCTTACACCTGAAGTGAGTTTCCTATGGGAAGCATATAAATGGGTCTTGTCTGTATCTTCTGGAAGAACTTAGTATATTTACATTTAAAGCAATTATTGATTTACTAATTGTTTTTTGGATGTTTTGTGGTTCCTCTCTTTCTTCTTCTCTTGCTCTCTTCCTTTGTGGTTTGATGACTTTATTTAGTGATAAACTTAGATTCCTTTCTCATTTTTTGTTTATCTACTGTGGGTTTTTACTTATTTATTACCGTGAGGCTTTCATATAAATAGTCTATTTTAAGTTGATAACAACTTAAGTTTGAATACATTCTAAAGCTCTATGTCTTTTCTCCCCCACCAATATATTTTGTTTTTGATGTCACATTTTACATCTTTTTGCAATTAGTGTAGTTACAGTTATTTTTACTACTTTGTCTTTTAACCTTCATACTAGCTTTATAAGTGATTAACCCATTACCTTTATTATATATTTACCTTTACCAGTGAGATTTATAATTTCATATGTGTTTTTGTTACTAATTGGCACCTTTTCAGCTAAAAATAGTCCCTATAACATTTCTTATAAGGCTGGTTTAGTGGTTATGAACTCCTTTAGCTTTAGCTTGTCTGGAAGACTATCTCTTCTTCAATTCTGAATGATAACTTTATCAGGTGCAGTATTCTTGGCTGCAAATATTTTTCTTTCAGTAATTTGAATATATCATGCTACTCTCTTCTGGTCTGTAAAGTTTCTGCTGAAAAATCTGCTGTTTGTCTTATGGGGGTTCCCATGTATATAACAAGTTGTGTTTCTCTTGCCACTTCTAAGAATCTCTCCTTATCTTTAACTTCTAACATTACCACCATGATATGTACTGAGTTCCTTTGGGCTCATCTTATTTGAAACTCTCTGGGATTCCTGGATCTGTTTGCCTGCTTTCCCCCCAAGACTTGGGAAGTTTTCAGCCATTATTTCTTCAAATAAGTTTTCGGCCTCTTTCACTCTCTCTTCTTTTTCTGGGATTCCTATAATGTAAATGTCAGTTCATTTAATATTGTCCAATAAGTCCCTTAAGCCATCTTCACATTTTCTCATTCTTTTTTTCTTATTGCTCCTCTGACTATATGAGATCCTCTGCGCTGTCATCAAGTTTACCGGTCTTTTCCTCTGCTTCATTAGTCTGCTATTGAACCCCTGTGGCTTATTTTTCAGTTCAGTTATTGTGTCCTTCAGTTCTATGACTTCTTTTTCAATCTTTTTAATATTTTCTCTCTGTTGAATAGCTACCTCTCCAACTCTTAAAGGAGTAACCAGTTGAAAGAAATGAACCTTATTCTTCAACCCTGCCCCAGTTCTTGATGGTCTATGAAAATTTTTGTGAACATCCCAGTATTATTTTGTTTTTAATAGTCCTCAGTATTTGAGGTTGTGTCAAGACCCATCCAAGTCCCAAAGATGAGGATCTCAGCCAGTACCTAATTTCAGGCTGATTAGAAGCTAGATTGTCAGACAACAGATTCTAAAGAATGCAAATATATACAGTCTGATAAGACTGCAAGTGTAAGCCCCAGAGTGAAATGACCTGGATGTGTCCCTGTGCAGCAGTCACAAAACTGAGGCTCCAGATGAGTATACAAGTTTTTTTCTGTGAGATGCTGATGAGCTATAGTGAAGCAGAGGAACAGTGCAAAGATGGTGTTCCTGGTTGACATTCCCTGAGAGCACCTCTATAGCCTCTAGGTGTGTGTGGAACCTGCAGCCAGTCACTAAGGCCAAAGCTCCAGGACTAGCAAGCAGACCTCTTTCATGGAAAGGCTGGGGGGTATGTTTCAGTCTGCTACCTGTGCGGCACTCCAGGGTGGCTGTCTGCCAAGAATAGTCTCTCTGATTGTTACAGTCCATGGGATCTAGAAACGCAAGTCCCCTGTCAGGGCCAGGCAACCAAGGGATATCTTCTGAGTAGCAGCCACAAAAAATAGGTCACCAGATGTAAAAACTGGGTACCAGGCATGTAACAAGCTCCCTTTTGAGGGTTATTGGTGTCATAGTGCATGGCAAGGGGAGTGCAAAGATAGTATCCACCCTCCAAGGTTTTAGGAAAGTTTTACAGTCAGCCCTTAGATGTGTGTTTAATTAGAAGCCTGCCCCTCAGGCTGTACCTATGATGATAAGCTAATAGGCTTCTTTCCAGAAAGACTGAGCTTCTAAGTCTTTTGCCTCTTGCTGTGTGCCCTGGGGGTTATATCTGTTTAAGAATTTTTTTTTTCATTGATTATAGTGTTATAGGACCCATGAGCATAAGCTCTGGGAGCTACCAGAGCCAGGTGATACAGAGGCATCCCCTGTTAGCAGCCACAAAAATGAGGGCCCAGAGAAGGCATGAACTCCCTTCTGTAAGATAGCAGCAAGCTGGAGTAAAGTAGATTGCATTTACCAGCCTTAGCTCCTTGAGGGCTCTGCTATGGGCCCTTATAAATGTGTCAAACCAGAACCTAAAAAAATAAAAATAAAAACAGAGGAAAAAAAAAAAAAGAAGAAGAAGCCTGCCCCTGAGGCCAAGCTCCTAGACAAGCAAACTGGCCTCTTTCTCAAAAAGACTAAGCATGTTCTTCAGTCTGCACAGTGTCCTGGGGTGGTAGCCAGCCCAGAATGGTCTCACCAATTGTCAGTCCCCTGGGATGCAGGAACACAAGACCTTCTGGCCACCAAAGCCAGGCAACTGGGGAGCCTCTGGGTGGCAGCCACAAAAACAGGGTCCCCATTTATAAAACCTGGGACATCAGACATACGTAGAACCTCTGCTCTGGGAGATACTGGTGCTCTGAAGTACAGCCAAGGGCCAGTGCAAAGATGGCACTTACCAAAAAAAAAAAAAAAAAGAGAGAGAGAGAGAGAGGAAAAGAAAAGGAGAAAAAAAGAAGAAAAAGGGGGAAAGGGCAGGGGGTGTTTGGAGAAGAGAGCGCGTGCTGGCTTTGGAAAGACAGAGGGAGAGTGTGGAAGATGGTGCCCACCAGCTTCTGCTCCTGGAGAGGATCCCAGGAGGCCCCTACCCCTCAGACCAATGCTTTAAAATTAAGAAATGAGTCTCTTTCATGTAAAGTCTGGATGCTTTTCAAAGGGCAGCTTTTACAGAGTCCCGGGGTGGGTGGGTCTGGGCACCCGCCTGTAAGGAGCCTTTCCTCAGATCACCACAGGCCCATGGGTCTTGTGGGCCTGAGCCCCAGGGGTCTTCAAAGCTAGATTCTGGGGGAGGGCTTGTCTTTCAGGCACTGGTCTTAAACGTTTGGGTGACTAATGTGGGTTACAAACCCTTTGCTCCTCAAGGAGAGGCTCTTTTGAGTTCCCTCCCAGTTGTGGGTCACTGCATTGGGAGTGGGGTTTATGGCAAGACTATGTTTCAGCCTTTCCTCCCTGTGTGGTTTGCCTGGTATGAAGGGCTTGTTGCTCTGCCCATTTTTAGGGTGTTTGTTGGTTGGTTGGTTGGTTTTCAGGAAAGTGTTTCATAGAAATAGCTGTAGATCTGGTGTGTCTGTGGGAGATGAGTTCAAGGTCTTCCTACCTCTCACCATCTTGAACCAGAACCTTCAACTCTTTTGGATTTTATATCTTCTCTGAACCTGACACTTAGCAAGGGCTCAACAAATTTTGTTTTCAGTGAACAATTCCAACACCTTGGAAGGCCATCCACCCTAAGCCATGTTCAGCCACTGTAGGAAGCGCAGCACCTGAAACTCTTCCCAATAGAGATGGAGTTGGGGTCAGGCTGCCCTTTCAGCCCAGGGAGGTGCTGAGTAAGGGGACACCGCAGAGCTCAGCAGATGCACGACACCGACTGTGAAGGAGTAGGCACAGGCTCTGAGCTGGAGGTGCAGCATGCCTGGGGTGACATCAGTATGGTTGTACAGTGCCTGGCTGCAGAGGTCTAAAGGGGGAAGAGGGGCATGATGGGAGGGTGATGGGCACTGGCGGATTAACTTTCCTCAGGTGTGGACCCTGAAAAGGTCTGCCAGATACCATCCCATAATCTGTTGTCGTCTTCAAGTAGGCAGGGACTTTAGGGACCTTAAACCCTGTAATGTTGAGTTTTCTACAACATGTGCCTTGGATAAGTCTTCATTTCTCCCTCCTTCCCTCTTCTCCTTTTTTCGCCCCCACCTACCTTCTTTCCCTTTCCCCACTCCTTCCCTCTCTCATCTGAACATAGCCCCCATCTTCTTACCCAGGTGGGTAACTGTGTCCATTTTAGAATCTACCCATCTCCTCCTGAACTATGGAAAGCATATGGTCTCTGCCTTTAAAGCAAAATGGTAGAATAATAAAATGTCAGGGAAAGAATTCTGCTCTTCCCAACAGCCTCCCACCTCTCCCTCCCTACAGGAGGGAGGAAGAGTTCTCTCCCTCGTTACAGTATGTTCCTGGTCCTGCTCGACTGTGTTCCCCACTCCTTCTTCCTCCTCCTCCTCCTCCTCCACAGGTTCTCTGCCTCTCTGAGCCATTAGCTTTGCTCCAATTCTAATTCTAACCCCATTAGCAAGACTTTTTCAACCCACAAGCAGTGAGCCTCTTATACCAGCACTTCTAATCATCAGCCTCCACCTCTCTTTGTCTGTGCCCACTCACTCCCCCACCTTCTTACTCTATCATTTCCATTGTTGTTATTTCTGGGTGCCTGGGAAGGAAGAGCGTAAGCTCACTGCCGGAGAATCAGTGTGTATTGAGACCACCCTACTCATAGCCACAGTGTGTTTTTTAAAGGATGAGTTTGAACAGCTGTTAGTGCACACACATCGGGTTCTTTGAGGAGGCTTGAGGGGGAGTGAAGTTTCCTAGTATGGAATGAAAGGATCAGTTCTTTTTCTTTCACCTAAAACTTTGGCTTAGCCTGATTTGCTGGCCCTCTCATCAAAGGCCAGCATGTGGTCCATGGAATGTTGTTAGGTGCTTCTTAAAGGGGTGGAGGGTTATGAGTATGGTTTGGGGAAAACATGGTTAAACAAACCTAAAATCTCTGTACCAGGGACTTCTCAGAAGTGTTAATAGGTATGGTTTGATGAAGACACGGGCTATGTCTTTGTTGTTCATTCCAATACTGAAAAACAGAAAATGATAATAAAATGAGTAAATGCATTACAAATTTCCAAGAGGGGATATGGCTTATGGCTTATGGTCTCTTTTAACCTCAGGACTCTGTGTTTTCAAAATACCTCCCATGGGAGGCAGGGCGAATGGTGAGGAGAGAGTTTCTTGGCATCTCCCTCAGGAAACCAACCAAGAGTAGAAGATAGTTGCCCTTAGTGGCTAAGGTAGCCATTGGGTTGGTGGCTTTTATGTTGAACTCAGGTACAATTGCATGAAAACATACTTACTGAGCTTCTGGCATGTACTCAGTATGATTCTTAGGAAATGTGCAGGCAACATGCTAGGTGCTTGAATAGCAGTAAACCAAATTCAGTTCCTGGTGTGAAACAACATCAAGAGTTTCCTTGAAATAAGCCTAAAGGAATAATCATAGAACAGTACAAGGCAGTATATGATTATGAGGCAGGAGTATGATGCCAACAGTAAATGCTATGAGCAGTTTAAAGTTGGGGGGGAATGGATATGCCTAGGGTTATCATGAAGCCATTTTGGAGAAAGTGGGGCTAGAAGTGAATGTCAGTGAATGGAATGGGTATGGATTATAGAATAATAGAATCTAAATGTCCCAAGAGATCCCAGTGGATCTTTGTTTTGTCCACTCCTGTATCCTAAGCACTTACTCCCAGCACACTGTAGCAGCAATAACATCGATTGAATGAATGATAGAGTCGAGCAAGGAGGGAGGGTACTTCAGAAGCCAACAGTAGAGCAGAAACTCTGAGGTAGGAATGTGTCTGCTCCATTGGTAGGGCAAGAAGTAGTGGGGAGGAGGTAATATGGTAGAGTGGTGCTGTTTAGGAGTTCTAGGGTGGTCAGGTGGGGCCAAATTACAGAAAGTCCTGAATAGGAGGATGGAAAGCTGAAATGTAGTGTAGATTCTTAATTTAGGGAGAAAAGATGGGGTAGCAACCACAAGGAAAGACAATCAAGGGCGGGGGGTGCCTGGGTGGCTCAGTGGGTTAAAGCCTCTGCCTTCGGCTCAGGTCATGATCCCAGGGTCCTGGGATCGAGCCCCACATCGGACTCTCTGCTCTGCAGGGACCCTGCTTCCTCCTCTCTCTCTCTCTCTCCCTGCCTGCCTCTCTGCCTACTTGTGATCTCTGTCTCTCAAATAAATAAATAAATAAAAATCTTAAAAAAAAAAAAAAGACAATCAAGAAGGGAAAATGACAGTAGCAGCAGTGCTTTAGTCTGGGGATCTTAGCTTGGCAACTGCCTACTGAATTGGGGAAGAAGTCGGACTCTTCCAAATGGGGAGCAGAAAGAAAAAGAAGTATCTGAGAGATGATCCAAAGCAAAAAATAGAGCCTGGGAGATAAAGTAGAGGAAAGTAAAGACAACACCAAGAATCTGAATAATTAGAAGAATGCTGGTATCCTTGGAAAAAAGGGGGAGGCATTTCTAAGATTCCAGATTTCGGTGTAGTCTTAGAAATGTTAAGTTGGAAGATACGGGAGAGCCTATCTAGAGAAGTCGTGAAGATAGTTGGAAATATTATTTTGAAGTTGGCTTTAAATGTCTCTGAGAGGAAAACAAGAGAGCTAAGAGCTCAAGACTGCCTCTGGTGCATTCTCCTATCTGATCACTCTCTAGGGACAGTTTGGAGCAGGACAGAGATCCTGCAGTCATAGCTCTGAGAAAGCTGGAGGGCTAAGTTTGTGGACAAGTTGGAATTTATAATGGGATAGTTTGAAGCAGACACTAAAGAATCAGATGTAAAAGCCAAAGAGACCTTATAGAAACTTTCTGGATCAGAATCTCTGGGAATCTGGACATCTAGATTGAAAATAGGTATCTGATGGGATTCTGTGTACAAAAATGCCTTGAAGACCATTTTCCTTTGCTGACCGAATCTCATGCCAATCAATTAAATGTTATAGGAAAAATAATTCTACTTCAATATTAATAGTCTACTAATTTATGCATACTGGCTTAACGTGCATTTTCTTACTTCCTAGAGGTGGTCAAAATTTGTTAACTCATTCAAAATTTTTAATGGCACCAACAGATGAACTGAGTTCTGAGCAGTTGCAGTGGGACGCCATGGCCCATTAATATTCAGACAGAACTTCTGGATAGCTGTCATGCAACTTGATGATTTTTAATTTTTTAAGTCATGAGCAGAATAAAAAAAATAGACTATACTTAGATATAAAATTTAAAAACCAGATTGACTGAGCAGCAGTAACATTAGGCTGAAGTGATGACCACATTGTCTTGGTTGTACATTGGGATGAGATGTGAGTGGAAGACCCTAACATGGGTGTGCTGAGGCCAGGGCCAGACTGGGAACCCAGCACTCGGAAATCACTGGCGCGACATCCAGACTATATAGTCTGGGTCTATAGAGTCCAAGAAGCACAGGCCATGGGCAACAGTCAAACGTGAACAGCAGCAGGCACAGGGACAAAGGCAGGGGCTGGATGTAGGGCGGGCACATAATTGACCAAGACTAATTCTTTAGTATGTGCAAGTGGCGAGATACAACAAGGCATAAAATTACCATTTGAATCATTTTTAAGTGTACAGTTCAGCAGCATTAAGTACGTTCATAATGTTGTGCAACCCAACCATCACTACTCTAATTCCAGAGCTTTTGTTTTTCTTTAAAGATTGTATTTATTTATTTGAGAGACAGTGAGCAAGAGAGAGAGCATGAGAGGGGTGGAAAGGCAGAGGGAGAGAGAGAAGAAGCAGACTCCCTGCTGAGCAGGGAGCCCAATGTGGGGCTCCATCCCAGGACCCTGAGATCCTGACCGGAGCTAAAGGCAGATGCTTAACCAGGTGAGCCACTCAGGCTCTAATTCCAGAGTGCAACCTCTAATTCCAGAGTTTTTTCATCATTCCAAGAAGAAACTCCATACCCCTTGAGCTGTCGTTCCCTCTTCTCCCTCCTTCTAACCCCTGAGTACCACCAATTTGCTCTCTGTCCATAGAGATTTGCCTATTCTGGATATTTCCTATCAGTGGAATCACACAATTTATGGCCTTTTGTAACTGACTTCTTTCACTTCGCATTATGTTTTTGGGATTCATCCACACTGTAGTAGGTATGAGTACATCATTCCTTTTTATGGTTGAATAATATTGCACTGTATGGATAATACCGATTTTTTTATTCATTCATTAGTTGATGGACATTTGGATTGTTTCTCCCTTTTGGCTGTTGTGAATAGTGCTGCTGTGGACACATATGTACAAATTCTGTTTACGCACATGTTTTCAGTTCTTTGGGGGTTATATACTTAGGGGTTATAGACCTCGGAATTGCTGAATCATACAATAATTCTGTGTTTAAGTTCTTGAGGAATTGCCAAATTTTCCTACAACAGCTGTACCATTTTACTTGGCCCCCAGCAAAGTACGAGTCTGTTTCTCCACATCCTCACCAACATTTATTGGACCACAACTCATTCTTGTTGTAAGAGTTTCACAGCCATGTGCTTCTCTGAGGGTCGGGGGTTGACCCCAGTGGGCTGACCTCCAGTAGTCTTAAAGACCCAGCTAGCTTTCTGTGATGTCAGCCTGACAATGACCGCCATGGTGATGGATGGAGAGAGACAGCCTCAGCCAAATGCATCATGTTTGGGTTCCCAAACTCAAACCACTACCTTAGCCCTCACACGGTCTCCGTGTTCCTGCTCAGTCACTCCTTCTGATGCCAGAATAGGCCTTTCCCTCCCTTTCGTGTGACCAGTCAACACTTGAACCAGTTCACAGCTGTGCGGCAACTTCGATGGAAGCCATGTGTCCTGGTGGTTGTTGAGTACAGCTGGCTGAGTGCAACCTCTGGCCACAAATCAAAGCTCATTAGGTAGACACAGTAAATAAGGATGGAGGAGATCTTAAACAGAGTGTTGAAGTCGAGAGATAGTCCAGTCCACTGTCTCTAGCGTCTTTCCCACTTGGAGGGTCCCGTCAGCTATTTAAACTTGACCTGACATTTGCAGGCATTTTTCAACCACCTCTCCTCCCCCGCCCCTCCACCACACACTTCCCCTCAACAATGAGCAAACTGGGAATAATTTGACTAAAAATCAAGGTGGAGCTCAGTAGAGCAGATAATTAAGTATGTGATTTTATTTTTAGGGAGTTATGAGAAATCAAAGATGTCTTTTTCGTTTGAGTAAGAGTTACTGGTTCAGGGGGGCAGTGACTGAGAAATCATTGTCTGTGGTCTTGGAAACTGAGGGCCTCTGAGAAGAGGCCTCTGTCACTCTTCGTGGGGGGGGGTGAAAGTGGCCAGCGCCAGCATGACCCGGGCTCCTGCCTGCAGACGCCTCCATGCCAGGGGTGACAGCCCCAGCGGGCCCGCTGCCATCAGGCTGTCAGGCTCTTCCTCAGGAAAGCAGTCCCCGGTCTTGTGGCCAGTCCCCAGCGGGCTGCCCGCTCCAGCTGCAAAGCTCTGCCCGACCAGCTGTGCGGTGTCTTCATGGAGCAGATCAAGAAGAATCAAGAAACTCAGCCCCTGGACAACCACCACCACCTAACACCGAAGAGAGACTCATGTTTCCGAGCCCGGGGGGAGGAACAGAGAGCGAAGGGACCACCGTGGCAGGTTCTTCATTTGAAACTTAGAGACATGTTTTCTGAAATATAATTTGAACTTAGGAACCTGGACACTTTAAGGAGCCCGAGAAGCAGGCAGGTCGGCAGGAGGGAGGGAGAGGAAGCCCCAGCCCCTCCTTTCCCCCAGAGGCATCAGCTCAACTACGGTGTGTGGACGAAGTCCCTTTGTGAGAAATCCAGAAACCAGGCCAGAGGCTCCCAGGCGAGCGTGAGAGCGGCCACAGGGGAGCCGGTCATCTGACGGAGTCACAAGTGGCTGGCAGCATGCAATCTGTCTTCAAGGAATTTGGAAATAAAGAGAAGGAGTCAGCCCTCTGGCCGTAAGATACAAGCTCTGGCCGTAAGATACAAGCTCCGCGTGGAGTGGGCCGCGGCAGAGGCCTCCCGAGAAAGGGAGATGGCGGGGCTGGGGGTCCAAGGAGGGAATCGTAGGGGCTGAGCCCCAGATCTCCAGGGCCAGGGGCCTCACCTGCCATCCACTGCATCTACACTGCTCCTCGTGGTGGCCAGAGAGCAGAGCCTGAGGCAGGAAATGACTCCTGTTCTCCCACAGGAGATGTTCTTCCCCAGCCCCGAAACAGCAGGAGCCACGCTCCCCTCGAGTTTGGAGCTTCAGCCTTCCACCTTACTGATGCCTGAAAGCGAAAATGGGACAAGGATTATTTATTGTTTTAAGTGAAGGATTTTGAAGACGGTGATTTAAGTTATAATAAAGATAAAAAGCCATTTCCTGCCCACCACGGCTCTCTCTTTGTCCTCTTCCTCCTGCCCTGTTCCCTGAAAAATGCAGTTAGAGAAAATACGACCCTGGGGAATAGTGGATGTGAGAAAGCTGTGTAGCCTGAGCTGGAAAGCAATTAGCTGTACCCGAGCAGTCTTGGAGCGGAGCAGAGGCTCGTCCCTGAGGCGGGAAGACATCACCATGATTTAGTCCTGGGTTTGCTGGTTTGCTGACAGCGTGCTGTGTGTCCTGAGGCCCCACAAGGAATGCTGGCAAAAACCGAGGTCACCCCTCTGCCCAGCTGGACTGTTTCTTTGTAGTGACCCGAGAGTCAGTGAGTAAGAAAGAGAAGACCCAGGCAAGCTATAGCTTTGAATATGTATCCAGCCATGAGCGGTTGCAAAATGGTAAATTAAGATTGGATGCTTCTTTATGGCTTTTTTTTTTTTAAATCCCAACTTCCTTTATAGTACCATCACCCATACTATGAAATGCAGATGTCCACATCTGAAGAGGACTTGTAAGTAAATACAAAAAAAGCATTCCATGGTCAAATAAGTTTTAAAAGCTCTGTTTTAAGCCTGAAGCAGACTTCTACAGAGCAGGACTTCTCAGAGACTTCAGTAAGAATGATGCCTTTGAGAAGAGTATGTCCTAGACAACCGTGGTCCCATGTGTCTGCTGATGGAAAGCCTTCCCGGGAGGGTGGCTCTGGGCATGTTGTCTCATAGAATGCCGCCTGCCCTACCTGTTCCTCAGGTCAGAGGTCTTCACTGTCTCCGGTGATTTTTCCTGCACGATGACCCAATACTATGTGCTCGTTCCTCTTCTGCCCGGTGGAGTTTCTAAGAAATGGACCCAGTTTCATGAGAGATCTGCCCCCCAACGTGAACTCAGAGGACTGTTTAAAGGTCTCAGACCTCATCGGCAGTTTTAATGATGAGGAGATGATGGCCCAACGATGAAGAAGGCGCGCACAGCTACACCACAAGCCAGTCGGGGGAGGGCCAGGCCGTGGGGCAGTGCTTGACTGCTGGCTCCGTAGCCCCCCGCGGCCCCCCGTGGCCCCTTATCTTTCTGGGCGTGACCTCACTTGAGCCCCAGCACATGGCTCCCGGCTGGCTCCCTGGCTTGTTCTGCATCCGTCCTTCTTGAGGGCATTTATCCGGGCCCCTCCTGGCAACTGCTAGTCAGCCATTTTCACTCTGTCCAATTTTGAATAAAGAGATTCTTGCCAAATGTTTTTTGATCACATATTTAAAGGCAGAGTAATAAATTGGGAACGACCAGATCTACTCCTTTGGAATGGCTTCTTTCCTACCAGCCTACCTTTTTATCACCTGTGGGATCAGTGCTCCCTTCCCAAGCTCTCACCACGGCTAGAGGCCTGGCCCAGACAATGGCAGGAGGACGGGGCTAGCACTAGCTGGGCGGACCCAGGACCTGGAGTTAGGTCTTGCTCCACAGGGGAGGTAGGCAGGGTTTCACGTCAAAGGGGTTCGGTAGCAGCCCGCAGGGGTTCAGGGCGACAACTGGCACCAGAGTCTCCAAGGCCAAGTGAAGGATGGGCTGGTGGGCCCCTTGCAACATGCAGCCACCAATGCAAGAGACGAGCTGGTTTTTCAGATGCTAAGGTGGGAACCAGCGTGAGATGGGGGAGGATCTGGCGGTTAGAACTGAGGGCGTGACCAGTGCTGGACCAGGGATGAGGATAAATGGAGGCAGAGTCCAAGGGTGTGCTTCTGAGCGGCTCTCCAGTCTCTCCGGCCAAATGGAGCAGTTGTGCTAGAGATCGGTGTCGGCGCTAAGCCGAGACAAGGTGGGGGGCTGCGGGGATCACGTGGGCAGGCGTGTAGCGAGACGGGAGAGACAGAGACGGAGAACCGGTAGCGCTCTCTGCTTTCGCTGTCCTAACACTTGTAATCCTGAGCCTGGTCATCACCCTCATGAAATCTCTAAAGGTAGGGACGATGCCCATTTTGTTCACCTTTGTATGGCCTGAGCACAGTGCTACCCCAGACGTGCACAGTAAATACTGTGAATGAATGAATGAATGAATGAATGAATGAATGAATTAGAGCTGTAGTGGAGATGAAATTACGTCTGTGCCAAGGCGATGCTCAGAATGCTGAGGGCTGGAGCGACTGGTGGGGCCCCCTGTGAAACACCGATTTTCCAGGCTCCTCAGGCTTGTACGGCTGGTGTTTGAGTCGGTGCTGACCACACAGCCTGAATGCAGCATGAAGCTGAACTAACCTGGGGAGAAGCACACACAGTAGGATCCTGGGGCTGCAGGTCTGTTTCTATTTTGAACAATTTATTTAGTAAACATTTAGTAGGCTCCGTTTCACCTCACTGAGGATAAAAGGGAAGCTTTGGATCGGAATCCAAGGGCCAGAGTTTGGGCCGGCAGCGGTATTTCTAAGGTCACCAAGCAAATGTCTCCAGCCACCAACTGTAATTTGGAGTTTTGACATCAAAAAAGGACGGTGGGTCAGACATTAAAACGTGTATGGCCTCCCAGGTGACAATAGCAGGGGAAAATCAATATCAACTTAATTTTGAGTAATAGAGCCAGGTTTCCACCCAAGCTGGGTGCTTGGGTTTATTTTTAAATTGTTCTCCCTGATATTTTAAAACCCTGTTGCATTCTGATTCACGGAAGAATCAGAAGACGCCAATTAATTTTTAATGCAAAATGCAGAGTTTGGTTGGGCCTGAGTGGGTTTGGGAGTGTGGCGGTTTTCCTGGCCTAGGCCAGAGCCCACTGTCCCAGGTCAAGGGTGGTGATGAGGAACTTGGGAGTCACATAGCTCATCACTAACATCTTGATTTTGCTGATGAAAATTTTCAGACGACACGCTAATGGCTTTCAAGGGGCCAGATCTGGATTTTGTTGTTTCAATTCTTGCGCTCAGTGAGGGTCTCTTACAAGACACCCCGCCCCCGCAAAGTCTCTGTAACTCATCTGTCCTCGTAGGTCATTTCACCAGGACGTATGTGTTCTGGCAGGCCCACGTGGACTCTTCGTTTCCAAAAGATGAAAAGCATGTCACTGAAAATATTAGTCAGGCTCAGGGAAAAGCTTTGTGAGTTCTGCATAATCACCAAGAAAGAGAAAGTAGGTCACATTTGGAGCCTGTTGTGTTTGTGGAAGAAAAAGGAAATAGGATGAAGAAGAAATTGTCAGATAATTTAGTTTTATCACAGCTTCTTAAGCTGAGCCGACTGTGTCGGAGGCTCTGGGTCACACACCATCCCCGCATTCTTGGGTCTCCCTGGGGTTTGCAGATCGCACCCCACCCCCGCTCAGTGAGCCTCCGCACCTCTGAGGGGTTCCTCTGCAGCTGAGCCACAGGCATTTGGGTGAGAAGAGAGTATTTAGGGGTTTCTCTGGGGTGGGGGAACTGAGCCTGAGTAGCTGCTGTCTCAGGTAACCCGAGGGCACTCGGGTTAGGAATTGTAAATAGGGCTAGAACATTCCACAGGCCCAGGGGAGACACTAACTTCTTTGGTCTTTAGGGCTTTGGGAGGGTTTGGGGTTTTTTTGTTTTTTTTGGACCAGGTCAGATTCCTTGAAAGAGGTGCTAATAGCAGCGGTCACCCCAGAATAGCCTGATAAAAACCCGAGCCTAGCGGCTTGGA
Organism: Mustela nigripes; assembly: GCF_022355385.1. Classification (NCBI taxonomy): domain Eukaryota; kingdom Metazoa; phylum Chordata; class Mammalia; order Carnivora; family Mustelidae; genus Mustela; species Mustela nigripes. Next base: position 24,888,315 of record NC_081568.1, read on the forward strand.
GAGCTCTACACACTTGCATTCAGAGCGACGCTTTCTGGGATAAGTACAAAACCACGGCAGTCTCTCTGCCGAAGCTTGTTTTCATAGATTCTCAGTGTTAGGAAAGAAGTCAGGTATGCTGTGAGTGGCCTCAGCTCTGGGTCCTGTCTTCTGTCTTTATCGTTCTTTCACCTACAGTTTTCATTTTTTAAAAAGATTTTATTTATTTATTTATTTGACAGACAGAGATCACAAGTAGGCAGAGAGGCAGGCAGAGAGAGAGGAAGGGAAGTAGGCTCCCCGCTGAGCAGAGAGCCCGTTGCGGAACCCGATCCCAGGACCCTGGGATCATGACCTGAGCCTAGGGCAGAGGCTTTAACCCACTGAGCCACCCAGGCGCTCCCAGTTTTCATTTTTAAAGTACACCTCCTGTTTTGCAGGAGTTACAGTCTTGAAAATTTGCATTTTTTTTTGTTTTGTTTTGTTTTGGTTTTGTTTTGTCAAGAAGAGCATGTGGTTGAATCCTTAGGAAAAGCTTGCTGTTGAAGGAAGTGCCGCAGTGACGCAGTTTGTAAAGGGAAGAATTCTTGAGCGGGGCGGACAAGCATGACTTGGAACAGCTTGGGGATGAGCTTTGAATCTAATGGGTTTGCCGTTCCTAAGTTGGGAAGCTCTGTGACAAATAGATGAAGTTCTGCCACTCTGTATTCAACAAAAGAGAAAGTAGAGAGTGATGTAGAGATTGCCTGTGACTATCTTACTAGTGCTGTCACTCTCCGGAACTCTGGGGGGAGAGGGTGTCCGTCTCTGTGTGGATGCCACAATGCATTTGGGGGCTTATCTTGTGTGGAACTGTCTTGTCATCCCTGAGTTTGTCATTGGCATCTTTAGTGACTGAGTCAGAGCAGACTGTGCACAGGGCACTGAGTTTATTGTAGTCTGTTACGTCCCAGGTTGATGCGGGTGTTCTGGCAGTTTTCAGGACCACCAAAGTTGATGCAGATTTGCACTGTATGGGGAGGCAGAGGCTAGAGAGGTAAGACAGGGTCTGTCAGGTCTGCTGCTGGATTGGCTAAGGTCCCTGGACCGGAAATCTAAGTCAACAAGGAGGTGAGTACAGATCCAAAATTGAAAACTATTAGATCATTTCCCCACCGGCAAGAGTAGGGCTGTGGTAGACCAAAAAGATAGGAGTGCTTCATGAGGCCAAGGTCAATGGCCTGCCAAGGCAAAGGATGGTTGAAGTAAGAGCGGGTATGAGTGTAATAGGAAGTCATGACTCCTCCACTCACTTCTGCCTGAACTTTGCCTCCCTGGACCTCAGTTTCAACCCTTCAACATGGTTCGATTAGGTGAGTAACTTTCAAACTTATTATTTTTAGGCACCAGAACTCTTTCTTAAAACAAGAGTGCAGTAAGAAAAAGCCCAGTGTGTAAATCAGATGAAGGTGGGTATGCTCCAGTTGGCACTGAAGGGAGGAACAGGATCAGGCACCTGAGCCCAACTACTTGGTTCCTGTCTTGTATATCAAGGTGGTTCCTTGGCCTGCCAGGAACAGCATTAAACAATACTGGATTGGATAGATTTTAAAATCCTGTCTAGCTCAGAAAGTTGGTCAACAGAACTTTGGGATCAGTGCTGCCTTTTTTCTAAAGCTGCTCATGCTTTCCTGGGCACTTGTGCCTGGAGGGCTGTCCCTCTTGTTTTTAGAAGGGTCCCATCTGCACAGGGTCAGACCTCTGTGTCAATTGTAGGCTGACCAGAAGTTTCTGCAGGCCAGGTGAGTTACCAGAGCCAAGAGGCTCTGTGGAGACCAGAGCTGGACTGTGCTGGGGACGCATCGTCCACTGGCTGCTGGAGGAGACCTCGTGGGGTGTGAGACAGCCCTTCCCGTGCCAGCCCTCATCTTCCTGTGAGGCAAGGGAATATGGAGGCATCCAGTGGGTCTTTGAGATTCACAGTCTATGGGATTAGGAGGTAAAAGGGTGGAAAAGTGACACCAGCAATAATGCCGACGTTCAGCTCAGACTCAAAAGTCTCTTCTCATACAGGGAGTAGGAAAGAACATGGCGGACTCTTAACCTTCTTGCGGAGACCATAAACTGGTTCCAAAACCAAGTCAAAATGGAGTGAGCATCCCCTTTCCCTTTACTTGAAAGGTTGTCTTGGACTTCTTGAATCATGAGGAAATGGGAGCTCATTTCATTCAAACTACACAGTCCAAAATCCAGGGTCTTGTGAAGCACTCAATATAGTTGAGGGGGAAAACACGTGAGTATCAGTATCAATCCTGTATTGCTGCCCCAGCTCTGCTCTTGGCTGTGTGATTTCCGGTAAATCCCATGGGCTCTCCGTACCTGGGTTTATGTCCGTTAAAAACGGAGAACACCCAACTCTGGCAAGGATACGATGAGGTGTTAGATATGAAAGTGTTAAGTGGTCACCCGCCTTACAGAGAATAGGAGTGGCGAGTATGTAGCTGGTGAAAGCTGAGATGAATCCTTGGGGAAATGGCATTGCTCCATCCGCAGAGCCCGGGGTCACCCGGGCTGAGATTCCTGCTGTCGTCAGCTGGCCGTCGCTCCTTTGTTAATTTACCAATAACAGCTTTGTGCCCAGGACAAAGGTCCAAAAGCCAAGTCACCCCCACAGTTGAGCCTGACGTGGGCAGAGTTTGGGCTCTGTGCACCTGGAGCCCAGAGTCAGCTCACCTGTTCTCATTACCTGGCGTTCTGCCTGCCTCTGGTAGGTGAGTCGTTTGGGATTTCAGCACCAGCCTAGGAAGAGAATAGAAACCTGTGAGGCCAGGAAGAGAGGGGATAAAAGAAGAGGAAGGAGAGGAAAAGGGTGAGTCAGAGAGCTCGGAAGGGAAAGGAACTGCTCCCTTTGCCAGAACATTGGTCATTATACAAAGAATATGCATTCACTGTAGAAAAAAATATATAAAGTAAAAGAAGATATAAAATATTATGTTAGTCTCATTAGCTAGAATTAAAACAGTTAATGTTTAATTACTTTACCTCTTAATTTACACACACACATACACACCACACATCAGTGTGTATATAGGGCTTTGCACGAGAAGAGGATCACACTCAGCAGAGTCCTGTGAATGTTTAACCAATGGCTAGGGGAGAGGCTGACCTGATTTGTAGCATTTGCCAATTTCCTTGGTGTAAATACTCCCTCTGTGGCTGATTTCAAATTACCAACCTGTTGTCAGCCAGCTCATGAGCTTCTGGAAAATGGAGAACAGTCAGCTTTTGGGAACCAGCAAGATTCAACTCCAGCCCACCACCAGGTTTTGTTTTCTGATTAGCCTTTCTCAATCACAATATAGTGCAAAGGTCTTTATGCCTAAACTTTTGAAAGTTGTCTTTATCACATCACTTTCCGAATCAAAATCATTTTCCTTTTGAAACATGGAGTCATGGCCTCGTCCACTGATTCTAAGTGCTGCCCTCTAGTTAGAATTTGCCTGCTCCTTGTGGCCTTTACACAGTGGCAAGTAGACCCACACTCGATTAGGTGGCAGGAATAGAAATGTAGCTGGGGCGGGGTGGGGGGGATGACAATTTAAAGTGATCAAGCAAAAGAGAGTGTGGTAGCCTGGAACTGATTCTACAGTCCATTATCCCCGGACAGATTTGACTTAATAGAGGCAATTTTCTCCTTTGCCGCTCCTTCTCCTTGGTCCAGCCAGCTCAGTTGTGTAGTTTTCACTCAATTCCCCTGGATTTTCTGATGGAAACTGGACCCCTCCTGTCTGTCAGATGAGAATGGGGCGGCAAGTGTTCGGCCATCATAAGACCTCCTAATCAGATCCACATTTTCCTTGTTGAACAGGAGCTTTGGGAAATTGCAAGGGGAAGGGGGAGTGGAGAGCTGCACGCACAGAACAGCTGTGTGTGTGTGTGTGTGTGTGTGTGTGTGTGTGTGTGTGTGTGTGTTCTCTCCTTGGCTCCCAGATAAGCTTGGCCTCCCTAAGCTGGTGGACTATCACATCTGCAGTAAGAGTCACTGGATGGAGGGCACCTGGGTGGCTCAATGGGTTAAAGCCTCTGCCTTCAGCTTGGGTCATGATCTCAGAGTCTTGGGATCGAGTCCCTCATCAGGCTCTCTGCTCAGCGGGGAGCCTGCTTCCCCCTCTCTCTGCCTGCCTCTCTGCCTACTTGTGGTCTCTCTCTTTCTGTCAAATAAATAAATAAAATCTTTAAAAAAAAAAAAAAGTCACTGGATGGAAAAGTAGCTGTTGCCAAGATTCTCCCACACTGGAGTTTGAATTGCCCTAAAAGAGGCTGAGCTGCGTGAGCTTTTGATAACACACCTGGCTTTCTCAGGCCCAGGAAGTTAAGACAGGGAGTTTCCTCTAAGACTTCATAGGCATGGATAGCAGGGTGCTGTGGGTGACCCTGGGGGAGGAACAGTCCATTGCCACAGTAAGAAGGAAGGAGCTGGCTTTTCCCTCTACTTGCATAGCCAGTGTGACCAGAGAAAAGCAAGAAGTCTACTTTGGGTCTCTGACAAGAAGGCCATATTCGGATGCCTGGAGTGTGAGGCAAAGGACAGAACCAGTGTGAATAAATGGCCCCTCTGTTGGGGAAGCCCCCAGGCCTCACCAATCCCTGGAGTCATCTTTGACTCCTGTTCTTCTCCATTCCCTGGCCCACCAGCCAATTCGCATGGGGTCTAGACTTGTCCACTCAGCCTCTGAAATGGCCCAAGAAGCTGCCCCATTCCCACTGCTCTGGTCCAGGTGGTCATGATATCACGCCTGAGCTATGAGGATGGTCTCCCATCTGGTCTCCTTGCTGTCTAGTCTCACACAATCTGTAGACATCCCATCCGGATCCTTACACGCACATGCGCACACATGTATCCACACATGCATACTATTTTCTGAATCAGTAAAGTGTGTTCATAAACATTTAGAAATCCAGAAATTTAGAGGTGAAAGACCACACAGATTTACTTCCAGGAGATGAAAACAATGATCGTTTTCGTGACTGCCCTTCAGAGAGATTGTTTTCACTCTTTGACCCAATTGACATGCAATCGAAACTACTTCGTGACCTACTTCCTCTCCTGTTATGTGAGCATTTTCCCATGTTGATACTTTTCTAAAATGAAATCACCTATCTGGTTATACCATCCCCTCACTTAAACTATTAAATAAATAAAACCGCCACCAACCAAAACCTGTTGCCTCCATGAGGAAGGCCAGCGGATTGGGAAGGAAGGGTTCAGGAGGGAAGAGCAGTCATCTGTCCCAACCTTCACATTAATCTCTCTCCCCCACCCACCACCCTGGCGCACCCTCCACACCACCCCTTTTGCCTGTTGCATGAAAACACGACCTACATGTTTGCTCTGAGAATTCCATATAAATTGACTTGTATAAATGACTTCCACCTTATGCAAGTCCCACGTCCCACATCGTGAATTCTTTCATTCCTTGAGATTTATCTTATTTAAATGTCTTTCCTTAGGAAAACTGGGAATGTCTGGAGGGCAAAAAGAGAACTTATTCAGTTTGTATTTTTAGCAGCTCGTGGTAACGCCTGGCACGGGGTGGTAGGACTCAATAAATATTTAGGGAATGAACTGGCCTTGATTTGGTATGTCTGTTTTCATCCTCTTGCCAGTTTCACGTGTTTGTTTTTATTAGTGTCCATGATTAATCCCTATTATATTTTCTTTTCACCCTTCACTCTGTTTCGGTCTTGACATCCTGAAATTAGAGCCCCTGGCTTGGAGCCATCCACTACTTTAGTCATGTCTTTGCTGGTAGATTGAAGATATTGTGAGTTTCTCGTGGCTCTACTGTACCATTTAGAATCCCTGAGAAGCAAGCTCACTTTTTCAGAGTCAACAGCCCAGAGTCCGGCCTCCAACTCTCTTCTGAAAAGTTGATTTATAGGTTTATGGAAATGTTTGCAAAAGGAGAAGCGAGCATGTGTAGAAAGTTTCCAGAGCAGGAAGTCTGCCCTCAAAGCCAGGGGGTTAGCTCAACCCTCCCTGGAGGGGAAGGTGGCAGGAAATGCAAGCACCCGAAGGTGGAGAGGGGAGGAGCTGGCCCAGGCTCTGCCCATGGGCTGAAGGATTCTGCACCTTCAAGGTGTCTGAGGGACTCTGGCCTCTACCTCCACCTCGGCCTGTGCTCCCCTCAAAAATGCATAAGGTAGTTCAAACACCATGTGCTGTTTCTTGGGGTTCTGAGGCTGCTTAAACAGGGAGATTTTGTCAGAGGGAGGAGTACATTTATTTTCAACACTTTGTCAACAAACATTAAACTAGACCTGTTTTTACTCAGACTCATAGGAAAGGGAAAGCTAGTTCAGTTCTCCTGTGCTGAGAAATAAGAACGCACACATTTCTGCCTTCTGGAATAGAAATAGAGGCAGGTACATTCACGTTTACTGCAGCAAATCTCCAAGGCTTACATCAGCATGTCTGTCTTTGACAATCCCTTTTACTCGAAGCCCTAAGCACAGAGCCACATCTCTAACAGGTTGTTTTCTGGATGCCAGTAACAGAAATCCAACCCAAACAGGCATCCATAGAAAGGGTATTCAGGGTATCCACAATGTCATCAAGATGTCAACTTCATTTTCCTTCTCAATGTGCCATCCTCAACATTAAGCTTCATCTTAGGCTGGTATCAAGAGGGCAATTCTGGACATTGGACTCAGCCCTGAAGACACCTAGAGGAAGGAAGAGAGACCATTGCATCTGGGCACTTTCTCTTAGGAGTGAGGAAAGGTTTTCAGAAAGACCCCTAGAAGGCTTTATTTACCTCATGACCTTGAGCTGTGTTGGGTCACCTGCCCATTCTCGAAGCCACTGCTGGCAAGGGAAGGATGTTACCATTGATCAGCCCATCTTCAGAGCTGAGACACCTACTGCCCAGGGAAAGATGGATGAATCTCTGAGCAAAAATCAGAATTGTGCTAGGGGGTGAAAAAGAGGGAATAGATGCTCTGCAGACAGTTCACAGTTCCCTTTATAACTCAAAATAAGCCGTAGAATTGGTTGTATATATATACACACTCTGGTGATTTTCAAACTGTTTTGAGCTATGCTATTCAAATAAAATTTTACCCAGAAAAAGAAGCAAATATGACTGATGAAATCAGAGCAGCTGTGATTGTAAACCCCAGGAGGCTGTGGCTCTAGGATCATACTTTGACAGTCACTGGTAGAGTACTCCTTGAATTTAGATCGAACAGTTTTCTGTTCCTTGTCTCTGTTCATCCTTATGACATCCTTTAGTTGTATTGTGTGGGACAAGAGGTCAGCTGGTGAGAGAGGGCCAGGATTCACAGAGTCCAGGCAAGCAGGGGCATTCAAGGAAGGGAACTAGGTTGGGAGTAGCAGATTTGGGCCCATGAGACCAGAGGCTGAGATGGCAGGGAGCCAGGAAGAGAAGCTCCTCCGAGTAGGGTGGTGAGCTCTGGTCCCAGGGCTGACTCATTCACTCTCTGCCTGCATGGTGTGGGTGGCCGTGGCCCATGGGTGGTATTTGCATCCAGGAGGAAGTGAAAGGCTTGTCGAGGCAGGAACACAGGTGCTGGGTGGGATTACTTCACAAATGGCAGACGGGGCACGCAGGTCAAAGGCTCTAAGAGCTTCATTTTGGGATGGGGTAGATGTAAGGTTACCACATACAAAATACACAACACCTAGTTAAGTTTGAATATCAGATAAACAATGAATACAGTTTCAACATAATAGTCCCAAATATTGCATGCGACATACATGTACTACAACATCCTACAAAAGTCGAGATATACTAAAACATTACTCATTGTTTATCTGACACTTATATTTAACCGAGCACTATATATTCTTATTGGCTAAATCAAACACCCCTACCTGGGTGGGAAATGAGGGGCCTCCTGAAGCATCAGGAGCTTAGAGCTGATTTTGTTCCCTTGGTCTCCATTCTGAGTCACTGAGTAGCCAACACCTCTCGTTCTACCCAGTCAATTCTGTCATCAGAGAAGCTGGGTCCCAATGGAGGAACCTGAGACACTTGTTATCAGTGAAGATACCTGAATGCCCCCACGGCCTCCAGGGATCCTGGGAAGACTGCTTCAGCTTTAAAGTTCCTGAGGGTGAGGATGTCAATTTATTTACTGCGTTCAGTAAATATTTGTTGAATGAAGGAGTGAATGAATGAATGACTCATCCCTGAGGAATCCAGTGTTTATCTAGTGCAACCCAGGAACCCCAGAAGCCCAGGCGTCTTTCTTTCTGTTTCTCTTCTGGTCTTGAGACCCGTGGGAAAGACTTGGGTGGAAGGTGTAATGGCAAGTCTTGGAGAACAGTGGGAGGGGAGGGTCATGGCAAGACAGGGCAGGAGAGAGCAGGGCCAGGACGGGAGCCCGCCACGCAGGGGGCGAGAGCATCTGCCCGGGGAAGTAGGCCAAGTTTTTAATCACCCCCTCGGGCAGAGAGACTTGCGATCTCAGGTTGAGAACAGGTCTAGTGATTTTCACAGGATTCCTTTACAGTCCAACTTGGCACGTGTTCCTTTGCGGAGGAACCATCCCAGACCTGCAGTCATCTGACCAGGGTGCTTAAAGCCTGTTGGAAATGCTTCAGTGGAACTTGGTGGGTGGCAGGTAATGGCCATTTTGCTAATCTTGGTAATTTCCCAGATCTGCAGGATATTGCCCACATCATCTACTCAGCGGGCCTAGCTGTGTAAAGACCAGATTGCTGTCCTAAAGCTTTAAACCCATAATGGATCCAACTGTCTAGTTTTCCCCATTTAGACATGCTCCAGTGCCTACATTTTCCCCAATACAGAGAACTATAGAGTCTTTTTTGAAAAATTCCAATTTCCTATTTCCCTAGCAACAGGCTCTGCCTTAATGGCCGAGAACCTGCTTCCAAGCTGAAGTGAGTTTTTGCCGAGTGACCTCATGGACGCCTAGTGCTCTGACTCTCCACTGAATCGCAGGTCCCCTCTCAATCTGTTCCCCCATCTGTGTAGCAGGGATGCTGCCACAGGGCCGTGGGGCTCTGGGAAGTGCTAGAGCTTTCTGGAATTCCAGCAGCATAAGGCTCCTCAGCAGGGCTCCAGGTCAGGAGTGGTAAGAAGAACATCAACTCCCCTCGGCTTTTCCTTTGTGATTTCAGCTCTGTCCCTCCCATCCTCGCCTCCCACAAGCTCCCACACACCGTTCTGAGCACACTCTGGAACCATGCATCAAAGCCATGCTGCCGAGTGCCTGCTTCGTGACCACTCTTTGGTCTCCTGTAGTTTTGTTAAATCTGGAAGGTGTCATTGGTACTCCGGGACAACGGCAAGATCATCCCCACAGCCCTGAACTTAGAAACAAAGAAGACAAGTTGATATGTGGAGAATGAAGCTAGTACACAGATCGTACGCCGTCGAATACCCAAGTTAAGAAACTTTCTGCAAAAACATAGAATCCAAAACTCGAATTATAGTAATCTTAGAGAGAATGGACCAAAATGTGATTAGGCCCGTAGTTCAGAGAATAAGAATCAACACTTGCTGAAGTTACAGTATACAGTTTGGAGAAAGGGACAAGAGAAGGAGAGTTAACGCAGAGAACAGAAAAGAAGACCTCCAGGAGCTGAAGTTAAGGATACCTCTTCGAGTGCTGTCTCGTGTAGGGGAGTCTCAGCTAAGCGAACAGGTTTCCTCTGCAGAGCCCCGGCTGGGATGGAGAGCAAGAGGGGGGCCAGCTGGGGCCCTCGTGTGCCCCCTGCTTCTCCTTGTTCTGAAGCTTGCCTTCCTCGGCATCCTATCCACAGGGAAAGCAGGCATTGAGCAGGTCAATGCCAGTACCCTGCCCGCATCATAATTGCATTTCCAGTTGAAAATTAATGAATTAATTCTCTCACTGGTAACTATTTATTTACACCCGAGAGGCAGACATTCTTTCAATGTGCAGACCGAACTCATGTTTCTGAGTCTGGAAGCCAGAAGACGTGAATGAGGGAAGTTGAACAAGATCAGGGTGACCTTGTGGCATCTGCCTGGCCTACTGGTGGCCTTCTCTGGCCACATCTTCTATTTTTGCACCTGCTCCCACACGGTGATGTTGACATGGCAACAGCAGGATGTTAGGAGACCGTGCGTTTATCCTTGTCCTTTCTTCTCCTCTCTCAAGGTCATCCCAGCAGTGCCCAGGTAGAACCTCCATTTGATGATTTCCAGGCTAGTTCCTTTCAATTTCAGCCATCTCTTGTCTTCTTTTCTCTCTACTTCGTTTCTCTCCTACCCCTTTTAACAGCCAAGATGGCACAGGGGGTCCGTTGAGAATGTGGGCACTGGTCTATCACACTCCTTCGAGCCTTCCTTCTCCTTGGTTCTGGTCTCCTGCCTGGAAGAGGACAAGTGAGGATTCTCTTTTCTCTCACTCCTTTGACTTTGACTTGCTTCTCATGACCAACAGCTGAGTCCTTTCCCAAAGTGAGGCCCGGGGAAAGGGGGCGCTCAAAGAGGAGGGTGGGCTGTGCTCCATGATCTTTTGGTTTCCTCTGAGAATACTGCCTCTGCACCAACTGCTCCAGCCCTGACTCCTGGAAGCCACTGGAAGGGAGAGAGTGGAGGCTGGTCTCTACACAGGTTAGGCCCTTGCCAAACTGGAGAGTCTGTGGGGCCTCAGTGGAAACACCGGATTTCCTCTTGTATCACCACCACCACCCACCCCCCGCCCCGGCAAGTTGCTTCCCCCTTCTTGAAATCTTGTGTGTTTGGGAGTTTTTTTTCCTGCTGTTCCGAAGAGCTTTTATTCAGTAGGATATATTTCTTCTTGTCTTCTGGAAGAGCTGAACTGTGGTTATAAGCACGTGAATGTAAAACCACCCCAGGGCCCCCCTTCCTCCCTTTGTCTTGGCAGATATTCAAAATCTGATAAAGCAATTTGGCCCATCTCTTCTGCAGTTTAAAACTTCCATGTGTTGCCTATATGCTTCTACATGAGGCTAGCAACTCCCTCTTTGTCTTGCTAACTCAGCTCCAAAGTCCAGGAAAATGCTAGAACTGGAGAGAAAATTAGTAGAACCCCTTCATTTGGCAGATAAAGAAACTGAGGCTCAAGGATGCTACTTGACCTGCCTGGGGACCTACAGCTAGCTAACGGCAGAGTGTATTGCTGGCTATGATAAATATTTGAATCATTGCTAATTAATGATGAAGTCAGACCCTGTGCAGTTACATGCTAAGAGTTTAAATATAGTGAGTAGATTATTTACCCAAAACTCTAAACACTAGAAGCAGCTAAACAGAATAATTGTTCTGAAAGAAATAACAGTAAAATACTGTAAAATAAGACTATTTTTTTAAAGACTTTATTTATTTATTTGTCGGAGAGAGAGAGCACAAACAGGGGGGAGTGGCGGGCAGGACAGACAGAGCAGGTAGAAGAAGCAGGCTCCCTGCTGAGTGATCCCAGGACATGGCCTGAGCCCAAGGCAGGTGTTTAACCCACTGAGCCACCCAGGCACCCCGTAAGTCTGCATTTAAAAAAAAAAATAACTCAAGTGGGGCAGATTGGGAGTGGGAGATACAGGCTTCCAGTTTGGATAAAAGGCATAGCGTAGGGAATCTAGTCAGTGATTTTTGCAATAGGGTTGTGTGGTGACAGATGGTAGCTACACTTGTGATGAGCATAGTATAAACAAACTATAGGGAAGTTGAATCACTACATTGTTTACCTGAAACTTATGTAACATTGTGTTGTCAACTAGACTCAAAATTTTTTTTTAGGAAGCTCAAGTATAATCGAAGAACTTCTCATGCCTGCTGTATATTGGTAATATGGTCAGTAGAATTGCGGATGACAGTCATGGCTGCCCAGTCCATACAAAGTGGACATGATGGTCGCATTAAGATGATCACATTTAAATGGGCATGCACAGTGACTCATGATTATGGTGCTGCTATCATAAAAGTTGTGACAGTCTCCTTCAAATATCTATGTGAGATAGCAACTGTTTCAAAATATTAGATTGCCGTTTCACAAAATGTGGCTTCATAAATGTTATGGAGTTGCATGTTATTTTCAAATTGAGATCCTGGGGCACCTGGGTGGTACAGTTGCTTAAGTGTCTGACTCCTGGTTTGGGCCCAGGTCCTGATCTCAGGGTCGTGAGATCGAGCACCACATCAGGCTCTGCACTCTCTGCAGAGTCCGCTTAAGATGCTTCCTCCCTCTCCCTCTGCCCCTCCCATTTGTGCTCTCTCTCTCTCTCTATCAAGTAAATAAATAAAATCTTTTAAAAAAAAAAAAAAAAGAGAGATACCTAAACTCCAAAAATATTATTAATCCAGAGCTGGCCACAGTTTGACATTCTGAGTGTAGAGTCCTAACTTCAGTTGTACACACTTATTTTGGTATTTGAAGCCACCACGAATATATTTTAGCAGTAACAGAAATAATTTATGGTGTTCATTTTGGTTTTCTGTTTCCCAGATTTTTTTTTTTTTTTTGCATTCGTCATGATAGAAAACATGCATGATGTTTCATGAATTTCTGTAATTTCTGTTCATTCCTCTTTTTTGTTATTTGGACAGATAGTCCATGTTTGATGACATACAATATCTTCAAGTATTAGCTTCTCAAAATAGCTGCCAGATCAATTTTTTTCCTTTCATTTCTTTTTCCTTTCTTCCTACTTTTCAAGGGTTATTAGACCCAGAAACCAAAGGATCTTTGTCTTGTCTTGATATGTATTTCTCTCTTCTTTAAAATTGAAGACTGAATGTGGTAGTCCCTGAGGTCCCATCTAGGTCCTCATCTTCTGCAATTTATATGGGAACATCTCTTTCATCCCCTAAGACCCCATGATGGGTCTTGTAAAGCCTCACTTTCCAGAATCCATCATATGCCCACAAATGTACCATTTCATGGCCCTTCACACACTTTAGTTAACAATCTTTTTGCCCAGTGGACCACAGCCTCCACAGGGCTGTTCATCATTTCTTTTCTAGCTTAGCATAATCCCTGCCACAATTGACTCTTGTTGCATGAAATAAAAGTTAGATCAACTTCTGTCTCATAGGCACAGCCACTGGTGTAGAGTCAGCCATGTAGATAGTTAAAAATTAGCCACTAGCTTGTTCCTAGCAAACATAAGCCAACCTAAAGGAATCAAAATCATTTGTATTTTCAGTGTTTCTCAGTCAGTTGTGGGTTTTTCCACAGCATCGGGGGCTGCATAATGGTGCTAGCAAACACTGAATGAATTCATGTGTGCTTTTAGGTCTTTCAGGGGCAAAAACATGCACTGTTGTTGTTGTTGTTGTAGTTGTTTTGGTGACCCAAATCAAGGTAGAAACTTAATGATAGCTACTAATTGACAGAGTAGCAGGGCTAAGGTTGAAACACTCAGGATTATATTCTAGATCTTGAATGTGAGAGTAAAGAGTAAATTAAAGCAATGTATTCATTAAGGATTTTGTTTACCTATAACATATTGTCTAATTAACAAGGCTTAAACAAGGCAGGGGCCCTTTTTCTCTACTGTAATTAGTCCATAAGGAGAATGTTTCAGGTTGGTACAGATGCTCAAGGCTGTTTGCTTTATGGTTGGTCACAAGATGGCTGCCAAAGCTCCAGCCATCACCTGCATTTTAAGCAAGAAAAAAGAAAGAGTACCCATTATGAAAGAACCCTTCTGAAAACCCTACCAAATGACTTCATAGGCCAAGACCATAGGTTATGGTCATCCCTTTCTGAAGGTGCACTAAGCACCTATTTTTGTTTTTTAAATATTTTATTTATTTATTTATTTATTTGACAGAGAGAGAGAGCAAGCAGGGGGAGCAGCAGATGGAGAGGGAGAAGCAGGTTCCCTGCTGAGCAGGAAGCCCAATATGGGGTCCAATCCCAGGACCCCAGGATCACCCAAGCTGAAGGCAGACACTTAACTAACTGAGCCACCCAGGTGCCCTGAAGCATGGTTTTTTGACTGGATATTTGTTCCTTAAACACAGATGGACTTTTGTTAGGAAGAGGAGAGAAGAAATATTATGTAGGCAGCTAGCCACAGTTCCCTTTTTTGATTACTCAAACATACCCTTCTTTCCATGCATGGGATAAATTCCCCATTTGCAAGGGACTTGGCACCCAAACCCCATCCAGTTAGTCTATCAAGATTAGAGCCCTGGGTCTCTGGGTGATATGTGGTCCCTTCCTTCAGTTCTGGATATAACTCCTGGTGACTAAGCCCTGACACATTTAACCTGCAATACTAGAAAAGATATAGAAGAACTATAATAAGAACTTCCATTTTAAAAAGGAGGGATGGAAATAGAGCAGTTACTCTCCAGTAGCAATGACCAAATCCTCAGAAGCAAGAACAGCAAGAGTTCAACCCTCCCTCTTGTGGCAGGAGCTCCTGGTCATTGCCCTCCATGGCCCTCTTCTCTCTCTGGGAGATTATTTCTCATTCATTGTCTTCCATGGCCACACCTGTGGTAGGTTTGGAAAGACAGCCTTTCTGGGGGCTACACACGTTACCGGTTTCCTGTAGATGTGAATTTCCCAGGGAAGGGAAGGAGAACAGAGTTATGAGATTGCTGTGGGAATTGAACCATCCCAGGCTGTTCCAGACCAGGTTTGGGTTTGGCAGTACAATTCCCCAACAACTTCATAGGCTCCTGGTCAATTCCTAATGATTTGTTTTCTTTATTTCTAGCCTATGAGGTGTGCCCATCCCCTAAATTTTAATGTAACATATACTACTTAATTGGCACTGTTGGAAGAGTTGGAACCATGGCTTCCAGTGGGGAATCACACCTCTGGCAACAGGCTTATATAGCCTCTGTCCAGGTAGGGTACCCTCTACCCCTTCTGATAAAGCACGTTTTCTCAGCCTTGCAGGGTCCAGAATACCGGTCTTTATGGCAATTTAGATTTTAGACTGAATGTCCAGAGTACCTTCCTCAGGGGCACCTTGGTGGCTCAGTCAGTTAAGCATCCAACTCTTGATTTTGGCCCAGGTCATGATCTCAGGGTCATGAGATGGAGCCCTGCATCAGGTTCCATGCTCCGTGAGGAGTCTGCTTGAGATTTTTCTCCCTCTGCCCCTCCCCACACACTCTCTCTCTGTGTCCCTTAACCAAGTAATTAATTAATTAATTAAATGAGTCCCTTCCTTAGCAGAGTGGTATTTCTTCCCGTCTCACTTGCTGGCTCAGAGGAGCTCTAGACTCTGCTGAGAATGACAAGTTATCTACCCATATTCTAAAAGTTTCCTACCATCTTCTCTAATACCACAGCCTCATCAACACATCAATGACTTTCCAAGGTATAGCAAGTGGCACTTTAAGAAAATATTTTACATTAAATATCTAGGGTCACCTTTCCAGTCTGCAAATATCCAGGTTCTTTTTTTTTTTTTTAAGATTTTATTTATTTATTTGACAGAGAGAGAGAGTGGGAGGGGCAGAGGGAGAAGCAGACTCCCTGCTGAGGAGGGAGCCCAATGTGGGGCTCAATCCCAGGACCCTGAGATCATGACCTGAGCCGAAGGCAGACACCTAACCAGCTGAGCCACCCAGGAGCCCCAATATCTAGGTTCTTGACATCTGCTTCCCTCCCTTCTTTTCTCATCCTATTCCATGTTTTAGATTCTATTACTTTTCATCCCTCAATTCTGGGTATCATGTTGTGTTATTTGTTTGGGGGTTAATTTGGCTAGTTAGCTGGATTTGGAAAAATCCAAATAACAATGATTAAACAACGTGGGGATTTATTTTTTCTTTTCATTTCTGTTCTGCTCGTAAGTAATGCCAATGGAAGCCCCATTCAGCAATCTCTACTTTCATCCCATTGGCCAGAACTATGCTGTATACTATCGAAAGGCCAAGTTTTAGTTGAATATATCATGCCCAACAAAATGAAGGGAAAATGAGGGAATGGCTATTAGATAGAAAGTCACTGGCTTCTGACACAAGGTACCTATTTATTTGTTATGCGATGCCCATTGGTGGTAATGGAGCAGTGGTTACAGGACAGATAGAAGTCTACATGGCCAAATCTGATTAGACTTAAAATTAGCCTCTCAAGGCTTTAATTAGCCACTCTGATTTTGTCATTTATCTGAGTTTCCAAAAAAGGATATACTAATAATATCTCCCTACAGTATTGTTGTGGCAATTAAATAAGGTAATCCTTGGAAAGTGCTCATATAGAACAGTGTCTGAGTGTGATTATGCTCAGAAAACATTAACCATTAGCCAGTGTTGGTAAAAGTAGAGTCAGATGCCTTTGATTTATAGAGAATGAGACGATAGGAAGCATCTAGCTTAGTGGGGGCATTTCCCCCTTGTTCTCTCTTTCGTAGCCACACCTATCCCCATGCCTATCCCTAGGCAGCCAAACAGGCTCTCACCTCAGGACCTTTACACTTGGTGCCCCTCAGCAGGGAACAGCCCCCCCTACAGAGATTCTCTCATCTCAGCCCTTCACTTTGTTTTGGTCTCTTCTCAGATGGCCTTTCTTAATCCCTTCATATCTCCATCATTCACCTTGCTCTGATGCTACCATAGTTCTCTTCATAGTATCAATACTCATCTGACATGATAGTATTTTATGTTTACTAATTTGCCACCATCACAATATAGGCTTCATGAGGCTTTGTAGGAACATTGTTTGGTTTAGGACCCTGCATATGACAGGCACTCAATGAACATCTGTTGAATGAATAGTAAATATTTAATCATTAGTTTACTTTCAAAATGTGAGATTTTCTTTTACTGGACACAAATAAAAAATAAAATAAAATAAAATGTGAGATTTTTTAAAAGTCAAAAGAGGAATCTAGTCCAGAAGAAATGAAAACTAAGGAACTTGAAACTTAGCAGATTTCAGAATAGGAGGACATCGTGAATTCAGGAGGGAGTTCGTACGAGACAGCCAAATGTAAATCTGTCTTTGAATAAGGTCTGGATAAACCTGAGGACCCTTCTGTGCACCCCTCTGACAGTTTCAGGGTTTAGCCTTTGGGTTTCAGGTGACTCTGGGGATGACTTCGGTCAGATGATTGGTTTCACTTTGTTTGGTGTTTCTCCATCTTTTGCATTATTGTCCCATTCTCCTCACCCTGGAGCAAAAAACTGAATTTAAATTCTACTACAAAATATTAGATACTAAGGGGTAAGATTCTGTCATATAGAATTGAGTTATGCAGGCAGACGCTACCATTACAATATCTAAGACTTGTTGGCCTCCTCATTCCAGAACTACGTTTCACCCCCTCGTGGGTGATATTGCCCTGCTGGACACGCAGAGCGTAGCTGAAAGAGGACCTGAGAAAGATGGTAGATTCTAAACGCAGTATCAAAATCTGTTAAGAAGCATTCATTCTGAATTTTGAATGGCTAAGGCTGTCAGCTTCAGGCAAGTCAAATTTAATTTAAATTATCATGGCTGTTTGCTTTGAGATGGGACTCTAATTGGAGAATTACATATGATAGATAAAAGTGACCTGGAACATTCAGTGGATCTTCATGTCCACAAACTCTGCTCCTGTTGAAATTGATCTTCAAGATGAGAAGCATTTAGACCTCAGCACAGATCAGCCACTGAGGGATATTGGTACTCGTAACTATTTGCAGGTTTCTCGCCTGCTGTATCTTCTCTAGGTCAATGTTTTGTTCACTGGGATGTTTCCTTGGATGTTGTGAAAGAACCGCTCATTTTATAGTATTGCAAAATTGTGTATTTTTTCTTATGGTCAGAGTCATCTCAAATCATTATAGTAGATTGAAATGCTTCTACGCCCTTGGTTACAGAAATAGGAGAAGGAGTTGATAGAACAGGGGGCTGGAAGGATTACTGGAAAATTCCCAATGACAGGTATGGAATTCAAAAATTATATAGCCCATGAGCACCAAAATAAGACTAGATGACTTAAAATAATTTTTCCTGTTCTCAGAATTCCTTCCCTGCCTCCACAACATTCCAAGCAGTCAGGATGATGTCTCCTGACCCTGGTCCAAGGTGAGCCAGTCAGCTCAATCAGCTATGAATCCCTTCAGGGCGAGGAATTGGCCTTATTGATGGTATATTTTAAGTGCCAAGTTCAAAGCCTGGTTCTTAATTGATGTTCAGTAAATATGTATTGAATGAATACAATTCGACAGCAAGAAGAAAAATTCTCTAGGGTTTTCTTCAATCAGGTTTATTTAAAGAGCAACTTACCTAAGATATTTACCCTGTTTTCATAGATATGGGACCATCTGAACTGTGACTAATAGCCTGAATCATTGACCATTAATATTGTGATTTAAAGGATATTTTAAAAATTGTTTTAAATGATTGAGAGTGTAGAAGTTGATGGCACTGTGCTGGGGTAGGGCGTACACCAATGAATGGGACACTGTCACTGTGTTTGAGGACCTCACTGTTGAGTTGGACAGACCTTGGAGGTCACTTAGCGTAACTTTCTCATTTTACAGATGAGAAAACGGAGACTCATAAAGATTGCTAGGCCTGATGGAAAATGTTTCGATTTATTCATAAGATTTTAATGTCTGTGTGGAGTGACTTTGCAGTGAGAGGTGTTACTTATTTTGGCCAAAGGGAACATTCAGTTTTTGTACATTTATGGATTATCTTTTCTTTGATCTTACATTTCTTTTTTAATAGGCATATGATTATGTAGATGATATTTGCTAAGCTTTTGATTTATTTGGAACCAATTAATAGCCGGCACTCGAGTCCTTTGGAAGCTCAAAACTTGCTATATTGGAAATTTCTTTACGGTGACTGAGTAATAAGGTCGTGTATTATTGACATGACTTCTGACACCTCGCCCATTTATTATTATTCCTTGTTAAATCACTTCCTGAGAAGGCTAGAGAATGTTTTCCATTTTAGATGCCATAGTTTATATTGACTTTCTCTGGGAGAAAGTGAAATTCAGAGAAGAGAATGAAAAGAGTCATTTTTCTGTGTTTACGAAGGATGGAGCTGAAAGTTTCCTTTGGTGGATGGGCAGTGGAATTCAATTAGCCTTTCATTGTGGGGACGGATTGTGTGCCAGGCCCCGTGCAGAATTCAGGGGGCTGGACGGGTGCCAGCTCTCATAGGGGAGACCTGCCTCCCGCAGCTGGCAATGCAGGGGGGATGCATCAAGGGTGGTCAAGGGCGAGCTACGGGCGGGCCAAGCCTCCTCACCTAGAAGCATGGAGAAATATTTCTTTGGAGGAGATAGCTGTGGGGTTGGACTAAGAGTAGGTCAGTCCCAACAGTTAACCAAAAGAGAAGCGACTAAGAGCTGTACAGTGCATAGGGACTCAATCCCCTCTGAGGCTGCGTGATCAAGATGGAATAATGGCTGAGCTTAGGAGGGTCTTGTCCTAAGCCAGAGCCTGAATCTCTCTGTGCTATTAATTGGCTCTTCCTCTTCCGGGCATCACTGTCAGTCCTGGAATGGAGAGCCTTCCTATGTATGCCATTGAGCTGATCAAAGCAAATGGACGTAGATTTTAACTTCCTAAAAATGTAAGCTCTTACATGTGCCTTCCAAGGAGTCTTTCACTTGGCCTCCTGGGTGGAGATGAGTTTGATGGGAGTTGTTTTAGAAAATGTCCTCTTAGTTCCCTGATGATCAGGAAAACTTCCTGGAGAAAGTCATTGTTCCAGAGGTTTCTGTCTGGGGGAAGGGTGTGTATGAGTGTGTGTGTCTTTATCTGCGTGTCTGTGTCTGTCAGTACGTCTGTGTGTACAGGGTGGAGGGATCTTAGCTGGGGAGCGAGGAGAGGCATGAGTTCCCTGGCTCACAAAAGCAAACATAGGCCTTCTGTGTTACAGGAGGCCACGTGGTCTGTATCAGAGGGCTCACTTTTGTGACCGAGATTTTTTGTTTTTTCCTCTTCCAGGCCTGAATGGGACCAGATGAGGTCATGCTGTGGCTGCTGGAGGAATACTGCATTTCCGGGTCGTTTGCACGGGCCCTGCTGTGAAGGGAGCCCCACGAGAACTCGTCAGACGCTTCCTTCCTTCTCTTGCAGAACGCTCCAGGCCCAGCGGCTGTTCCCCTGTTGCTCTGATTGTGTCCTGTCCTCCCCTTGCCAAAGCAAACAGCCCCGTCTCGAGTAGGCATCCTGTAGGCTCATCTGCCAGCCTGAACATGAACACAGGCAAAGCCGATGACAGCCAAGGTTCCCAAGGGACATGGGGCCTTCCGGGGTCCAGCCCGAAGGAGCAGGTCCTCTCATGATGTTGGCATCTGGGAGTGAGCACCATGCCCATCACCCAGGACAATGCCGTGCTGCACCTGCCCCTCCTCTACCAGTGGCTGCAGAACAGCCTGCGGGAGGGCGGGGATGGCCCCGAGCAGCGGCTCTGCCAGGCGGCCATCCAGAAGCTGCAGGAGTACATCCAGCTGAACTTTGCCGTGGATGAGAGCGCTGTCCCCCCCGACCGCAGCCCCCCGGGGATGGAAATCTGCACTGTGTACCTCACCAAGGAGCTGGGGGACGCAGAGACTGTGGGCCTCAGTTTCGGGAACATCCCTGTTTTCGGGGACTACGGAGAAAAGCGCAGAGGGGGCAAGAAGAGGAAGACCCACCAGGGCCCTGTACTGGACGTTGGCTGCATCTGGGTGACAGAGCTGAGGAAGAACAGCCCGGCCGGGAAGAGCGGGAAGGTCCGACTGCGAGATGAGATCCTCTCCCTGAACGGGCAGCTGATGGTCGGAGTTGATGTCAGTGGGGCCAGGTGAGTGGGGGAGCGCCAGTTGGCGCAACGGCTGGACGGGGGACCCCTGGGGCTAACCTACGTCTGCTGCTCCAGTCTGTAGCTGCAGAGGGTTATGAGACCGACTCTGGTAAGAAGCCAATGGCATTTGTCCTCTAAAGGGAAAGTGCACTCAGGTGAAGTGTTGTGGTATTTGTATTTTTCTTTTTTGCTTTGATCTTTCTTAGAGGACTCAGACTCACTTTTCTTTTTTCTTGAAACTTGGGTTAGAAATAAAATAAAATGGTGCATGACACAAGAGTATGTGAAATGTCGCTTTGCGTTAGACCCTCTTCCACTCAACCCAGCATCTCCCCCCTGGTTAGAGCACCAAAGGTTGGGTCCTGGATATATTTCTATCTGCCCATCGCATGCCACCTTATGGACTCTTAGTCCAGAAGCCCCTTGAGATGCTTAGATCTGTCTTTGGACCACCAGCCACCCCTGTCCTCGGCCCCGGTTTCCCCGCCTGGAAGATCCACTTGGGTGATGAGCATATGTCTGTTTTTCACCTGTGTGGCCACCCATCATGGCAGTAAGTCATGGCTGGACTCTTGTTCCCCAGGTGGATCCGAGTCCCCAAGACCACCCTCAGCGATTTACTAGAAGGATTCAAAGGACTTCTTGTACAGAAGGGCTCAATTCTCCCAGCAGTGACTTGTGACAACATCTGTGGAGTGTTGTCAACCAGGAAAGCACATAACCTTGGCATCAGGGTTTTTCTTGGGGGTGAGTCACCCAGACATGGAGTCCTATGTAGCTGGCCTTAGTTACTCAGTGTCTAGTTCTTCCATATTTCAAACTGATGCCACATGGCCAGTTGACCCTGCCATAAATCACATTATTAACATAAACTATCTGGTATCAGGCAGAATATTCCAAGGGTATAGAGGTTACCTCTTAGGAGTTAGTCAAGAACCAGTTCTTTCTTTGGAATGTACATGGGTTGAATATCCCATATTTGCTGTGTTAACCCTTTACTGCACACCAGGGTTTTAGAAACGGTTATATATGGAAGATAGAAGAAAAGAGAAGTTTGAAGATATTCTGAGATGCGTAACTTTTGTCAAGCCTTCAGGGGCTCATGTGGGGAGTGCTCCTAGGTCCCAAGAGTAGAGAATCATAGAAAGAGGGTCACCTTGAGAATCATGGTGACCTTTCACTGAGGAAGAATCTAAACCAAGGAGACCCTGAGGGGAAGAAGCCAAAGCAGAAGTATCTTAAGTTTAATCTTCTCCTTCCCTTCAGTCTTCTACCAGAGCTTTACATTAGCAGAAACCAGCTAGAAGCCAATGGCAGGGGAGCCCATTGAGACTGTCCATTATTTGTCAACCTGGGCTAAAGGGCAGGGCGGAGAATGGTGGAGAGTGGACATGGAGGGGCAAGAAGAAGTCATCAGGCTCATATGCTGTGTTCTAAGTTGAAGTGAGCCAATGCGTGGAATAGTCCTGGCCCAGGGATGGCTGGCGTGTTGTGAGTACTTACTCAGCAGACTGCCATCAGTATTCTCTTTGGGTTTCCTCTCTGACTGAAAAGATATTCCTGGCTTCTAGCTGGGTCCTGAACTGGTAGTTATTGGGAGAAGCTTCATTTTCAAGGAAGGGTGTTGAAGAGAAAGGATATTATTTAAAATTAGAAATTGTTCTTAAAAAAGAAACAGGACTGGACACTATAGTATTTGTTGGTGTTGAGAAGGTGATTCCAGTTACTGGTGGCTGGGTCCTCAGGGTTAGAAGCAGGGATCAACATGGAGTTTGAGGCAGCCCTCCCAGAGCTGCCCCTGAGAGCAACTGTCAGCTTTGAGGGGAGCTGCTTTGGATGCAGAGGTAGAAGGAAGATCAGGGAGGGGACAGCCAGCAGGAGAACATAATGGTCAAGAACTCCAGTCTGGAACCATACAGCTAGTGCTACCTCCTCGGGCTCCCACACGTACAAGCTGGTTGACCTTGGAGAAATCATCCCTCTTAGCATCGGATTCTGATGCTGTCTGTGACATGGGAATGGGGACACTGTTGATCCTATGACTACATGATGCAATAATGCATATAAAGGTCTCAGCCCTGTGTTCAGTACATAGCTCAGTAACACATTAGCTTCACAATGACTGTTCTACATGGAGAGTGTTTGGAAAGACCGGGAGTTTCTGATCCAAGAGGTTGCTCGAGTCTTTAGGATTTAGAAGACTTTTTCCATACTGGATAAATTTCCTCATGTCTGTTGAGGAAGCTCTTCCCATTGCCTGCTTATGGCTGTGGAGTCTTTACGAGGCAAAGTTCTCTGTCCCAGGCTCTGAAAGCAGATGTGACCCTGAGAAGGCTTTCCAGCTGCCAGGAGAAGATTCTTTGGTGATTTTAATTTATTCCTTGGAGGGAGTGATAGGATGATATCCATTTTTTTTTTTTTCCAAAGAAAGAAGATACAGAAGAATAGAAAGGTGATGGGCCCGGGGTCATGACAGAAAGTGGGAGGGAAAACTAGACTCCTTAACGGAGGCTCCAAGGAGGGAGAAAATAGGTGTGGCGGGGGAAGCAGTAAACTGAGTCTGGGATTCTGGGTTCTCACCACGGGTCTTCTAGCCATTAGCTTTGAGACCTGTGTGTAAGTGCGTTGGGATGATGGACTGAGGGAGGGAGGGAGGTGGCCTGCAGCTGCCTGTGCTCACATGTTAGGAGTGAATCTCTGAAACATTTCATTTGACCCATCTGAGCTGGTTTTATCATTCTAGAAGCTCACAGAGGTGAAGCAATGTTACCGTGACGTCACAGTGATAACTGGCCAAGCTGAGAGACTCAGTCTCTCTCTTCTGACTCAGCTGGGAGTGGTACCTGATTCAGCACACCATTCCACTTCTGTGTGCTCAGGAAGAGAGGCTCGGATGGATGTGGTCAGCGGGCCTCTGGACTGAAAGAGCTAAAGCTGAGGAGCTTGGAGAGTGGAAATAGGAGAAAGGGTCGGGGAACAGGTCTGTAAGACAGCTAATTGTTATGCCTGGGTGTTGTCAAATGTAGAGCTGGGATTTGTTTTAATCAAGTATGGTAAGACATGCGGATAGGAAAATGCTGTTCATAAAGGGAGAAGTTTATACTCACAGATCCCTAGAAGCAGGAGGAACGTCACACCACACAGGGCTACATGGAGAAACACCAGTGTCAGTCAGGAGGCAGGGGGAGAAGCGGGGAGAGCATGGCCCAAAGCCTTTATTGGGGTTTTCAAGTTTTCAAGGGAAGGTTTGGGCGAAGCATGGTAGCTACTCTGAGCAATCTTGGGATTTGGTAGTTTGAATAATTACAGCAGGTTCTGAGCTATAGGATGGTCTCTGGTTGTCTAGTGGCTCTCCCAGGGGGACTTAGAGGCAATAGTGTCTTGCTGTATGAGAGTCTGACAAAGGAGAGAGTTGGGGTGTGGGCTCGGGATTGGTGGATTTGTGTATCAAAGGCACACTCTCAGGGGAGTTGTTTGCTATTTCTAGGAGTTGGCTAAGTTCTAGGAGGGTCAGTCTCTCTGGGATCAAGGTCCCAAATGCTGGAACATCAAGAATACAGAAAACAAGGAAATAATGGTCAGTGCCCTGGGCTTCTGGAAATTTTCCACAGCTGAGGAAATAAATCTTTCTCACTAGTGAACAGTCCTGTCTCTGAAATTCCTCTCTCTGATGGTACAGTCACGTGTGATTACTGGATGGTGAAGATCTCCCCAGAAGCCACAGAGATGCAGGGGTGATAGAAGGAAAAGGCCAGGACCCACGGGTTGGTCTTCAAAAGAAGTATGAAAGTGAATCAAGTAATGAGGAAGGACTCCCAGAGTCCTGGGCTCCCAATATTCATAACAACCAAGAGGTTAACAAGACAGAAGGAGACTAAGTTCAGTTTTCCAAGGTTCCCTGCCTAGTTCTCTGGTGCAATTATAAGAAGTACCTTTGGTTAAGCAGTTGCTACCACATTCTGCCATCTACTTTCTCAGTTTGGACCTATCACAACTCTATAAAGGATAGCTTTAGATGAGAAACCTTGGCCACAGAGGCCATGTAACTTGCCCAAGGTCACCTAAGGAAGAGACAGAACCAGATCTGCTACCATGGTCTGTGCTCCTACCTCCTGTGCTATACTACCTCATCTCTGCCCCAGAGCTAGACACAGGTCCTTGCCACATGGTCTGGGGCTGAACTTCACAGATGGTATTCAGCTTCACAAAATACTCTGCAGTCTAATGGCAGACACCAGGGAAGAAAATGACTAGAACACTCCAAGGCTTAGCCCTACCTAAACTGACAAGGAAAACTGAAGCCCCTCCCCCAATCTTATAAAAGGAAACCCAATTTTAATATAGAATCTTTTTGGCAAACATATCTACGCAGAACTTTAGGACTAGAAGCACTTTGAGATTAAGTATCAAGGCATTTAAAGTGTTTTTGAATGTTCTCAAGATGCTCCTTTTCACTCTGTAACTGGCTAACAGTTTCCTTCAACACTAAATTTTTCCACATACCTGTGTAGGTTTTGTCATAAAAACTGGTGAATACAAATTAGGGTTTTGTAGAGACCCCAGTACTGCAAAAAGCAACCTCAATTAATGTGTATCCCCTAACTTGTAAGCATAAGATCCCAGGTGTCTGTGTACTAACATCATACCCCACCCTACCAATACGATATGTTAGTTGTCCACACCATCACTTGGAATTATAGTATGAGGCACTCTTTTGGGCAATCCATTCTGTTCCTTCTCTTGAGTTTGATTCTGAATTCAAAACTACCTTAGGTGATGTTGTGGTTTGAACCGTGTCTCCTAACCACACCCACCTACCTCCCACTGCTAAATTCATACTGTGATGTCTTAAATCCCTGGTACCTCAGAATGTGGCCTTGTTTGGAAATAGTGCGATTACAGATGTAACTAGTTAAGATGAGGTCATCCTGAAAGACTAGTAGGACAAATCCAGTAGGGTAGTGTCCCACAACAGATTTGGATACAGACATGCCCCCAGAGAGAGCACCAAGTGAAGACCGTAGTTACGTTGCCACAAGCCAAGGGAAGGATCGGGAGCCAGGAGAGAGGCCTGGAATGGATCCTGCCTTGGTGCTTCAGAGGGAGCATGGCTCTGCCAACACCTCGATCTCAGACTTTTAGCCCCCAGAACCGTGAGACAAATTTCTGTCACTTGGGCCATTTGGTTCATGGTCCCTTCTTATGGCAGCCCTGGCAAAGTAATCCATTTGGCATTTTGACCCTTGTCACCTATGGCTAGTCAGTGATTCGGGCCATTTCCTCCCTGACAAGAGTCACTCTGGAAACCAGAGAGCATGGTGGATGTTTTCGGAAGAGGGCACTGAAAATTGTGGGTGTGTTACGCGTGGGAGGAGCTGGTGCCAAATGTGGAAGATGAGGTCGTGGCTTGCTTATTTTTAAAAATTAGCCTAGAGTCAGTCTGTAAACTTCATCCCCGGGGGAAAGAGCAGAGAACTCAGAGCTACGGGTTTGACATCCTTCTGCACCCCAGAACCAGTTCCAAGAGTAAATTTGTGACTGGCCCCAAAATCACAGGCCCCACTCTGCTTTCTCACTGGATGATTCTCCTCAGGTCTGGAGTTTGCCTCTCACCACTCTCTGCTGGCCCCTGCGGCTCTGAGAGCCCGTTATTCTTTTCAGTGGTAACAGCCCCATCTTGCAGGCACAGCTGGTAGCACACAGAGGAAAGTGTTTGTTTGCAAGCTCTTATCATACCTACTCTAGGGAAGATGGGATTTTTCTGGAATGTTCTATTTACTTTTGTTTGGTGGAAGGAGAGCTGAGAAGGTTTTTCAGATGATTTCCTACAAGGAATACTTTGTAACCCCAGTCCCTCCCTCCCTCAGCCAGCTTTCTATAAGTAAACCAGATCTGTTCCCTGAGGACAGATTGTTCCAAATTGGTATCAAAATATGGAATTAATTAAAACATAACCCACACAACAAAACAAGTAGCCTTTTCTGAAAAGTAAAAGGGCCCATGTTTCACTTAAAACGTGTTTTCCAGGATGTGAACCATGACTGGACTTTTTTGTACATTAATAAACAGGAGAGGAGCACAGTGCAAAAGAACATGGAGCTCGGAACCATGGGCCTGGCTTCCAGGCCTGCGTGTCGGCTGTGTGACTTTGGGAGAGTTGCCTCAGCTACAGGAGTCTGACGCTATTTCCCCAGTAGGGTCATTTAGTGGATTGGATAAGATGATTTAGTTAATGTACTGAAGAGACCTCTGGCATATGGTAGATGTTCAGTCAAAGCTAACCTTTAACAACCATCCTGGTCAGCCCCAGGCCATCTGAACCCAGAGCACAGCGTTCAACTGAGAAGATGCCTTTGAGTTAGAGGGACAGAGGAGAGCTTCAGACCTTAGCCATGTACTCAGCAGGAAAGAGAAAGATCCACAGCCCCGAAACCAGGGTGATATCAAGTACTAAGCAACTGGGAAGGCGTGGGTACCCACCAGGCAGAAAGGGTGCTGATTCCCTGAAGGAACAGGGTTCTGGAGCCAGAGTGCCCCTTTGAGTTACCGGCACGTGATAAGTCTTTGTGACCCCAGGAGACAGGTCAGGGTGCTGAACTCGCTGGAGGGCCCAAGGGGCTGTGGGCAATCGGCCAGCTAGCATAGGAACATTATGTTACGTCCTGGGTGGGCTGAGTATCAGCCCTGACCATGAGTAACCTTCAGCACAGTACCCTTTGCCTTTAAATTGTGCCTAAAATTAAATTTAGGGTTGTTACAAGCTCAGGCTCTGGTTACCCATAGCAACCTTGAGTTCTCTCTAGGTTATAGCAGATTTTAAACAGAGTGTCAAATGCTGCTAGAAGGTGTAACTTGGAGAAATGACTGCAGGTAGTGATGTAGGAGACACAGAAAGGAGGAATTGCCAATTATACCTTTATAATATGGTCTCTGGGGCCATTCAGCATGAGCGTCCTGCCTACCTGAATATGCCTAAAGGCACCGGTGCTCTATTCAGGACTGTATATATAGTAAGAGGTGACATCACGATGACCTAGAGACATTGAGGCAAGGTTAAGTTATATTCAGCTTCCTGTTGAAGAAGCTGAGAAGCGTGTAATAGACTTTAGAAAGATTTCCATTACAGACGGCTAGAAGGAAAACAAGTTTCAGCATTTAAAATTCAATTATCTGGAAAACTTGTCATGTAGAACAGCCCATTCCCCAAGGATGCCGTGGAAATGAAGCATTGCAGGACCTTACGTTTGTGCCCACTTCGTTCTTAGCCTGCTTTCCCCAGAAAACATGACTGGTTTCTGGAAGGAATCCCAGAGTTCATTCAAGTCCAACCAAGAAGGAAACTGAGGCTCCAGGGCATGGCTTCTTGGAGTCTAGGACCTTCTTCAGAGAAGAGCAAGGACTAGAATTCAGGGCTTCTGACTCAAATTCTAGAACTTTTTCTTCAGCATTGCAAACAGTAACCAATGAAATTAGATTTGTTTTTGTTTTTGTTTTTGCAGTTGACTGTTCACAGTAAAAACAAATAGGAAATCAAGTTTTTCTACATATTTCTATCCCATTCTCTAAATGGATGGTAATTATATCTACAACCTTCCGTCTCTCAACAAGAGTTTAACATAGCAGCTTCATGAATGTATTATTGATGGCCAGCTGTTGGATTGGACAGTGGGAGCTTGATTTCCCTCAGGTCTTCAGAACGATTTCTGGGCAAGACTGTGGAGAATCTTCCACTGTTGTCTGCCATCTTGTGGCTGAAGTCGAGCACGGTGCTGGGAATTTTAGTCAAATTCATTATTCATTAAGCTGTGTGGGTTTCTCAGCTGTGCTGTTAGGATGGTGTTTTCAGGCTTTAGGGCTCTCTCTAGAATGGCAGCATCTGAGCCATCCCTGAGCAGCAAGTGACTCAGGTGCTATCTCTCTCCACTTGGTGCCTGGTGTCCTCATGCTGTCTGCAAGAGATACCCATCCCAGTTCCCCGTGTGTCCCCTCCTAACACTCCCAGCCCTGGCCCTCGGGTCTCACACATGAATTGTGATCTGACCAACCCACTGTGCTAGGCTCTTTGTGATGGATGGTGCAGGAAGCTGGCCTTCCCCAGTCTAACTCAACCCTCCTGAAATCAGAAAGCCTCAAGGAAAGTGAATAGCAGAGCCATGCCAAACACTACACTGGCCACGGGGGTGGATTTTTTGAGAAAACTGGCAACTTTGGCACATTCTCACTCACAGCCCACAGGTAATGAATGTCCAGAGCCACTTAGAGAGCAGCGTTTCAGGGTCTGCTTTGTCCTGGGGGGGGGAGGGGGATTACACAAAAGGAGACACTTTCCATGATTTTTTCCAGAGCACCATCCAGAGATGCCTTCCATGTCACCCCTGTGCCCTATTCTCCTCTGGTACCCCCACCAGAGCCTCCATGGGGTGACTGACTTGAGCCGTGGGAGATGGAGAACCCAGATCTCTCACTTAAGACACCAGCTCTGAAACGTCTAGCATTACTTTTGGAAGTTGTCGTAATTGTAATCGTGTAAACCACAAAGAGAAAAAAGACAAAAGCATCTTAGTGTGATGGCAGTGTTACTGGCCTGACGTCAAGCCCGTTTCTACTCCCTGGGGGCTCCTGGGCCCTTGTCAGCCTTTTCTTGACTTCTACTCATTTTTTAGGTCCAGGTATTAAATAAGTAGTAAGCATTTTTATTCTCTCACTTTGAACACCAGATGCCCTTAAATGACTCTTGAGTCCTTCTTTTCCAAAAGGTTATTCAATTCCAAGCTTTGGCACCTGTTTTGGCCCTGGTCCCTTTCAGTCTTGTGACACAGATGCAGGTAACACATGGCTGGGCTCAGCTGTTCATAATCAACCTGTTTGCCATGTACAGAGGTTAAAAGGCTTGAAATTCCTGTCTTTTGGCATCACCTGTGGGTTGCTGCCTCCTCCTGAAAGGGAATAAAATCTGGTATTTTCAGGACCCAAGTATGTGTGTGTGTGAGTGTGTGTATATACACACTCACTCTCACACACACACACACACACACACACATCTTTGGTACAATTTATACTAAAACATGGGTTTTAATAGATATATAGGTTTCTTCGTGGGATTCTTCTTTGAAATCTGATCTTCCTCCAAAGATTTTGAGGGGTGAATTTGTTACCCTATATTTAAAATGGTTGTGAAGATGTGACTCCTAGTGGCTTTTTAGATGATCAGGCTTTACCTTTGTTGAAATGCACAAAGCAACATTCAAAGGTGTGAACATCCGGGTTCTTTGCATTTCACAGCCCTCGAAGCCTGGAGGCAGGGACGTCTGCTGTGATCTAATAGCCGACTCACCCCACAGTTACCTCGTTCAAAACTCGTTCCTCACCAGAGAAAGGATGAGTCTATCATTTACAACGTTTCCTGGACTGAAATTTAGCCCATTTTCTTTTGCAGAGGGGAAGGGAGACAGAGGGCCAGGCTGTTTCCATAGCCAAAGTGCATGTTTTCTCCGCCCTTGGGCCTGACTTGAGGGTTAGTCCATTTAAATGGGGCCAGGGTTAACTAAGAAACTTTTTTGACTTTTGTCATCACAGATAGACTTTCACAAACATCCCTAAGGGAAGCTGAACTATTATGGAGAGAAGAAGGAGTGGGCGTTCTTAAAAATTCAGGCTCTGTTAAGTACAGGTCTCTGTCAAATTGCATGGCAAGTCTTGAGGTTTTTTTCTGACTCAAGAGCTTTATTTAGTCCAGATGTCCATTCCTGTGAAGTCCTTGTCTGACCCAGCAGAATGAGCGGAGAGGACTTGAATGGTAGTCACTGGAAGCGGTTCACGCTTTGGAAGATCTGTTGCTCAGTGGGATGCCCAGGAAGATCCATGAGATAGGTGAAAAAATTATGAGCATCCCAAGATACATTTTTTAGCTTAAAAAATAAGAAGTTGAACTTCACTAATATTTTAGATACAGTTGACACTGGCATCCTTATTCAGTTCATATATCAAAGGGTCCTGTGTCCTGTGTGGTAAGTGATTTGTCCTGAGGGAAGAAAGGATGATCCACAAAGACCTCCCCCCACCCCCCACTGCCACCCTTCACTGAGTAATTTACTTTTTGACTTATTTCAAGGAACTACAGTTTATGTAGTCTCACTCAGTGAAATTGGTTTATGGACAAAATTATTTCATTTTAATTAAATCAAACTTTACCAAATGGACAGGTAAACTAAAATTCTTCAGGGGAAAGAAAAAGAGTATTAAAAGTAATGTAGTTATAAGCCAACCATAAGAAAATGGCTGGGTTGACCCTTCTTACCACTGGTATAGGCTCAGCCACAGTATGTGGTAAAACCATGACAATCTACTCAGACTGACAAGAAGTCAAACAAAAAAATTAAAATTTGAAGCTATAAGAAACAATGTGAAATACAAATTTCTAGCCCCATCATTAAAAAAAAAATCTCGCTGTATGTATAGATTGAGTCTTGAGATAATACTTAATGATGGTATGAGGCCATCATAATTAGGAAGATATTTAAAATCATAAATTAGGAAGACCCACCACATGAATAGAAATAGTTTAAAATGTTTTAGCGATGTTTAAAATCATGCCATACTAAATCTAGTCCAGAATGCTACTAAACTGGATATTTAAAAGCCTATCTGGAATTTTGTTTAGTTTGTTTCGTTTGTTTAGTTGTTTTAAGGCAAAATGTAACATCATTAAGAAAACCCTCATTCTTCCTATTGCAGTCAAAATAGCGAAAATAACCCATGGGAAACAATATAACTGCAAAATAAAATGCCCGATTTTGTCAGCAAATTCTGTTGGAAGATGCACAGAAACATTGCTCAAATTTTAAAGAAACAGTGTGCAGTGTGGGAGGTTTGCTAGGCGGTTGGAGGAAAGTACTGCTGTTTCTCACATGTTCCAAATAAGGGTATTTGCTTGATTCTGTTTCAGTAATGAAATGGAACACCTACTTATTTGTGAGTCACTAAAGGAAAGAGATACCAAAAAAGATATATTTTCAAAAGTCAATGACTTTGTTAGTTAAAATAATGTTTTATGGGAAAATTATGTAAGGTAACAGCTGCTTTAACTAGAATAAAAAAGAATTCAGAGTAAGCTTACAAAAATAGGCCAGAACAAGAAATTGATTCACTTATTGGTCCTGGGAGAGTTAACACAGCAAAGAAGCTAGAAGTGAAGACAGAAGACGGAGATGCCGGCAAATGTCATCGGTATGGTTAATGTTATAAAAATAACGACCTTTCAAATCAGTTGGATTTTTACTCTTCTCTGTAAGGAGATGGGGGAGAATCATGAAAATGTTTTGCCAGAGAGAGGTCTGATGTTTATCTCAAGGCACAGCACTTAAAGTCCTCACACTTAAAGATGACAGTGTGCTTTCTCCTGTACAAAAAAAGACAAGTGTTTGAAACTGGCCCACCTCTTGTTTGAAAACAAGTGGTTTTCAGTGTCTTCTTTTCTGGAGGCTGTTTTTTGTAGACCAAACACTCATAACCCATTTCTCCAATATCAAGATAATGTTGTACCAATAAGAGAATAACTGCTATTTGAAAGAAACTCATGCTACAGAAAGAGCATTTTCAAAATGAAATGTTTCCCATTTATGTGACTTTTAAAAAAAAAAAAAGCTATTTGTCAACAAAATATTTCATATGTATATTTGAAATCTTTAAAGCAAAATTTTCTATTTTTTTAAATCTACCAAAGAATTTTCAAGAATTTATCTGTTTAAAAGCTATTTTAATAGACTGTACCTTTCGACGACGTTGCAAGAAAGCTCAACTAAGTCGAAAATTAACACAAAGTTTTGACCGAAACCTTAGTACAAGTGGTGGATAGGGTTGGAAAATAGATATTATCGCTGATGGAAATCCTGCCCTACTGTGATTCTTCTGTTGGGGTCTGTGTATCCTAGTGAGTTATCTTCAGCTAAGGGAGCCCTTAAAATCCACATCCATTTATTCCTAACTCAACCATACTTGTGAATGATCATATCCCAGAGTGTAAAGTATTTGACAGTCTTGAAATATATTTAACTATATTCCTTTTCCTAATAATAATATTTGCTTTACATCATTTATTTTACAAAGGTGAAAAAAATTTTAAATATTAAGTACTTCACATTAGATGTCTCTTTTAGAAAACTTCTTTATATATGTTTTATAATATATGTCATGTACTAGTACAATCGTACATGCATGCATTAAATAAATAGACACATCTATTGGATATAGCTAGCTAGCTAGCTATATATTTATCTATAGATATATAGTTTGTTTGTTTTCTTTTTGCCGAGAGGCTTGAGAAGTCAACACTTGTAGAGCAGTCAGTCATCTCACAGATAGAGTTTATCCCTGTCCTCCTAAGGAAATGTCTCCTTTGAGATTTGTGGGATCTAGATGCTTCTCATCAATCCCATGCCCACCATTTCTCCTCACTTGGCTCTCCAGAAGGCTGATCTCCTTGGACTCTGTAGACTGGTTCCCCTTCCTAAGCTCTCCTAGTTCCTCCTCCTCGCTTCCCAGGTCTGCACCCAGAGTAACGCCATGGGGTGTTCTGGCCACCCCCCACCAAACACAGACACCCGGGCTTCTCTCCTCTCATTGCTCCTGCTAACTGCCTCCTCTCTGGACCGTTGGGTGAGCGCTCTTTGGCTCATTGTTCTTCTGTTTATTCGTTTCAGAGCAACATATTTATAAAGCTACTACTTAATTCCTCAGGCACCCAGTCCCTCCCCCATACTAATCTTTATTTATTTCAGTGGCAACATTAGAACACTGAAATAGCATTTTATTTTTTATTTTTTTTAAGACTTTATTTATTTGACACAAAGAGATACAGCGAGGGAGGGAACATAATAAGCAGGGGGAATGGGAGAGGGAGAAGCAGGCTTCCTGCCGAGCAGGAAGCCCGATGTCAGGCTCGATCCCAGGACTCTGGGATCATGACCTGAGCTAAAGACAGACGCCCAATGACTGAACCACCTGGGCACCCCTGAAATAGCATTTTAAAGGAACAACTTGCAGTTCTACTACACTAATTCTCAGTGAATTTGATTTTTCTGTGTTAACATCTCATCTATGACCATGCGGGTCTAGTCCCAACACACCAACACAACAGATCTGTCTGTGTCCATCTCATCTCTGTTCATCTGCAATATATTTTGTAGACTACCTTTCTTAATATTTATTTCCATTTTAGAGGATGTGTGCATATGGGGAAAGCACTCAGATAGGACAGAAGGACAGTGAGTGATAATTATCCCCAGTTCAGACCCCATCCTCTAGTTACTACCACCAGCTGCACCCCAGGGCCTCAATCAGTTACCAATTTGGGGGTATCTTTCTAGGAATTCTGTAAGCCTATGTAAGTTCTCTTTCTCACTTTCATATGGACGGGGATACACTATACACACTCTTCTGCATCTTAACATTTTTGTTGTTCTTAAAAGTCTTTAGAGATTGTTTCAAATCAGAACACACACAGTCATTCTTTTTAAAAAAAAATTTTTTTTAATTTATTTATTTGATAGAGAGACAGTGAGAGAAAGCATGAGCAAGGAGACAGTCAGAGGGAGAAGCAGACTCCCCGTGGAGCTGGGAGCCTGATGCAGGGCTCAATCCTGGGACTCCAGGATCATGACCTGAGCTGAAGGCATTTGCTCAACCAACTGAGCCACACAGGTACCCCAGTCATTCTTTTTAACAGTGGCATAATATTCCACCAAATGGTTCTAATATGATTTATTTAATTGGTCGTCCGTGGGTGAGCATTTTCATTGTACGATCTTTTATTTATGTCACCAGTTCTGCAAGAAATTTTATGTCGATGTGTCTTCATGTATTGTGCGTTCATGTACACATACATTTCTGTAAAAAAAATAAATAAATTCCTAGAAGTGGAATCCTCATGCAGGTCACATTTTAAATTTTTTAGTCATATGGCAAATTGTGTCACCCAAGAGGTGTCACTAACTGGTATCCCCTCTGACAGAATATAAAAGTAATGTTTTTCCTACACCTTTAACACCATAGGAGTGCTTTTCACACATTGAGTCATACTACATGCAGGAATCTGTATTATCCTTTTTCATTTAGCACGTTTAAACAGGTTCCACCTTATTAAATAGTCTTAATAGGCAAAATCATCAGTGATAATTTAGGCAAGAATGGTCTCTCTGTTATTCTCAGTTTTTCAATGCGATGCATAACACTGTATGGAAAATGCTTGTGACCATGACTTGTTTTTGCTTTTGAATCATGGTCTGACGGCAGATTTCCTGGATTGAAGGTGCTAGGTCAAAGGATGTCTTGCCAGATCACACTCTCTCCAAAAATCTGTGAAAGCCAGTGTACCAGGATTATGTCACAATTGGGTATTATAATTTAAAATTATGTTTAATTAGTAGAAATATGGCTCACTTTTATGGTTTTAATTTCCATTGGTTTGATCAGGGAGCTTGGTCATTTCCCCCTAGTTGTTTTGTTTGTTTGTTTGTTTCTATTTTATCTTTACCTAAGTCTAAGTCATCTATTTGTATAGGTTACTTTTTTCTTTTGTAATTTCCTTTTACAACATTTTTTCAAATCTCAGCACATTGCCATTTTCCCAGAGACCAAAACTTTTCTCCTACCAAGTTTCCTGATCATATTTAAAATTTATCTTTATAATTTAAAATTTAATTTAGGTGACATTTATTTTGATGGATAGTGAAAAAAATTACTTATTTTTTCTAAATTGTGTAGTTACCCAAACACCACTTATTAAAGTTTTGCTCAATTAATTTTTGAAGCTTGATTTATTAAGATACACATGCACATATATACGCGCACACACATACACACACACACACACACACATTTCTATTTTAGGGAGTTCTCTTGTTGTTCTGATCTATCTGTCTATTTATATGCTCATCACCCAGTCTTTTGATCATGCTATATCTAATAGATGCTCAGTTATCAATGCTCAGCTCACATTCCCCTCCATGATATCTTTCCTTCTTCCCCTCCTGGTAGTAGCTCTGACCTACACACACACATAATCAACTTTCATGGATGTTGTAGGCATATTCTAAGATGACACCCAGGATTCACACACTCCTACCTTGAGCACCCCCTCATAACCAGGACTGTAAATTTGATGAATTTTACTTCCATGACCAGGTTATGTCATAAGACACAGGTGACGTTAAGAAAGGGAGATGATCCAGGTGGGCCTGACCTAATCACATGAGTCCTTTTAAAAGTAGAAAGTTTTCTTTGGCTGGAATCAGAAGGGGCAGTGAGTGAGACATGCTCCAGGCGACCTAGAGAAAAGCAAACATCCATGCTGTGAACAGGCAATGGAAAGGTGCCATGTCTACAGAGCTGAAACCAGGCTCTATATGACATTAGCAAGACAGCAGAGAAACCTCAGTCCTACAACTTCAACAAACTGAACTCTGCCAACAGCCAGCGAGCTGGTTGGAAGAGGTCCCCTGGCCTCAAATGAGACTGTTAGCAGCCCAGCCAACGAATGCCTTGATGTCGATCTCAGGAAACACTGAGCAGAGAGCCCTGCCATGCTCTGCTGGACATCTGCCCTACCCAACTGGAAGCCAACAAATGGATGTTGCCCTCTACATTTGTGGAAATTTGTTACACAGCACTAGGAAACCAAAACAGTGGCAACACACAATTTTTAAAAAAAGATTTATTTATTTGACAGAGAGAGGCACAGTGAGAGAGGGAACACAAGCAGAGGGTGTGGGAGAGGAAGAAGCAGGCCTCCCATCAAGCAGGGAGCCCAGTGTGGGGCTTGATCCCAGGACCCTGGGATCATGACCTGAGCCAAAGGCAGATGCCTAACCGACTAAGCCACCCAGGTACCCCGCAACACACAATTTAGGACTTAATCACTCTCATGTCCTTTACTAATCATTCCACATGTAAATCTTGTCTCCCCCAATCAGATCATCAACTACCTAAGACCAAGACCCACTCTGGTGTTTCCTCTGCATCAGCCATGTTCCCTACCTCGTCTTCAGGGCTGCACTGGGAGGCGGAGTGGGGCTGGGGGTTTAGATTATCTAAAGCCAGGCTTTAGAATCACACTGCCCTGGCTTAAGTCTTGGTACAGACTCTCCAAGCGTCAGTTCCTTCATCTTTAAAATGGGAATAAAATGCATGGGACAAATTATTGAATGATATTCAGCCATCCTTATCAACTTTTGAAGCGACTTTTGAACATGGGAGATGAAGACAGGATCAGATTACAAAGGAAGGTTGTAAGGATTAAATTAGATGGTGCTTACAAAGCTCTTAGTGGAGTGGGTGGTGCCTGGTGAACTCTATAAATATTAGCCCATCGTTATTAGAAAAATGGACTCTTTGAAGTGTTTTCCACAGTTCTGTATGTGCTAGATTTGTTTTGTACCATGTGATCCTGATCCTGCTTCCCTCCCTCTACACACACACACACATACACACACACACACACACACACACATTGGCTATCCTGCAAGGATAGATAAACTAAGTCCATCCACTAGACTTGACCGGTAATCATTTTGTCTCCTGGGAATTTGGAATCAAGCCAGGGAGAGACCAAGCTCCTTAGCTATGAGCTGCTTGAGAGGAACTGAAAGGTCAAACTGAGTCAGGTCGAGAATCATGTCCTGAGAGAGCCAGAGCCACATGCCTGAAGGGACAGAAACGCAGACATCGGGAGGAAGTTGATCCCTTTAGGGGAACACAGCGGGGGACGTGCATAAGGGGACAGGGCTGAGAGATAGTGTCCCCAGAGAGAGAGGGATGGGACAGGAGTTTCCGGGGCTTGGGGGCTTGCAGTTCCCAGCACCAGTTCCCACGGTGCCTAACTGGACTCCTTTCCAGATTTGTGTGTCCTTGTTTGTATCCCTTGCAAACGAGCAAGCCCTGCCAAAGGGCTGACTGTGGGTGACACGTCAGTCAGGTTCTAGTACGTCCTAGGACACCGAGCTTGGGTGCTGACTCTGCGTAAAGACACAAGAAAATTAAATTGTTTCTCTTTGGTCTTTTTCTAGACTTTCAACTGTCCCTACAGTTGAATTCCCAGTGGCCTCTGGAGGGCACTATTCAATTAAGTTTATTCCACGGGAGTGTACACCCTACAGAGAGCTGTTAAGAAAGGGTGTTGGAAATAATAGTTACCATTTTCTGAGTGCCTGCAACTTGCTAGCCACATTGCTGGTTGCTTTACATAAATTGTAGCTTAAAGAATCACAGCTTTCCCTGCAACTGTAGATTATTCTGTGGCGCTGTAACTTGTTATGGCTATTCACAGGCATCAAGCACAGCGAAAACTTCTTGTTCTCTTTCAGTGAAGTTATAGCTTCTGATGGGAACCAGTTCAAGTTTAGTCAGCCCTGCTCTACTTTATGTGCTTGGACAAAATCTGCATTTTTATGGGCATATACTCTTTAATTAGAAAAAGAAAGAATTAAACATGGCAGCATTATAAAACAGGGAAAATATTTCATTGACATGGATATCAGTTACCTGTGTCCCTCTTCTCTTCCATGGGTGAGGTACTTCCTGTCTCTTACCCTTTGCCACCACAGCCCCTGGATAATTATGTTGGGTTCAAGCCATGCTGATGGCCGCTAGCAAACTGGAGCTGTGGTAGGAGAGGGGTTATTGCTTTTCTCTACCTTCCTCAGTGCCGCCATGTTGATCCAGTCCTTTTCGGAGCCTTCTGACAGGTCTGAAAACAAGTATTGTCCCATTTCCATTTTCTTTCTTTCTTTCTTTCTTTCTTTCTTCCTTTCTTTTACAACATATTTGAAAAACCTGTTTGTTCAGTAGATGTCATCAATGTCAACAAAAGTATTTATCAACTATTATCCATATGGGCCATATGCATTACACATATTCTTCTCATTTAATTCTTACAACAACTCTATGAGGCAAGAAGTAAATATTATTATCTCCACTTGTAGATGAGGACATTTAGACTGAGAAAGATTAGGTAAACACACCTGCAAGAAACAGAGCCTGGAAATGAGCCCAGGTTTACCTGCCCAAATCCATTTTGTTATGATGCTGCGTTAGTTACTATCCATCCCCCAAATAGCATGTCTACTCCAATAGAGAGTGCTTTCATCCCCAATAGGCAGTATGTCCACTCCCCAGTAAGGAGCATACAGTAATAATTTCATAAGTGACATTCTGGCCAGGACATCTCAAGCTCCTTGATCATCACTATCTCCCATCCCTCTCTACTATAAATGGGAAGAATCAGAAATCAGGAAATCTGGTTCTAGACAGTTTCTTATTCTACTTTTTTTATTCATATGAGAATATCTGTTGACCATGTACAATGTTTTAGCCCTGGTTCTACCTATTGGGCAACTACTGATGTACGAAGACATATAATGTCCCTCATTATTTGGAGCATGCATCCATGCATTAGAAAACTGCCTTAACTCTTGGAGTGGGTAATATGATTAATAATAATATGAAGGAGATTTTAAAGTAAACTTTATTGTTATACAACATCTTTATTGAGATATAATTCATATACTATAAAAACCACCCTTTAAAAGTGTACATGCTGGGGGCACCTGGGTGGCTCAGTGGGTTAAAGCCTCTGCCTTTGGCTCAGGTCATGGTCCCAGGGTCCTGGGATCGAGTCCCACATCAGGCCCTCTGCTCAGCAGGGAGCCTGCTTCCCCTTCTCTCTCTGCCTGCTTCTCTGTGATCTCCATCTGTCAAATAAATAAAAAATTTTTTTTAAAAAGTGTACAAGCTGGTGGTTTTATATATTTACAGAGTTGAGTATCACCAATATCTATTTTTAGAAAATTTTATCAATCCAAAAAGAGCCCCATATCCATTATCACTCATTCCCCATACCTCCCATCTTCTGGCCCCTGGCATCAGTAATCTACTTCCTATCTCTAGATTTGCCTATTCTGGATATTTTGGTATGTGGTCTTTTGTGACTGGCTTCTTTCACTTAGCATAATGCTTTTAGTATTCATCTACGTCGTAGTATATTTCAGAACTTCACTCCTTTATATTGCCAAAGTATAGCTATGCCAAATTTATACTCCCTAGTATGGCTATGCCACATTTGTTTAACTATCCATCAATTGATGGGTATTTGGGTCATTTCTACTTTTTCAATATTGCAAATAATGCTGCAAACATTGTTGTGCAAGTTTTGTATAG
Source organism: Mustela nigripes (assembly GCF_022355385.1). Classification (NCBI taxonomy): domain Eukaryota; kingdom Metazoa; phylum Chordata; class Mammalia; order Carnivora; family Mustelidae; genus Mustela; species Mustela nigripes. The sequence continues at coordinate 24,928,221 of NC_081568.1, forward strand.
ACTTGTTTTCAGTTCTCTTGGATGTATGCTTAGGAATAGAATTGATGGTCATATGGTAACTCGATGTGTAACTTTTTGAGGAACTGTCAAGATTTCCAAAAGGACTGTATTATATTACTTTCCCACCAGCAGTGTATGATGGTTCTAATTTCTCTACATTCTCACCGAAACTTGTTATTATCTGTCCTTATTATTACAGCCATCCTAGTAGGTGTGAAATGGTATTTCACTGTGGTTTTGATTTGCATTCCCTGATGACTAATGACATCGAGCACTCTTTCATGCACTTTTGTCCATTTGTGTCTTTGGGAAGATGTCTATTTTAATCTTTGCCCATTTAAAAATGGTATCAGTTGCCTTTATTTCTTGTTACTGACTTGTAAGAGTTCTATATATATTCTTGATACATAAGCATATGATTTGCAAATATTTTCTCAGGCAGCTATAGATGTTAAGCAGTTGTCACTGATTATTTTCAACAAATGACATAGGAATAAGGCTGCTCTGAAAAATGGAGATTTTCCATAGAGTTGCCAGACAGATCAAATACTGACATCTGGGGATGGGGATTTTTCAGGCCTTCAAACTTTTTCTAACCCAGTGGCAGCTAAGCTGCTTATTTCCACAGCCCCCATAGTTGTAAGGCTATTGATTTTCAAGGCTGCATAGAGTTGGGAAGAAAGGGATGGTAATAATGTACATTAAAATGCCACAAAACTCACTGTGCTTACCGAGATTCAGCCATTTTTCTAAGTGCTTCTTAGGCTGTGTCAGGTTAACTTTCAGAGCTCAAAAAGTTGGCTTTTAGTAAAGTTTTTTCCAGTGTTCTTGTCATTTTTATGGAGGAGTAGATTTGTAGATGTTTTTATTCTATCATTCCAGAAGGGTTTCCTCCAATAAACTTTTCTTTTTTTGGAAGTATAACATGCATAAAGAAAAAGGAACAAATCTTAAATGTTCAGCTAGTGAATGTTTATATTAATCTTCACTTAAATGAAGCGGAAAAAAAACTTGACTAGCACCTCAGAGTCCTCCCTCACACCCCTTACCAGTTATTAACCACCTCTTACTTAATCAAAGTAAAGTGGTATCAATCATCACAAGATAACTTTCCTGGCTGGTACCATCAAGGTTTTTTCCAATGATCTCTTTTACTCAATTATTTGAATTTCTCCCCAAACTACCCCCTTAATATATTTAATCTAAGGCATTGTTCTTTATTTTGCTTGTTCAATTTATTTTTTTAAAATTTTCAACTTTTTAAAAAAGATTTTATGTATTTATTTATTTATTTATTTGACAGAAAGATAGAGCACAAGTAGCAGAGAGGCAGGCTGAGGGAGAGGGAGAAGCAGACTCCCTGCCAGCTGGGGAGCCTGACATGGGGCTCAATCCCAGGACTCTGGGATTATGACCTGAGCCAAAAGCAAAATGTTTAACTGACTGAGCCACCAGGGGCTCCCAATTTTTTATTTTTTGTAATAATTAGCCTACTTGAGCACCCACTTATCTCTGTCAAATCCCTCCTGCCTTCCAAAATTATTCTATCAGTACAAGAGCTCTCCCATCACTAAACTAGCCCTGAAGTGCTGGCTGTCATTCTCTATCCCTTTTTTAAAGACTTGTAGACATACGTAATCATCCACATTAACACAGAAGGGTGGGATCTCTTCAGGATGAAGTTAGATGGATTTACATGGGACTTTTGCACAATGTCCAAATGTTCTGATTTGTACGGTGACAGGGGCAGTTTCTCAGAGGCTTTTGGGAGAAGTATATCCTTCCATACAGATATCTTTGCTTTTCTTCATCAACGCTTCTCTAGCAAATGCAGAGCTATTGTGGTACAGGCCCGCCTTTATTTATCTTGAGGAATTCATGCCCCCTGCTTGCCCTCAGTGGGAAAGCAGGGGGCATGAAGGCCTTTCTTGGGGCAGTTTTGAGGTGTGGGCACCCAGTTCATTTCCTTGTTTTCCATTATCATGGATCATTACCCAGTAGAAAAGGAGATGTACTGATGAAGACTGAAACAAGATGTTGTCTGTCACAGTGATATGGACATTCAAGAGTAATTGCTTGGGAAGTGAAAAGGGGTCAAGGTAGTTGAACTCAATGTTACAAGGAGTAGCCAAAGGTTGGGAAAACCTATTAACTGAAAATGTTGGGCAAAAATAAAAGACATGAAATACCCAATAAAAATGATTAAAAACAAATTTTGTCTTTATAAGGAAATTTTCATCATAGTTAAAGATAAAAGTGCTTTAAAACAGAGGTCATATTTTACAGAATCAAAATTTATTTGTATATATTTATTTATTTTTATAATAGAATATATATTTTTATATTAAATATAATTTATAATATAAATATTATGTATTTGTATATATTTTTTATATTTTCTCTGTAATCTTTTGCCATGAGTGATGACTACAATAAAGAATGCAAAAAAGTATGGTGCTCCCTCAATAAAATTAAACTAAGTCAATTTAATTTTGAAATTAGAATTATCATATGACCCAGAAATTCTAATTTTAAAGTGCCTGCCCAAAAGAATTGAAAGCAAGGACTCAAAAAGCTGCTCGTACATCATTGTTTATATCAGCATTATTTACAGTAGCCAGAAAATGGAAACAACCCAGATGTCCATCAATGAATGAATGGATAAATAAAATATGGTACATACATATGATGAAATATTATTTGGCCTTAAAAAGTATACTTGTTTGCCAGTTCTTCCAAGAACCACAGACTAAATGGCTTAACGGAGAGAAATTAATTTTCTCACAATTCTGGAGGCAAGAAGCACTAGAAACTAAGCCATGTTTTGTTGCCAAGAGGAGAAAACACCTGAAAAAGTCTTCCTTTACCCCTTGCCTATTTCTCTAGTGATCCCTAGGTCTGGAGATGAATGTGCCCAGTTGAAGTAACTGCCCCCCCCACCACCAATTGCTAGCTACCCACTTACTGCCAGGTTTGAAGATATGGAATAGGATATACTAATACCTACCATTTTTAACTAATATGCCTTTTCAGTCAAAGAAAATAATGGAGAGCTTCTACTTAAAAAGGGTTCCTGGAATTTAACACAGCTGCTTTCATGACAAGACATCAGCTTAAAGATGAAGTGACAAAGTTTCTTGAATTTGTGGACACCCTCCAAAAATGCTTTTGGACTATGCAACAGAATTAGAAGGTAGAAACATGGCTCTAAGCTATGACTTAATAGTGACATCTTCAAGCACATCTTTCTGCTCCCTGCAATTTACAGTACTCATTCCTGGTGATTTTTTCATTTTGGTATTTCAAGCCTAGAAGGTGGTGGGTGGCCTCAGCTTGTGGAGAATAGAAAAAGTTCCATGACTTGAAAATATAATTTTGAGACATTTATTTCATTCTGCTATTAGTTGTCCTAAGTAAGACGTGATTAAAAAGAAAAACCAAAACCTTGAAGTCTTCAGGAATATTTGCTTTTCAGAAATGTCTGCTGGTATTTCATACCTTTGATAGCCAAGGCAGATGGACTCAACGCTCACTTGCTTTTGAGACAAAGACAACTCTGTGTGTTTGATTTAGAGCAAGACAATTCATATCATTTTTATGCTTGCCTCCTTCCAGCGAACACACAATCCAAAGATAATACAACAGAATGGTGACCACTGGTGTGTGTCATTGAGCCAGTCATTACCACAAGAGACCATTACAAGTTATTATCCCTCAAATATCTTCTATACCTTTCTTCTTGGACTACTCTATTTAATCTTTTTTAAAGTTTATCTTTTAGCCCCAGGACCCTGCCTCACTGACCAAGTGGTAAGAGTTCATCTAGGGACAGTTTCAGAAACAAGCTCATCTTCTCCTTCACTGATTTCTAAAGCTGATATTTAACGTTCCATCAATGGCAAAAACCAGAGCTTCAAGGTCTTGGGTGGAGTGGGTGTGCGTCTCTCACCAGCACAGCATCTAACACATCATGAAGGCTCAGTAATTGTTGAATAATATAAATTAATCCTTCTTAAAATGGAAGCCTTAGGTTTGTGCATCTTCTGTCGCTGGTCCTGAGTCAGCCCCATTATTTCTGGCAGAAGTGTCAGTCACTGAGAATGTGGTGTTAAACCCCAGGGGATCCAGATTTGCAATTTCCATAATTGTCCCCCTAAAAATAAATAGAAGTATTATATGTTGTGTGCTTTTTAATTTGCTGTGTTGGCAAAAGGTGTTCTCTGGTAGTGTTCCCAATTTACCAGTCTGACTTACATGTTTTGAAATAGATTGAAATGTATTCTTACAAAAAATAGTATGCTGGGGGTGCCTGGGTGGCTCAGTGGGTTGGGTCTCTGCCTTCGGCTCAGGTCATGATCCCAGGGTCCTGGGATCCAGCCCCGCATTGGGCTCTCTGCTCAGCAGGGAGCCTGCTCCCCCCCCCCTCTCTGCCTGCTGCTCTGCCTACTTGTGATCTCTGTCAAATAAATACATAAAGTCTTTTTTTTTTTTTTTAAATAGTATGCTGGTGGCATTTGTGTAAGCTTGTTTCAGTCTTTTCTCCATAAACAAGTAGTAATTTTATTGTTTTTGCAAAAACAAACGAGCATGATTTCTGCACATTTCCACAAGTCAGTCTAAACTCTCCTTTCTCTTAAAACCTCTTCTACTAAAATGGTGCTCTAATGACAAAAAAATGGAGGGGTAGGCAAAGGCTTTTATGATCACTTCTAGAAATTCCATTTAGAAAAAGCTATCTAGTCTCTCCAGGATTATTAATATCATATATATTCAGTTTTAAAAGAAGAAGAAATGCATACTTGAATTAATTCCCAGTAAGAATCTATATTTAACAATAATAATAATCGATATTATAATAAGAATCTATATTGAATTTTCAAACAGAATTTACTCCCCTCAAAATTCAGACTGTTGTGTCTTTGGTGCGCATTCTTGACGGTGACCTAGCCCAAAACACTCATTTTGCAGAGGAACGTCCAACCCCACTAGATGAAGTGGCTCCCTCTAGGTCCCAGGGAATTCTTGGTGGAGTCAAGAGAAGCAGCCTGGCCTCCAGACTCTCAGGCTGTGGCTCTCTTCCCAGGGAACAGCAAACTCTTGCCTGTCAGCTGAGGATGAATTTTACATTTTTAAAAGGTCGTGAAGAGAATGAGACAGATACCATATGTGGCCCACAAAGCCTAAAATACTTACTCTCTGGCCCTTTACAGAAGAGGTTTGCCAATTCCTACTCTATACCAATTTGGAGATAAAACGTTCACAGCTTCACTGCGGGGCCGATGCCCGGAGAATCTGAGTTCGAAGTGGAGGTGATCGTGGATTTGTTTTGGGTTGACTTAACTAAGTCAACAAAAGTCTTCCTTGCAGAGTTCTGTGTTAGTGTGGGCCGTGAGAGGCCTTGGCATGGGATTTGGGATGTATCGTGCTGTGCGCACTCAGAAGACGTATAGAGCGCTGGGCACCAAGCTGGTAATTTGACTTTGGAATGGTACAGCATCCCCACTCCTCCGGGCTTCCTCCCTCAGCTCCCTAACCCCCAGGCCAGGGCAGGGAATGTGGTTCCTCCCGCCCCTGGTCTCCTCCTCCAGCTCCCCTAGTGCCTGGTCCCGAAGCATGTTGAGCTCTAAAGCAGGTCAGTGAGATCCATCTGAGTTGGAGGGTAAGGCAGGGAGGCAGGTTCCTGACCCTTCTCTTGGGTTCCAGTTCTTCCTTACGTGTTTCTGTGGGCCCTGGCTCCCCCCATGTTACTTGAGTATTTCCTTCTGGGTCACCTGCCCTGCTAGTTTCACGCCGAGTCTCAGAGAAGCAGCAGCCTTCTGAGTACATAAACTGCCGAACCTGCTCCCACAGTTGTGTTGTCAAATCCCTATCACAAATCCTGTGTTATGTATGGGTCCTGATGGTTCTGCTTCTCTGATCGAACCCTGACTGATACAGTGGCTCAAAATAAAGCGAGTCATGAGTCAAAACTAAAGAAGAGAGGAAGAAAGGCTTAAAAAAAGAGAGGGTGAGGGAAAAAATATATATACATATGGTGTCTGTGAATTCTGGAAACATGGATAAAATGTACAAAATTCTGTCAAGGGCATCTTCAATCTATAAAAAAGAAAATACTAAAAATAATATTTTGTATTTCCAGACTTTATGGACTGTGGGTATATTTTAGACTCTGGAAACCTGTGGAGCTGGAAATGCTAACCAGAGCGATTTGCATGAGCATGTGGCCCTGTCAACACAGAGGGTCTCAGGTGTCTGGAATCAGAGTCTAGAAGACTTTGATCAGTAATCTCACTTTTCCACTTTGAAAATCACCAAAATTCAAAGAGGTAAACAGTCATGCAAATGCACAGGTAAGTTCTCGAAAACTTATGTGGAGGCGTTGCTCTGTGAAATTAAAGAGAACAAAGGCTAGGCAGACAAGTTGTCTCTATTTTCTTCATATGTCCGTGGTCTTTAGTGGTGATTTTTCACTGACGTAGTAGTCTGGTCTTGATACAAATTTGGCTCTCCTACCTCCCTGCCACCTTCATGTATCTAGCCCAGCCACTATACTTCTAGATAGTTCCAAGTCTGCGCATTCCCAGGAAGTCAGGTCTGTGAACACAATCTGGACATCTTGCTTAGTTGAACTCCAAACTCTTTGCTCCTGTGAGAGCCTCTAGGCCTCATTTTATAAGCAAGCTCCCGTGGGACAGAAGGGAGGGCACAGTCTCCATCTCCCTCAGCCTTCCTCTTGGCTTCTCAGCACACTTCCTTCTCATCCTCCTAGATCATATGGCCTAGGGGACCCAGCAGTGCTCTCCAAGAAGAAACTGGGGCCCCAGCTCTGGAGAATAGGTGACTCTCTCATGCTTCTCATGCACTATGGCCAAAAGAAGAAAAAGAGGAAAAAGTCATCATTTTTTTAGTTCCTTTGATTTGCTTTCAATTCCTTACTCTCCCACGGAGGTCATCGTTAAAGGCTAGCTCTGTTTACTGGGGGTACTGAATCTTATTTACATTCACAGTTCTCCTTGAAGAAGACTTTGAAGTTCAAAGCAAATAGTAAGAGGAATGTTTGCTTTGCTGATGTATCAGGATTGTATCCCTTGATAATGACCAGAGAAGAGAAAGGGGTTTGCTCATAAGTTACAAGTAGGAATGCAAAGGGAAAATGTAGTTAAAAAAAAAAAAAATACTCTAAGAGCTTGTCGGTGATGTTATAAGTAATTGTAAAAGCTTTGGTTTAATATTGATGCTCAAACCATGAGCAGAATTAAGATTTAGAACTCAATCTGCTTGAAAGGACTGATGGAACCTAAGCTTTCTGGTGACAGGAGAGGAATATAATTTTTATTTTAATGAAGTTCATTTTTTTTCTGTGAAGGTTTTTTGGATTGAAAGAAAAAATTCAAAGTTGAATACAGTGGGTCCTGGTAAATGTCATGCCTATTTATATATCTCCTCTCCCCACATGTGTCCTCAGTCTGGTTTATTTTTTTAAAGTTTGTATTTGTTATCAAAATGAAAACACCTTAAATAGTAAAAGCAGTACATATTCAATTCAATAAGGCATAAAGAAGAAAATGAACATTGCCCGTAATCCTACCACCTAGAGGTAACCACTGCTAATATTTGGTGTATTTCCTTATGAACTTGCATGCAAGCATGCGTTCACGAATGGTTTGGTTGGACTACACATGTGTGTTTAAGAGCATGTTTAATGAGTCCTGATCCTACCACTTATAAAATATGGAACATCAGGCAATTTCTTAACCCCACTAAACCAAGGTTTCCCTGCCCGTAAATTGGAGTAAAGAAGAATAATACTGAAGTCGTAAGGTGATGGGAGGTAAGATGAGGATATCCATGTGGAGGTCTATCACGGTCTGACACACAGCAAGTGCTTGACAAATGTGAGCCACTATTAATTTGCAGCTTTCTCTTGTCACTTCAGAAGAACATATAACTCAACAAGTCTTTTGGTAGCTTTGAAAAACTACCAGTTTCGGGCGCCTGGGTGGCTCAGTTGGTTAGGCGTCTGCCTTTGACTCAGGTCATGATCTCGAGGTCCAAATCCCGCATCAGGTTCCCTGCTCAGCAGGGAGCCTGCCTCTCCCTCTCCCTCTTCCACTCCACCTGCTTGTGTTCTCTCTCTCAAATAAAGCCTTTAAAGAAGAAAGAAAACTACCAATTTCCATCCCTTTCCTCCCTATCTTAGTGGGGATTTGCACATATTTGAACTCCTCTATGCAAGTAAGATTCCTGAACCTACAATTAGAGCCATTGTTAATAATAATGTTTGTGCATATTGTAGTTCCGTGCCAGGATTCCACACACATCAGCTCATTTCATAGCTCACAGCACCTCTGCGAGGTAATTGTCACGATCCCCATCTATAGATGAGAGAGCCCACGCTGGCAAGGAAGAGCCAAGATCCAAACCCAGGCCTTCCTCTTCCCACTGGGGTGCTCACTCCAACACAGCCCAGTCCCAAATCCCAGCACATTCTTCCAGAGGTACTGGGATGAGTCTGAAAGTGGCTTTTTGGCCAGTGTCTAGCTGGAACCTAATAGAACAGAGCAATACCTGCTAGGCAAGGGAGGCATCCTGGACCAGACGTCAGGAAACCTCATCTCTGGAAGTGTCATCCTTCTCAGGGTGTTTTCTTTCCCTGTAGTGTGACAGTGATCTGTCTTATCTTCCTCATGGGGAATAAAGTGATAGTCAGATAAAAGTGATGATAATAATAATAATTTAATGGAAGTTTTAAATAGCTTGAAAAGCAATGACATGGCTCTCAACCACTGTGGCTATTTTTCCTTTGTGGCCCTGGTCATTCAAAGTGGGTTTCCCTCTCGATGTATTAACAACTCCTTCTGGATCTCACTAATGTCCTTCCTTCCTAACCAGCCCACCCAAGGAGCACACATGACTTATCAGATCTTGCCAGCTGCACTGGATCCCTTGGAGTCTCACCTACAGTCTCTTACTTGGAATCTCAGTTACTCTCTGTGACAACTGGAAAGTCATAGTTCCCCTTCATGCCCTTTTCCCCCTAAACATGCATTTATAAATGGGTTAAACTCTCCATTTCTTGGGTTGAAGTTAGGCATATGCTTTGTGTGGCACTATTTGTAAATAGCATGGCTTTTGTAAACAACATGGTTGAGGAGGCCTCTGGCACCTGGAGAAGAATCCAGTCTTTCCTTTGTGAGAATATTGTTTGGAGCTTTATCTGGTCCTTTGTTTTTCCCAACTTTCTCCAGCTAATGGGAAGCAATGATAAACCAGATCAGAGCCAGGATTCGGTTCCTGGTGGTGCTTTTCTGGAAGGATTTCCCAGAGTCGGAGAGCATGAGGCAATTGGGAAAAGGAATCTGATCCCTGAGGTCAATTTGGAAGAATTGATTGGCCTTCCAATTACTTCCAATTACTAGACCTTCCATGTTTCCTTAATGTGGTTCACTGGCTTGTAAAGAGGAGATGTTTTGATACATCATCGTAAGACCGAGCAAGTCAAGGTGAAGTACTCAATTGAATGGTAATTGCTTGGGAAAGAAAGAAGGGTCAAAGTGGTTGAACTTAATGATGCAAAGAGTAATCATGGGAAGAGAATTATAAACCAAGTGAGAAAGGTAGGGCTGAGAGGTGAGGGACTCCCAGTGAGCTATAAAGATGATTTAAAAACCTACCCTTATAAGAAGACCTCCATCAGAGTGAGAAACAGAGCACAAAGAATATTTCTCAAGGGTCCCAAGTTCTAATAATGTATATATGCTTTGTTTTCTGGATAATTATTTATCTATTGATGAGTGTAGATGTGGTTTTTATAAAAACTAGGTAACATGGGACATCTGGGTGGCTCAGTTAGTTAAGCGTCTGCCTGATTCAGCTCAGGTCATGATCTCGGGGTCTTGCGATCGAGCCCTGCATTGGGCTCCCTGTTCAGGGAGGAGTCTGATTCTCCCTCTCTCTCTGCTTCTCCCCTTGCTCATGGTCTTTCTCTCTCTTTCTCTCAAATAAATAAATAAAACCTTTAAAGAAAAAAAACCAACCCTGAGTAACAAGTACAAACTAGGGTGGTCAGATTTAGCAAATAAAAAATCCTATGCAATATTTGAGACATATTTATACTCAAAAAGTATTCATTTTCACCTAAAATTCTAATTTAGCTGGGTCTTTATGTTTTATTTGGCAATATTGATACGAACATGTTTGGAAAGAAAGGCACCAGAACCTGGTAGTTGAAGACCTCTGGGGAGAGGAAAAGTCCCTGGGATACTATCCAGTTTTAATTCCATTTAAGAGTCTATGTTGGCCCTTCTGGGTAACATAATGCTCACTATTAGGAAGCCAGATGACAGGGCTGACATGTGGACTAGGCCTAGAGGTAGATCCATCCTTGACAAGTCCCAGTTCTCAGGAGTAGGTCAAAGTGAAGACCTCTGTGGGCTGAAAGAAATTTCTTTGGTCCGAGGAACAGGGCAAGGGGAGGTCAGAGAAGGATGCTGAGTACAAGTACAGGAAAGGGAGTTAGAGACAAGGAAGTGAATCTGCAGTGCTCTGGTATTATGTCCTTGAAGAGAAAACCTAGAGAACCATCCCATCATATCCAGTTGACAGGAATACATATTAATGTGACTAAGTTTGAGTAGGGTTCTGTACCAGGTTAGCTGGAGTTCATGCATGCTTCTTGCAGATGGGGAGACCTTTATTGTTTCACTTAAATAATGAAATGGACTTAGGATATCAGATGGGAGGGAGCAGGTGCTCCACATAGGGGAGGTCAGCCCTGGGAAACTTTCAAGATTGTTGGAGAGGGACCTGTGTAAATTCTTGCCTGCAAAGCGTGGTGGGATGAGTTGGACCGCTGTGGGAGGAAAGGGCAGTGTGAGATATTTAGGAGGCTATGAAGACTAGAACCAAAATTTGGTTTTGATGAAGAGAAACAGACTCTACTTATCCTTTGGACCAACCAAATGTGAAAGGAGTGGTAGATGTGGAAGGGATGGGGGTGGGTGAGAGCCTGTAAATTGAGCAATGCCTGAGTTTTATCCCAAAGATGCCCTCAGGATAGGCACCATCTTTTCTTGGCTGGATTCATGGGACAGCTTCTTCACCTCTCTCTCTGCCCCTGCCCAGCTGGTCTTCTAGGATATTCTCCTCCCTGGAGCCAGCATGATCATTCTAACATGGAAATCTGTTCAGGGCACTCCTGCTAAAAATCCCTTCAAGAATGAAGCCCAAACCTCTGCCCCACAAAGCCATACTTCTCTAGTCACTGCCCAGTTTGCTGCTCTCCTTATAGTGGCCCTAGGCTGACCAAACTTGGCACCAGGCTGAAACTCTGTAGACCTCAGAACATGGCATTTCTGTCTCAGCCTCTGGTCCTCTGTTCTTGCCATTTTCAATTCCTGGAATCTATTCTTCACCTTGCTAATGTCTGCTTATCCTCAGGGCTCAGCTTATAGTCACTCTAGAAGCCTTCCATTGGCCTTCTAGGACTAATTAGGTCCTCTGGTGGACTTGTCACAATTCTCTGGACCTAGCAGTTACCCCATACTGCATTGTAACTAACGGCTTGGTGCCTCTTCCTTGTCCCACTGTGGTCTCTGAGCTCACTGGGCCCATGGTCAGTGCTGCTAATCAGTGTTTCCTCAGTACCTAGTGTGTCCCTGGGCTTAATAAATCACACTCTAAAATAAATCCACTTGCTAAATTTGGGCTTTTTCAGGATGTAGAAAGAGACCTGCCCAGGTTTTCTTTTTTATTATTATTATTAACATATAATGTATTATTTGCCCCAGGGATACAGGTCTGTGAGTCATCAGGCTTACACACTTCACAGCACTCACCATAGCACATACCCTGCCCAGTGTCCATAACCCTGCCACTCTATCCCTACCACCCGAACCCCCAGCAGTTTGTTTCATGAGATTAAGAGTCTCTTAGGGTTTGTCTCCCTCCTGATCCCATCTTGTTTCATTTTTTTCCTTCCCTAGCCCCCACAACCCCTGCCCTGCCTCTCCAGTTCCTCATATCAGAGAGATCATATGATAATTGTCTTTCTCTGATTGACTTCTTTCACTCAGCATAAAACCCTCTAGTTCCATGGCAAGATTTCATTTCTTTTGATGGCTGCATAGAATGCCTGTGTGTGTGTGTGTGTGTGTGTGTGTGTGTGTGTGTGTGTACTACATCAGGTCTCTTCTGATTTGGTTAGTGTCTATTTTTCTGGGGTCTTTGCCTTTGTTCTCTCATTCATCTATTCTTATCTGGATAAAATGATAAGGGGGAAAAACTCACTACAAAAATAAATAAAGAAATAAAGAACAAGAGGCAGTACCGACCGACAGCTAGGGACCTAACCAATATGGACATTGGTAATACGTCAGATCAAGAGTTCAGAGTGACAACTCTCAAGGTGCTAGCTGGGCTCAAAAAAAGATAGAAGATAGTAGAGAATTTAATTTCTAGAGAAATAAAATCTCTTTCTGGAGAAATAAAAGAACTAAAATCTAACCAAGTTGAAATCAAAAAAGCTATGAATGAGGTACAATAAAAAAATGGAAGCTCTTACTGCTAGGATAAATGAGGCAGAAAAGAGAATTAGTGATAGAGAAGACCAACTGACTATCCAGGTTATCTAAAGCCACTGGGGTTTATCAGAAGGATCTCAGCCTCATGCAGGCAGCCATTTCAACTAGATGATTCCTCGGAACTCGTGAGGGGAGATGACTGATCAAGACAGCCTTCACAGTAGAGAGGATTTTTTAACTTAGTGCTGAAAGATGAATGGGTATTTGCCTAGGGACCCAGGTAGGAAAAAGGGTGTTGTAGCTTGACCTGAGCTGACCATCAGGCTCTTTTGTCGCATATCAATAGCGATCAGGAAAGGTTGAGAGCTCTATACTTCCGGTCTGATAACCTCACTGCTAAGTGGTTGGTTACCATGAAAGCGAGCCTTTGACTCCTGCCATATGTAGAGTAGGCATTAGCAAGCCCACACAGAAATGCTCCCACAACCTTCTTTTATGTTTGGTGACCTCTCCACAGCTTGTTCAGGTGGGTGCTCCAGTGAGCCCCTTCCCAGCAGATTACCTCTCTGAGAAGAATCACCTGACTTCAATGTCAGGCTGTCACAAAATCTGCCATTCACTGGGGATCCCCAGACCAATGGAGTTCCACAGCTGAAGCACCAGTCAGAGGTATCAGAGAGCTGGTTGTCCCTGGATTCCTGTCACTCAGCAGGGGAAGGCAGAAGGGGCTACACAAATCTTTCTAACCAACTTATCCTAAAAATCTCTCATTCCACAGAGGAAAAAAATACATATTTCTAGCCCCCATTTTGATAACAACAGAACTTTCCGCTACAGAGTTAGATGGTGATATTTCAAACTTGGACTCTAGTAAGTGTCCTTCAAACATTAGCTCACGGCCTCTAAAATGTAGACTAGGATTGTCATCACTTGAGGTACCAAAATATTTTAAAATAAATTTCAGACAGTATGAAGAGTGGATGGGGGCTTTGTAGGCAAGGGGACAAGACATCAACAGAGGTCATGGGTGAATGTACAGCAACCTTTTCTTAGTCGATGTGGGTTAGGCCCATGTAAATAGACATTGAGGAACATAAATGTCAGAGATTCTTTCACATAGAATCTGCGTGGTCAAGGGTCAAGGTCCATAGCTGTGGCTCAACATCTTTCTTCATCTGTTCAATGGGAATGATGCTTGTATCTGCCACGTGGGGTTTGGGTGGATAATTAAAAAAATATATTAGAAGAGCTTGGCATGATGCCTTGTGCATGGTAAATGACCAATAAACTGTAGCTGTGATTGTTTTTACTGTTATTGTGATTAATATTAAGGTAACAATTATTGTTTTCCCGTTGTATAGCCCTATTTCTGGTTCACAGAAGGCCCTCAGTAAGTAATTGCAGGGATGAATGTATTTGGAAGTTTCTGATTTATAGTCATTCATTCAGCAAATATCCGTTGTGCACCCATGTGTGCCAGGCTCAGTGCTAGGCCCTGGAAATAAAATATTAAACAAGGCCATACAACCTTATCCTAAAAGAGTTTATAGCCTAGAAGGGTAAGCAGTCAAGTGAATGGGCAGTGGGAATGCTACCAAAGCTTCAGGGGTTTAGGAGAGGGGCAGGGGAATCCCTAAAGAAGGTGATGTCGGAGCTGAGTCGAGAGAGGGGAGTAGGAATTAGCCAGGTGACGGTGATTAGAGGAAGGAGGACAATCCCAGTTTAGATGTGTTCAGGGGCCTGAGGTAAAAAAAAAAAAAAAAAAAAAAAAACCTATCTTGTTCCCACAGTTCTGGGCAGATAATTTAGTTCAGGTAATTAAATATCCCAGAGATGCTTAAAGATGACTGGAGACTAAAGTTTTAAACTTTCTCATCTACAACGACACAAAAATCTTTATATTTTCTGGCTGCAGAAGATGGAATGCCAGCAAATGTTGCCACCAAGTCTGGAGAATGGGAGATGAAAGGAATGGTTTCCTCTTGCTTCCCTTCCTTTCCCTGCCCTTCCCTTCCTGTCTCTCCTTCTCCCTCACCCTCTCTCTCGCTTCTGGTTTCTGTTAATGTGATTTATGCTCTATCCAGGAATGTAAGCTTTTTATTCTTTGATTTCTAGTTCTTGCAACCGATACTACTGAACCTGTTGAATGAAGGCTTCAAGTAATGGTTGCGTGTCCCTTTTTCCTTCTACCGTGTTTCACAGTCCATGGTCTTGATGTTCATTTGGTCGGACTCCAAATTGTGTGTGATTGTTGCAGGGGTGGGTGGTGGACAAGGGATGAGAGATTGAACAAATTCTTTCACGGTCTTCTGGCTCTCTTGCTGTACTATTCTTTGGAGTAGGGATTAGAAACATATGAGGGGACATTTTCAGGGTAATAGCAAGTCATTTGGGAAGCCACCAATAAGAAGGAGCTGGCCTTTGTCTAAGTTCTTCAGCTCTTCTAGGACTGACTTTGGCTTCACTTTCATTGGCCACAGGCTCCTGGTATTAGTTTGGATTTATTTCAGAATTCCTTTCACTGAGCATGGATATGGGAAATTTCTGGTTCTAAGTAAATTAACTCCCACCCAACCCCTGCCGTGGCTGGACCACACCCTGAAGTCAGATGTTTACTAGTAAAATGTCTTGGGATTCATACATTCACTTACCCGTTTATGAATAGGTTTACTCAACAAAGATTTACTGAATACCGACCATAAGCACAGCTCTGTCAAAAATAAGGAAAGGGAAGGGAATGGAAACATTTTTAATACATTTTTAATAGTGTATAGTGGGGTTCTCAATGTCAGCACTATTGCTATTGACATTTTGGACTAGATAATCCTTCCTTGCAATGGCCTGTCCTATACTTTGTGGAATGTTTAGCAGCATCACTGGCTTCTACCCACCAGATGCCAGATGCACCCCCCCCCCAAGTTATGACTATCAGAAATATTTACAGACATTGCCAAATGTCCCTTGGGGGCCAAAGTAGCTGGTGATTGAGAATCACTGACTTATAATATTAGGCATCATCTTCAACACTTCATACACATTTTTTCATTTAAGTTCTCCTCCCCAATAAGCCCTTAAGGAATATGGTTCCAAAAGGAGTGTAAGAAACATTAAATGATTTCCTCAGAGTCGCATGGGTAATAATTATGGCATTTGGACTTTAAATCTAGGTCTTTCTACAGACTATATATCTCCAGACCTCCATACAACACACTGTCCTACCCCGGAAGGGACTTAACATCTAGTTGGAGAGATGTGATAGGAGCTAGGTAAGTTCCAGCTGCATTCACTGGAGAATAAGTGACGTGAACACTCAGAAGAGAGAGGTAACAGTGGGCTAGGGAGGTTAGGGAACACGTCCTGCATAGATGAGAATGCTCTTTGAGTATTTGTGGATAAAGAGTTTGATTCGAATAGCGATTTTGTGCTGAGGAGTGGTGGGTGGTAAGACTTAGACAGGTAGCACTGGGAAGCGATTAAGACCCGTGTTCGTTCCAGGTGGAATTTGTTTGAATTCTGGCTCCTCCACATACTAGTCATGTGATCATGAGCTAATGAAGGAGTCTTTTAGCCCAGTTCCATTGCCTATAAGATGGGTTGATGAGGACAATACATATTCTTAAGATTGGGATAGGATTTAATGAGTTAATATACAAGGGGCTCAGAACAAAACCCAGCATCCAGTAAGTGCTCAATAGCTGCTGGTCACTTGTGCTTGATTCTGTTGGACTTCAACTAGTTTAGAATCTCTAGAATAATGGGAGCTTTTGAATCAAGGTTCACAGGTACTGTAGTGCCCCTTTCTGTATTTATTACAGGGTCACAGATTGGCGTCTTTGGGTTGGAAACCATCTCTGGTTTCATCAACTGTTCCCAGAGTACCAGTGTTAAATTGTTCAACCCCTCTGTAGGGGTTTTGGGCTTGAAACCTCAGAGACCTCTTTCCAACAGACATTTAAAGGGGGAAAGAGGCAGCCTGGGCATCTGTTCAGACATTCATTCACTCTTCTGTACATTCAATCAACATTTACTGAATACTTTTTTTATTCGGGGCGTCCGTCATGTTTCTATTAACTACATCTGGAACACCAGTAAGGCACCACTCTGCCCATATGTCAGCTGCAAGTTTATTGGCTAGAATTGTCATTGTTTAGTTTTAAGACAATTCAAAGTTATTGCCGTGGCTTGTGTTAAAATCTTGAGGTTTCTTCTCATGCTTCACTTGGTGCCACTGCTGGGCTTTGTATTTATGGAGATCTGATGGCCCTGGATGTGGTTGGGGATCTTCTCCTGGGAATTTCCTCTTTCTTCCTCTCTCCAGCTTTTTATAGCTACATAAGGTTTAGATCTGTTAGCAAACACATGGATAATTATGCCCCTCTCTGTTTATAGACTCAGGATAAATTGTCCTAATGGGAAAATATCTGTCCTTTGTAGCAGTTTGGATCAAGGCATTTAATTTTGTGTGTGGTTCATTTGCCTTTCTAAAAATCATTTTGATGTTTGTTTCACTCATGAATCATCTATTGTTGATAAACAACAGCACTCAATAAACCCCATTAAAAATCTTTTCTCAATCTAAAAGTAGTTGACATTGGAAAAATATGTGACCCATCCATATGTTTTCTCATAGATGTTGAATTAAAGGAAGCAGTTGGATTTTAAGACTCAAGGGACCTCTGATAAGAGGCCCATAGAAATGATCCACTGGAGTCAGCCCACCAGCATGCTGGAAAGGCTCAATTCAGCTCAGTTTGCCTCAAAGCATCACTGTCATAATGCATTTGTATTCATTCTTTCAACAGTCACAGAAGACCTAATATATGCAAGATTAGATTATAGATGAATAGTGAAGTGTCTCTAAATAACAAAATAGAGATAAACCTTGCTTGGATTCTTCAGCTTGGTGAGAAACAGCAATGTATGCTTCCAATCAGAAGGCAAAAGTCAGTCCTTTCCTCTGCTATGCTGGGGAAAAATGATTGCACTCCCCCAGTGATGTAAATAAACCTCCAGAAGTCTTGATTTTTCCTCAGTTTGGGCCAACAAGCATAAATGCTTCTTTTTGCTATGTTTCCTTTCTCCCAAGAGGTAAAAATACTTGGTGAGATGCAGAAGTGTAATTGGTAAGCACACCCTTTTGAGTCAAACTAGATGGGTTTGAATTGGGAGCTCCAGTATTTACTAGCTTCATTACTTAACCCTGTTGTGACTCAGTTTCCTTGCATTAGAATAAGGCTAATAATTATTCCCACTTCACAGGGCTCTTGAAAAAAAACAAAAGAGATAGATAATCTACATAAAGTTGTTAACATAGTGCCCAACCTAATTATAGTAAGAGCTTAATAACTTATAGCTATTATCATTAACATCATCATCAACTAATATTTGTGTGCTCACTAAACAAAAAGTAACATTGCTTGTATGGAGAAACGAGAGAGAGGAGCAAATCTCTTAAATACACGTGTCACTTATTCTATATCTAAGAGTTGGACGTATTCCTAGAGATACCCACTCCAGTAAACAAAGGTCCAATGGGATGTGGGCCTATGTTTGTGGGGAGGATGACATTCTTGGGGTGCCTTGTTTGTAGGCAGAGAGCCTGGACACTCAGGGTCTTTGCTCCCACATTCAATGCTGTAAAGACCACCACTTGAGCCCTAGAAGGGAATGGAAGGCATTCTCTAGCCTGGCTCGTGCCTAGACACACGAGACTATCACTTATGAGGGAGTCTGATGGATGAAGATTGTCCAGTGATGTCAGTGTCCCGTCAATTACCATTAGCGTCAAGCAAGGCTTCATGTCTGACCCAAATTTTAATGTTGCATTTGTGTCTCTTACCTCTTTTGTCTCCCGTGGAGATGAAGAACAGCTGGTCGGTATCCTCTGTATAATAACCCTTCAGATGGGAGACGACTGTTAAGTTTGCCTTGAGGCAGTTTTTACTCTAGACTAAACAACTGCAAATCCTTTAACCTTCCCTCAAAGGTTCTATTTTCTGTCTCTTTAATCATTTTGGTTCTCCTTTGGAACCTTTCCAGTGTCTCCCCATCTCCCTTAAAATAAGGGGCCTCACACTGGACATACCACCCTAATAAGAGTCTTTCTGCTGCCAAATTCTTTATTATGGGGGAGGAAGTGGGGAGAGGCACTTCCCTTTCATGTCAACCTCGCGCCAGTGTGAACTCACCGCAGTGTTGTGTTGCCCATTTCTTATCTGTACAATACGCAGACTCATATTGGATACGTGGTCTGCTGTGATCCTCACGTCTTTGTTTTTCTCGAATCTAGATATTAAGCCCCATTTGTGCCTGTCATTTTGATCATCACCCCTCAGGACACTATTTCGTAATCAGCCTTCGTGCTGAAATCTAAACTGTTTTTAATGAACCATTTCCTTCATGTCTTGAAGCCACTTTGGATTCTCCTAACATACCAGCAGTTTCTGCTCAAATTAGTATTACTTATAGACTCTGGGTGTACACAAAGCAATTTTAAGTATTTAAACCAGACCTAGGGTAAAATTAGAGACACACTTTTTAAGCACCCCTTTGTTTACTGAACCACTGATCTGTTTTCCAGTCAGCAGTGAACCTGGGGAGGGAAAAGACCAAGAACATCATATCTTTCTGGCCTGCTGATGAGAATGTCATATGCATTCCAAAGCTTTCCTGAAATTAAGTCATTATACAGATGTGCTCAAATTTTAATTCCTGGCATATACACACCCTAAACTGAGCTTAGACAACAAAGTCGGTGGGGGAAGGGGAATAGTTATTTGTATCAAACGTAAAATCCTGGATTTACCTTCAACAGCATTGGTTTGCACATCATAAATTACACACCAGATTGAAGGAGTAGAGAGCGTTAGAAGTAAAGCATTAAGAAACTGTCAGTGGGAAAAGCAATCAGAAGGGAAGAAGAAATGACTTCTGAAATTATTCGAAAAATCATTCCATTTGAACCTAATTCCCATAAAACGTATCAGATACTGAGATGCCACATAAAGGTATGCTAATCAATCTACCAAGTCTGCCACCCCAAAGCAGAAGAGAAGGAATAGGGAGGGGGGAAAAGATCAACATTCATGGAAGCCTTATAATATTTGTAAGCCGGACCCTCTAAGAGCTCTGATAAATTTGGCTTTTCCTGAAATCATAAGCTAACTGGCTTTGACCCAGGAATTGCCATATTTGAGGTGTGGTTTGCAAAGCTCCGTTTCACCAGACACCTGTAGCATTCTCCTAACCTCCACGTATCATTGCTGGTTGCAGTACCCACACCTCCTGGAGATACACTTTATCCTGGGGTTTTGTTTCCTTCTAGTACTTCCAAAGGGGGACCACCACCGCCTGGCATTCCTGCCTGTCTCTGGCTTTGCTGTTGTGCAACCTGGATGAAGCAACTGAGGGTAATTCCAGGACTAGTGATTGCGATGATTAGTTAGCAGGACACTCTGTGGGCTGCTTCTGAAAGAAGACAGATTTCCAGCCTGACCTTGACACAGGTTGCCCCCTCCCAGGCTCCAGTTACCCTTTCCGGTAACAATAATGGTACTGAGAACTGAAGCCTTCTTTTGCCTCTTCCTTTCTAATAAAATCCTTCAAATTCCACCAGATCTATCCCTTGCAAAGCTAGTTTACTTTAAGGGGTTGTTGGGCTCCCAAGAAGAGAACCCTAGCTCAGAGACATAGGTTTGGGGCAAGATTCTGGGATGAACCCCAAGGAGTAGGATGCATGTGTGTCCATCTGAAGTCTCAGGAGGCACAGGGCTTCATTTTGTGCCTAGATTTGTGCCATCCAACCACAGGTGGTGTCCGTACCTCCAGCTCCCTCTGGGAGCTCTGCCCTGAATCCCTTTCCAAGCCAGGTGAAAATGTGAGCAGAAGTTCCTTAATGGTTTGAGGTTTGGCACAGCGATGCTTTCACTTTTCAGCAAGTGTTAAAAGTGGAAAAGTGGAATAAAATTCAATTGGAGGTTTAAGAAAATAATCTCTTCGCGCAGTGAAATGTGGGGTGACTCCCCCTGTCTCCGAGCGCCCTCCCTCCGCTCTTAGAAAAGCAAACACTCTTTTCCTGCCTTATTTGTATTCCCATTAATTTAAGCCAGGAAGCCCTCGGTGGGCGTGATGTAAACAATTCAGGCTCGTGGGTCGGGCTTCCTCATCAGTTTGCAGCTGGAGCGATGGCTGCGCGGCCCAAGCCCGGTCCTGCCTCTCCGGGGGGATGACTTGTTGACTGAACCCCGCAGATGACGGGAGGGGCGCGGGCGCGGGAGAAGGTATAAAGGAAATGCTTAAGTTGTGCCGTCACCGGCGATTGTAATTCAGCGGTGGTAAATTTGGTGCCTGCAGCAGAAAGACTCTGACTGGAGGTTTCTGAAAAGTTTCTTGACATCCTGCCCGGTGTGATGGTTGTGATTCTGGTTTGGGGCTCCCCCACCCACCCCCTGTAGGAACCCACGCTGCTGCTGGTTATGAAACGGAGCGGTTATGAAATGCGCTGGTGTCGGGGAGGTGGAGCTTCTCGCGGCGGCTGGAGCGAGAACTTTTGACCGGGCGCGGGTCTCGGGGAAGGGCGTTTTCGGCTCCGGACCTGCTCCGGGTCAGGGCGGGAAGCCACGCTCCTCCCCAACCCCCCGAGCGCTTGATGTCCACGAAGGTGCGCGCACCAGCAACCGTGGAGTCCCTGAAACCCACCCGCGGGCGGCTTCCCTCTCCCCGCGAGGGAGTGACCGGGCAAGGGGTTCTGGAATGCCGTGGAGTTCTGACAAGTGAGCAGGGGAGTGACGGGCCGAGCCGGGATCCCATGACAGCCTTTTCATAACCTCCCAGCCCGGGCTGCGCGCGGGCGGAGGGGTCCTCCCACGGCCATGGAGCGCACGGCGCGGACCGGTCTCCAGAAGGACGGCGCGGAGGCGCGCAGGGGGGCGGCGTCCCGGGCGGCGAGCCCGAGCTGAGCGCCCCCTCCCGCGCCCGGCCCGCCGCGGCAGGTGATTAGGCAGCGGCTCGCGCGCGCGGCCGAGCGGGGCCCCGGCGCGCAGGGTTAGCGCCGCCAGCTGCTCGCGACCCGCACGCCGGCCGTCGGAGGCGTCGGACTGGAGACCCCCTCGAGGTGACTTCAGAACTGGAGGTAGGAAGCCGCCTGGCAAACGGAAACCTCAGGCTTCCCCTTCCTCTCGGGCTGGGGTGCAGGTCGAGGCTGAATCCACAGAGGTGGAAATTGAGCCACAGCCTCGGAAAAACGCCGCCGCCACCTGACTCATCTCGCAGATCACCTGGGTGTCTTGTTTTCGACTTGGGGGACTGGCGTGTTTAGAGCCGGACTGTGCTCCTTAGGAGGAGTAAGCGACTTGGAACTGGCTTGTCAATTACTGACGGAAGGAGGCGCCTGGCGTGTATGATGGGGGGGGGGGGGGTGCGAAGGGACAAGTCTGGAGGGGCTCCAGAAGCACGGATCTCTCAGGCACCTCGGATAGGAGGTGCTGTTGAAGCCCACGGAGTGTGTGTGTGTCTGGGGGGGGGGGTTGCTCCAGCGACCCAGGCATCTGTTACACTGTCCTTATCCCGTGCTTCTCTCTGGCTAGCAGGGAAGGGAATCTGGCATAGAGCAAAGATGCGTCTGGTACCAGCGGGAACTTTTTTTGAGCCCTCAGGAGGTCATGATCTCTTGTGGGGACAGATCTTCACCCCAAACTACGAAACAGCCTGCTTAGACAACTGTCTCACCACTGAGGCACAGAATATTGTGCTGTAGTGTCCGCAAATCTAAGAATTTAAAGATGAAAGATGTTTGGAAAGAGAATGACCTTATCTATCATGTTGTTACTCCCTAGTAGATAGTTTATAAATACTAGGGGTGAAATTCAGTCAGTCTTGTCATGAGATGCCAGTAAATAAGAGATAACTACAGCTGTCATCCTGGGAACCATATCTGGGAGAAAAGTCCTGGATGTAAACAGTAAGCACTTTTCATAAAAACAGGTCCAGCTGAGTTCGGTATCATAAGGGGCAAGACAAAAACCGTAAATAATGGTATCACAAAGGCATGACATAAACGTCTTCAAATACACATGAAATATAGTACTTTCAAACTTCGCACGGCTAAACTGTTTTTGATTTTGCAGATGAACTGAAAAATAAGGTACACGGGCATCTTTCTACCTCCAATGCTAACCTGACTGCTATACACCCAGTAACCTACAGATTCACTGTGGCCCTTTCTTCAGCGGAGATATTAACAGTTAAAAGGATCTACCCACAGCTCATTGTTTTCAGGATCCCTAGTCAAATCCATGGTCCCTAGGATACAACCATAGCACTCATAGGTAAAGTGGGCTTTGGGAAAGGAGGTCTGTGTCAGGTTCTAAAAGAAAAAAAGTTCTCAGAGTGGGCCACACACAGAAGAAACAGAAATAGGAAAGTGGGGAAAGTGGGGAAACCCAGGTGGACTCGGGATTTCAGCTTGCTCATGCTCTTCCAGCCTGGAGCTCTGTGAGCCTGCACAGCTGGACATAACTGTCTGAGGGAGGACCTCTCCTAATCTAGCAGGAAAGGAAGACCTCGCAAAGAGCAACAAAGTTTCCAGAAACCACCTTTCTGATGGCCTTCTCACTTCCATAAATTGCCTGACACTGCACTTGGCATGCACAGCTCCCTTTAATCCTCTGTTCTGACTAATCTCTATAAATCCAGGCAGGTCACACTTAGGAATTGTCTTCTTGAAGGGGAAGGGTGACCCCATTCTGGCTTGTTTCCTGGGACATTAAGTTCTCGTCTCCTCTGCTTAGAGCTCTGCCCTGGCTCTGCCTAGAGCTCAGCCCTGGCTTCTTCATCAACTCTTCTGTTTCCCAACAGTTTCACCAAGTACCTTTGCTGCCTTCTAGACATGGGTTCTCATTCCGGAATCTGATATAGACCCCGATTTTCCCTTTTTTCCTTATCAAAACAATACATGTATATAATTTTCCCAAAGTCAATATTTCTGCAAGGCTTATAACTAGAAACAGCAGTCACTTGCCCCACCCTCCATCAACCTCAACTCCTGTGCCCCAAAGACAACCGCTTTCAACATTTTGTGTGTATTCTTAAATGTACTGCTCCACTGGGTCTCTCCCTCACCTGCCCTCTGGCCTCCTGACCCCCCACCCCTCCAGATGCGCTGCTTTTGAGGCCTGCCGCACACCCGTCATCCGGAAATCTCCTTTCTTCATCCTACTGGGCACAGCTTCTTGCCTTTTTCCCACGTGGCATCCCCTGTGTTCGAGACCCACACCTTCCTCTTCATTTGTTTCTGTTCTCTTTCTGGTAAAACACAGCTTCTGGAAGTTTCTCAGAAGGTGTACCTGGGAAATCAGTTTTTTAGGATCTTCCAAGTTCGCGTATTTGATGGGGTATGAAGGTTGGAAAGGCTTTTCCCTCAGAATTTGGAACAGATTGCTCTTCGGGTTCAGTATTGCCATGGAGATGCCTGTCTTTCTAATTCCTGATGCTTTGAATGTCATTATTTCCCTCTCTCAAAGTTTTTAGGATTTCTCCTTGTTCTTTGTAATGTCCTTTCTCTCTGTAATGAAATTTCATTTTCATATATCTTTCTGTGAGTTGTTTTTTTTTTTTTCCTCCATTTTACTTGGCTTTCAATACACCTTCTCAATCTGGAAACTCATGTTCTTTGGTTCTGAACAGTTTTCTGGAATTTAAAAAAAATCATTTCTTTCCTCTTTTGGAACATCTATTTAGTTGGAAGGGGATCTTCACGGATTGAATTTCTAATTATTTTTTCTTTCCTTTAAAAAAAAATTTGCTACTTCCTGGGAAATTTCCTCCTTTTATCTTCCAACCCATATACTGAATTTTTATGTCTGCCATCAAATTTCTAATTTCCAAGCGCTCTTTAAAAATCTCTGAAATATTCTTTTTATAACCTCCTGTTCTCGTTTCACGGATGAAAAGCTTTCCAACTCCCTGCAGATCTCAATGACAGCTTCTTTGAAGTGCTCCTCTATTCCCTTCACGGTTCTTTCCCCCTCAGATTTCCTTAGTTTTTGTTTTTAAGATTTTATTTGTTTGTCAGAGAGAGAGCACAAGCAGGGGGAGCGGCAGGCAGAGCAGGTAGAGGGAGAAGTGGGCTCCCCGCCTAGCAAGAAGACTGATGCGGGACTCCATCCCAGGACCCTGAGGTCATGACCCGTGCCAAAGGCAGGCGCTTAATGGACTGAGCCACCCAGGTGTCCCCATTTGTGCTTTTAAATCTCGTGCTTGTTAAACACTTTCCTGTAATGTCTAATGATCCTGGACTGATCACTTAAAAGCTAACTGGCAGGTCTGCCTACATGGATGGGGCTTATTTCCAGAAATCAATAGTACCTTCTTTCCAAGAAAGACACCTAGAACGGTGTTCCAGAATCTAGAACAGTGCCTGGCACCCAGTAAACTTTCCATTCCCATTCCAAGCATTTGAATGACATAGGATCTTGCTAGGGCCCAGGTGGTAGCGAGTATTAGAAGCTCCCCAGGTGATTCGAGAGTGTGAATGGCCCTGAGCACCTGCGCTGTAACAGCTGTAACGGGATTGTCGTGCCAAGCAATTTCACTGGACAACGCCCACCTTTGATAGACGGTTGTTTCTCGCAGACAAAACTGCCCAGGGGAAGAGAAATCCCCATCCCTGTCACCGAGAGGACTGGGTTGACTGTGGCATTCTGTGAGCCAGATTCAGGTAGGAGACCAGAAGTCTAACATTTGGTATGGAGACTTTCTCTTCTCCCCCTGTTCTTAAAGTGGCACCCCTTCCCTCAGCTACCTTTGATGTTGGAGTCCAGAGCTGCTCTGATTTTGCAGAGCAAACCCGTCATGGAATGGAGGCAGTCACATGGAGCTAGGACTAAGGAGATTATGGGGGTCTAACAGCTTCAGGCATAGGCTCTTAGCCAGCCCTCCTGCTGTTGGCACCCCTGTCCGGTGTCCCCAATTCCAGAGATTCTCTGTGTCTGGGCTCTATCTCTCAGACTCTGCTTTCTCTCATCTGCTAAGTCAGTTACCACTGGACTGACCGCTTCCCCACTTCCAAAAATTTGTTGAAATCATTGCTTCTTCAGTTCTAAGATTTTGGCAAAACCTTCCCTCCATGCTTAAAAAAAAAATTCCTTTACTCGCATTTCAATCCATGTTTACTGAGGAGTGAGTCTCTCTGCCTCATGCCCCAGCTTTGCACTGGAACCCTCCTCTCAAATCTTTCTGTATTTATCCATGTCTACCACAGGTGCCCACTTGGAACAGAAATAGCAAATAGGCCACGTTGTGCCATCATTTCAGCAATAATCAAATAATCAAATAATCAAATAGTCATTAAAAATGCCCAAGCTCTAGCGTGCCTGGGTGGCTTCAGTCAATCAAGCCTCTGCCTTCAACTTAGCTCATGATCTCAGGGTCCTGGGACTGAGCCCTGCATCAGGCTCCCTGCTCCCTGCTCAGCAGAGAGCCTGCTTCTTCCTCTCCCTCTGCTGCTCCCCCTGCTTATGTTCTCTTTCTCTCTCTGTCAAATAAATAAATAAAAATCTTTTAAAAATAATTAAATAAAAATGCCCAATGCCTGTACTGGGTATGTTAGCATCTTCCCCCTCAGATCGTTAACCATGGTTCTTTATATGTGTGGAATGTCTGGCAGAAGGCATTTTTGAACATGTTTGGTGTGGCTTACCAGAATTCTAACTGTAGAGCATGTTAACTTTTTTGATGTATATTCATGTTCGTTTCCTTTTTTAGGCCTCACCAAAAGCCTATTGGGTGGTTTAGTGGTCATGTGGACTCGGGAGCCTCCATTTTCTGAGATGATTAGCACATTCTGGTTGTGGTACCCCCATTCCACACCCCAGAGAGGCAAGTGGATGGAAGAGTATGTGACCCAAGTCTGGGCAATGAGGTGTGAAGAGATGTCTCTCGTGGAGTGTCTGGGATAGGTTTGCTCATGACTAAGAAACAGACATGAGCCAATGATCCCTTTGCTTCTTTGGTACGTTGCTGTCTAGAACTGCTGTAGGCATCTTGTCTCCGACCTTAGGATGAAGTCAACACCCAGGAGAGAGCAGATTCCAGAGTATCCTCAGGAAGCACCAAGCTTTCTCTTGCAGGTCCCATCATGAGAGATGATCAGTTTCCTCCTTGTTCAAGCCGTCTTGTTTGGTTTGGTTTGGTTTGGTTTAAAGTAATGTGGGGCTTGAACTCACGACCCTGAGGTCAAGACCTGAGCTGAGATGGAGTCAGACACTTACCCAGCTGAGCCACCTGGGCAGCTCTAAGGCCATTTGGAATCAGGGTTTTGTATCATTTGCTGCCAGACTGATAGAGGAGGACATTTCTTTATGCGTGGTCTCCTTAAAAGAGTTAAGGCAGACATTGGGCTTCCCTTCCTGAAGATCTAAGCTGCCTGATTCCTTATTCTGGCTGTGAGTAGGAGTTCTCTCTACTCTCTTTTCCAGGCAGATGAAATTAATGTTATTCTCTCTTCCAACTTCAAAAGAAGGGATAACTGTGGAGACATTCCGTGGGGAAAAGAGGAGTCCTTGGGAGATTGTTAGCTGATCCCAGTGAGAGATCATCCTGGGGCTGTCACAGAAGTGAAGACTGTTCTTGAAACAATAGGCGATGAAACCCCATGCATCCCACCCTGGAAAAGCCAGGCACTAGCTTTCATTCACTCCTGTGGTTGTGGAGGATGTCATGTCTTGCCCGCACACTTGGCATCGTTGCCTCTGTCTTCCGTTGTCTTTGTCTTTTGGGCATCCCGGACTTTGGGAAGCGTTGAAGATGAAATATACTCTGAAAGTGTTTAGCGGCCTCGGTAGGACTGAAGGCAGGAGAAAGTGGCCTGTCCGTACCTGTTTGCCCCAGCCTGACTCCAGTGGCAACGGCATACCCTCTTTATTTTTATGAGTAGGAAGCCTCCCTTGTCTCTTCATTCCCAGTATAATGTTAGCCTAAAGAGAAGCCCTTAATTGCACTTAGCATTATGCTATCATTTTCCTGTTTGTATCTTTTACTAAACCTAGACTGTAAGGCTGGGAACTTCCTATTTAATACAGCTAAGATTTAGTGAGCACTTACTGCTTGCCTGGCACTGTCCTATGCTTTCCATGTGTGAACTAATCGGATCCTCACAATGATCTTATGAAGAAGGTGCCATGAGTATCTCGTTTACAACAGAGATCACTTGCGACACACCGTATTTAGGGAAATGGCTCAGGGTTGTCCAGCTTTTCGGTGCTGGAGCAGAGATTCAAATGTTGGCCGTCTGGTTCTGTGTGCTGTATAACATATATATGCCTTATGCAATACGTAAGTCATCGTACAGCTTGAACACCCTTACACCATCTAGTGTACAACAGGGATTCAAACGTTACTGTGAGTGAACAGACACGAGGCTTTTTCATGTCATTACAGACTCATTAATTTTAATGGCAGTGTATTTCCCCCAGGGACCCATCATTTGTGTAACTGTTTCCCAGAATTAGGTATGGTAGTAGTATGGGCTAGGCTCTCTGAGACTGGGACCATCCCGAGAAATCTCAGATATGTGGTCATTCATCAGGAGGTGGCCCAGAGACCTTCTTTAACCTCCTCTCCCTCCCTCATATGGTTCTCCCCACCCTCGGCCACCCTTCAAAGCGATCCCAGTCCCTGTCCCACATTGCCATTGCCATCAGTAGAACTCTGCATAAAAGTGGATGGTGTGGTAGAGGCTTTCATACTTCGGCAACTTTTCTGAAGGTCGCTGTTAGAGGGTAAGCATTAGCTGGCAGGGAATTTGCTATAAGAAATGCAGATCCCTGAAATGTTGCCTGGCAAGTGCCGTTTTCCAGGTGATTTCTCATGACCTGTCATTTTGCACTTTTGAATCCAGAGATGGTATATCTGACTCTCGTTTGTTAAGACTTTTGGCTGACCTCTGGGATTCTTGTTTTAATTGCCAAGGGATAGAAAATATAAATGGACAGTTGTGTTAGTGTGCAAGCTTTGGAGTTGTTTTATCTTTGAAAATTTGGGGGGCTGGTAGGGATAGAAGATTAAGGAAATTGATGAAACAATTTTGTACGGTTAATGGGCTATCTTCTTAATAGTGTGACTTGTTAGGCCCTAGGTAAATAAATACACCACGTATCAAACAATGTGAGCACTATGTAGAGGTTATTTGCAGTTAAAGAAGTTTGTTTTATGAATTAAATTATATCTGAGCTATGGTAGAAGACCTTGATGTTTAAATTTAGATTAGCCCTGGGGTGCCTGGGTGGCTCAGTAGGTTAAGCGTCTGCCTTTGGCTCAGGTCATGATCTCCGGGTCCTGGGATCAGTCCAGCCCCATGGCAGGCTCCCTGCTCAGCGGGGAGTCTGCTTCTCCCTCTGCCTCTGCTTCCTCCCTCCTGCTCATGTGCACTCATGCATTCTCTCTCTCTCTCTAATTAATTTAAAAATCATTTAAATTTAGATGAATCCTACGGTGAAACCCTTTTGTAGAACAGATACTTTTTTGAAAAGTCAAAGACGTACTTGTTCCAAATATAGCGCAAATGCATATGCATGTGTGTATAATTTCTGAGCGTGTGTAGGTACACATGGGTGTTGCCTTCCTTCCCCTGACCCCCTAATTCATTCTCTGCCTTCTTATGCAACAAGGGGCTTAGTGCTGTGAACTGATGACATTGGGACTCCCTTGTTTTATTTCTGCTTGGCTTCACCCAATGGGAGGCACAGGCAGGGGAATCAGAAGACAGGAGGAGAAGGTGTTGGGGTGTTTACCCTCCTCATAGCAGCCTGCTCGGCCTTGCAGAGATTCTAACCACGGCTGCGTTGTTCTCAGCTCTCGGGGGCAGCTCGCTGTGTCAAGGTTCCAGTTTGCATTGCTTCCTCTTGCTGCCCTCAGACCTAAAGGTGGTAACAGTTTCCCACTAGCTAGTGGCTAGCCCGCGGGTACTCCATCCTGCCCACGTCTCTCCATAAAGTTCTCTCTCATTAAGCACTTTTGAGGGGTGTCTGGGTGGCTCAGTGGTTAAGCAGCTGCCTTCGGCTCAGGTCATGATCCCAGGGTCCTGGGATCAAGCCCTGTGTCAGGCTCCTTACACAGCAGGGAGCCTGCTTCTCTCGCTCCCTCTGCCTGCTACTCTGCCTGCGTGTGCTCTCTCTGTCAAATAAATAAATAAATAACAAAAGAAAACAAAAACTCTAACTCCTTTTGCATATGTTTCCTGCTGGAAGCCTCATGATACAGTGTATGTTCATCTCTTTCTCATATAAAACCTCGTCATGTCTGGTTCTAAAATGCCTGTTACATGTACCTTAGTATATCGGAATTGGAGTTGTAGCTTGCCCTAAGAGTTGTCCTTTTATCCTTGTGTCTTTTTTATCTTTTCTATTAGCTCCCTAGTCCTGGGGAGTAGGGTAGGGGTATGAATCATTTTTGCTTCTCCCTACAATATCTGGGATGTTGTTCTGCAGACAGAGGTCACAACAGTAGGCAACTGGAAGTAAAATAACATATGAGTGCATGTGTGATTATGGTGCCCACATGGGTATGCTATACCTGGGACTTTTTTAAATAACCTTTATTTGTATCCTTATCAGCACTGGTGCATTCATTTATGCAATTAACAATTACCAAGTGCCAGTTATAGGCAACACCTTGTGTTAGGTGTTCACAAGGTCTCCTCAGAGTTCCTAGAGTCATAAAGGGGTTTCATGAAGAACTGAAATAGAATTTTCAAGCAGGAAGGAGTGAATCTGAGAGCATATCTAATCTGGTTTTATCACTTCCCGGTGAAACTCAGGCTGAGCGGTTCGGTGCTTTGTTGTGGAGCACAGGTAGTGGGTTGTACAGAGGACCCGAACTCGGTGCCTTGACTCTCTCGGCGTGGGCTTCTTTTCCCAGCCTCCTCCTGTCATGCTGCCCACTCATCTCCAAGGTGCTTTGTGGTGAAAGGAACCTCCATAAGGTGTCCTTTAGAAAGCCTCTCTCCTGCCCCTTACTGCTTCCTCTGTGTTGCAAATGCAAACCAGATAGTCATGCTCTGAGCTCATAAAAGTGCCTAATAGGACGCAGACGGTGCTCCAGCGTCAGCCCCACGTGTGCACAGCTGGGGGAATATTTGGACGAACCCACAGCCACACTCAGACATCTCCCTTCACCAGCTGTGAATTCTGCAGCAACATTTCATGTGCGGGTAGGAGGTGTTGGGGGTGAGTTGAGAGGGAGCTACACATTCTGCAGCTCCTGAGCCACTCTCCGGCCTCACATACAGAAGATGCGATCTCCAAGTCAGGCCTGGGCTGCTCCCAGAGCTGGTCCCTGGAGGGCCTTTGCAGATTGGCACTTTTCCCATGACGATGGCCCTTTATGGGTCCACTTAGCATAAGGACCAGAGTACAGGTACTCCCTACAAAATCAAAAACATCTGACTCCATTATATTTACCTTAAAGTTGGTTTAAGATGGACAAGAAAAAGGCTTTTCTGAACAAAAACATAGCAGATTGGCCTAGGTCGGCATGTGATGATGAGTTGTAATGTTCTTTCACATACGCATGTCCGCTGGGGGGGCTGACAAATTGTTAGTCCTCACCTGTAAGGCTTGAGTTCAAGATTAAGGAAGAGGAAGGCAGGATAGTGTCTTTACTGAGTCCTGCTGTTAGTCAGGCTTTGTGCTGGGGCCTGTGACTAAAGGATCTCACACCCAGACAAGCTAAGTATTATATGTCCATTTTGCAGATCTGGACACTAAGTCTCGGTAGGGCCATGACATAGTCACAATTACAGTTCTCGGTTCTGACTCGCCAAATAAACCTCGTCCATGAAGTAGTGCCATTCCAAACCCAGCCGGCCCGGATGCATGCCGAGTGACACTGGGGAGAGTTGGCTAGCTTCCCCACATTGATTTTTTCAACCGTGAAGTGGGAATGAAGTGATCATCCCCTCCTGTTAGTGGTGACGGCTGAGACACTGCGCACAGCATTCATCCCAGTGCCGGTTAATGAAACTGAGCTCCTGGCCCCTGGAGCTGGGTTTGCCGCTTCTCTTTTCTGGAGCTTTGTCAACTGTCAGCTGTTAACTTCCCTCAGTCGTTTCCGTAGCCATAAAATGGGGCTTGGGGTAAAGGTCAGTTTCTTAATGGAGGAAAAACCTGAGAAGAACAAGGCAAGCCTCCGTCTTTTGTGTTGTAACTGTCAAGCTTCCAAAAGTGTGCGGTCTGTGTGACTTCAGGGTGTAACCGCTCACGTCGGCTGTGAGGATGGGGACTGTCCGCTTCCCTGGACCCAACTTGTTGAGTCCAGCCAAGTCCCAGCCACACTTCCTCAGTTCCTACCACTCAGGTTTTCCTCTCTTTCATGACTCACGGTCCCTGTTGTGAAGAAAAAACTCCACTTGTTGTTTTCACTTAAGTTACACACAATACTCTCGGAATACTGCTTCACTTCTGGTCACCAAATGTGTGTGTGTGTGTGTGTGTATGTATGTATGTATATATAAAGGGGGGTTTTCCCCACACCAAACAATGCTGGGACACCAGCTGGGTATCCTCCAGTTCAGCCTAATTCGGATACTGTCTACCTGGAGGGACAGTCAGACCCCACAGGCTTAGGGCTCAAGTCCCACAGGACTGCCCCTCTCTCCTCCCCACAATGCACGCTCCCACTAAAGCCCAAATCATCGCTTGTGCTGACTGTAATAGGTTCCCATGACCCCACCTGTTAGTTTTTACCGTTAATTAATTGCATTTGATGAATTTGCTAGAGCAGCTCACAAAACTTAGGGAAATCGTTTCCCTAACCGGATTACTGGTTTATTGTAAAAGGATGTAACCCAGCCGCAGTCCTATGGGGAAGGCCATAGGGAAGGAAGTTCGGAAGCTCTCCAAACCCAGTCCTTTGAGGGTTCATGGACGCTTTGTTACAGAGACGTGCTTGATTAAATCATTGGCTGTTGGTGATTGAAAAGCTCCAGCCCCTCACCCCTCCCTAGAGGTAGAGAAGTGGGATTGAAAATTCCAGCCATCTAATCCGAGTCTGGGTCCCCTGGCAACCAGCCCCCATCCTTAAGGACTTTCCAGAAGCCACCACATTATCATAAACTCAGATGTGATTGAAAGAGGCTTTTTATGAGTAACAAAAGACACCAATTTCACCTTTATTGCTCTGGAATGATTTCAGAAACTAAATACCATGAGGAAAGATGTCCATATGGCTGTTACATAGGGAATTACAAGGGTTTTAGAAGCTCTGTGCCTGGAAGAGTGAAAAAAGACCAAATGTTATTTCTTATAATTAACCACAAATCAGACTGTTGCTGTATATTCCTTATCCCCTTTTCTCCTCCCGCGTCTCTCCCCAGCTGCTGAACTTTAAGGGCTGCAATTAACGCCTTTACAGCGTAGAGTATTGTCCATTGTTCTTTTCCACTTTGGTCGCTGAAATAGGTAATAGGCAGGGGCCCGGTGAAGTTCCTAAAGTATTTAGGCCGTTCCCTAGAATGTTCTGGAAAGTTCTCCCCATCTCTGGCTTTCTTTGCCATCAGTAAGGCTTTTTAGCAGCGCTAGAACCGGAGCTCAGAGTCTTGGTGTTGGAGCATGTGAGGGCAGGGAGGGAGGCTCCCACATCCCTCAGCAGGTAGTGGTGGAATCTGGGAAGACTCATGACCGCACAGCTGCCCGAGAGTCTCCCTGTTGCCGATAGTCTCCTGCCATCCTTAAAATCATTGCGCCACAACTGTATACACTGTTTTTTCAAAAAAAAGAAAGACAAAACAGAAAGGCAGTAGCCCTCCCAGCCTGGCCTATGTGGCTGCCACCATCTGTGCTGTGGGGAGGCACCTGATTCTGGATTCCCCTGGAATCCCCCAATTCTGCCCTGAGGAAGCCCACCTGTAGTGCTAACTCCTGTTGCCATGGCTGCCTCCTGAGGAGAAAAGGCAGATGTGAGGAGATGTGGGAAATGAAGTTACACAGTTTACGTCATGTGCCCAAACGGAAGGCATGCATGGTTCCCTCACCCCTCAAAGAGTTATGAACAGAGATGAGGGAGTTGCCTTAAATTGAAATCTACAGATTTTCTTGTGCTGTGGGAGGGTCTCTCAATTATTTTATTTGGAACATCAAAGTATTATTTAGGGAGCACATTAGCCTGAAATGACTTTCATCAATGCTGATTTTAGATGCTTGGAGAGGTCAACTGAGGAAATTGTATTTAAAAAAAGGTTAAAAAAATCTAGTAATATTTCTGGGCATCTGACCTCACAATAACAAGTGTTGGATTTCTTTGTAAGCAAGACTTTTAAAGATCATTTAAAAATGGATCAAGTTAAGAACCTTATCCAAATAACTGGAAGTGAAGAGGACCATGGCAAACTCAGAATGGAGCCATGCTTACAGGAACAGATGTAAAAATGCCAGTGCCACTGCAGACTTTGAGTAAATGTTTTCCTGAGGTGTGAGGAAACCAGAAATATTTCTAAATTAGCGCACACTTATAGGGTTACATAATATCTGTGTATGTATTTATGCACATGCAGTTATGTAAATTATATTAGTATCTTAAATAGCTTAAAGTAAATGTTTTAAATGTTCAGTTTTTAATATCTTCGATGAAATGTTTACATCTAATGATATCGATTTTTCCATTTACATCATCTACATTTATCTAACCAACCCCTCCCCCCCAGTATTTTGACCGTTGTCTGATTGGGACAGTAGAGGATCACTTCTGTCTGAGCCATCTTTATCCAACTGAGATGTGTCTTGTTCCCCTCTAACTCTATAGGAAATGCAAACTGATGTCAAGAAGTATTTTTATAGTATACATTGTTTTCTCACCTTGAATCACTGCTTCAGTAATTCTATTCTTGCTTTTACTTAAAGTCTCTTGGTTTGCCAATGCCGAAACAAAACAAAGTGAACAGAAATGCAGAAGATTAAAATGGCTCAAATTTTCATATTGTCTCTTCAATCAGTAAGGGATTTGAATTGGGAACGCAGTGCTGGCTTATACTTCGGGGTCCTTCTACCTAGACCTATGGTATCTGGAGATGCGTGAGCAGGTGAGCAGGGAAGAGGAGGGCAGGCTCCTGTAGAAAGCTAGAGCATGTGACACTGTTGATGACCATGTGTGCAGAGCTGAGAGCCCGTCTGTGGAGAAGTAGCCTGCAGAACAGAGTCAATCTTGGGCAGCCTATCAGTTGGTGGTTTTGGTGAAACAAACAAGGAGAATTTCCCTCAGGAAGAATCACGGGCACAGGAAGAACAGACCTCACTCCTCTGGCCCTTTTTCACCCTCCACATGGGAGGATGGTTGTGTATCCTCCCTACAGAGTATCTGGCCAACAAGTCATCACAGGCCAATAGGGAAATTTCCACTCAGCAAGAACACATCTCCAACCAGAAGCCACCTTACAAAGAACTTTATCTCCTCATGAGATGGATTTTTCTAGAAAGTAAACACACCATGTGTTTGATTCCTTTAGGTCAGTGTTAACTGGTGTATCACAGTCCCATCCCTCCCCCAGAGCTGGCTTTTCTCCCCTTTGACATGTTAACAGGAGCTCTAGCATCATTGCGGTTGCTGAGAAACCATGGTTGCCCCGAAACTTGCAATGTTGGTATTAGTCAAGGTTCTCCAGAGAAACAGAATGAGAAGCGGTGATGTATGTATAGGGGCAGAGGGTGTTATTTTAAGAAGTTGGCTCATGTGACTGTAGGGACTGGCAAGTCTGAATTGGTATGGCAAGCCAACAGGCTGAAAATTCAGGCAGGGTTTCCATGGCACAGTCTTGAGAAGAATCCCTTCTCCTTTAGGAAACCTCAGTTGGATGAGGCCCACCTGCCTTCTGGAGAGGAATCTGCCTCACGAGAAGTTTACTGACTGAAATGTTGATCACGTCTTAAAAAATTACAAAAGCAGAATACCGTCATGGCAACATCTAGACTGGTGTTGGACCAAACATCTGGGTACCATAGTTTAGCTGCATCGACACATAAATTAACCATCCCATTTGGGATCAACAACTGCATTTATGTCTGCTCTATTTATATGCTGTATTTTGAAGTACGAGTAAGATTATAGATAATCAAGAAAATACTCTGTGGGTTGGTCGGGAAGTTTATGAAGAAAATCTAAATTGAACATTTGAGTTTTGAGAATTCTTTCTAAAAAAAACTTAAAAGAGAAAGAACATGCAAAAATAATCGAGCAAACACCCATCCATATTCCTGCCTCTCGGGTTTAATGGCTATTATTAGTATTTCGCCTTAGTTGTTTTTAGGGTTTCTTTTAGGGGGCAAAAATTTCTTTTGCCCCCTGCCCATATTTCCTATTTAATACATATCCTTCCAGACTAAATTTTAGATATTTAAATACTGTAATTTATACATAAACATAGGCATCTTAATGTTTGTCATATTGCATCTTGCTTTTTATACTCTTTTTTTTTTTTTTTTTTTTTTGAGATCTGGCCAGGGCAATGGAGTCATTCATTTTAACTGCCTTTTCTGTTTTAAGAAAATTCTCAGGGCACCTGGATAGCTCAGTTGGTTAAGTGACTGATGCTTGGTTTTGGTTCAGGTCATGATCTCAAGAGTTATGAGATTGAGCCCTGCATCGGGCTCTATGATCAGTGGGGAGTTGGCTTGAAAATTCTCTCCCTCTGCCCCTCTCCCTGCTCGTGCCCACTCTCTCTCAAGTAAATAAATCTTTAAAAAAAAAAAAAAAAGAAAAAGAAAAAAGAAAAAAAAGTCTCTACCTCTGTTATGTTTCTCATCCAGTAATTTTTCATATTTAAAAGGTGGGCAGTTCTTTGGCTTTCATGTTGGAAACATATGATTTGATCATAAAGTCTAAAGAGAAAAAGTTAAGATGGATTAAAAATAAATTTCAAATGGGTTACAGGTCTAGCATGGTGATTAATATACCCCCATCTCACATCTATCCTACAGTCCCTAAAAATATGGCATATAGGTAGGTCAGTTTCACAGCTTTCTATTCTGTTCTCTTGCTTTGTCTATTCTTACATCAGTATCACATTGTTTTAATTACTATAGTACTTTTTTTTAAAAGATTTTATTTATTTATTCATTTGACAGAGAGATCACACATAGGCAGAGAGGCAGGCAGAAAGAGAGGGGGAAGCAGGCTCCCTGCTGAGCAAAGAGTCTGATGTGGGGCTTGATCCCAGGACCCTGAGATCATGACCTGAGCCGAAGGCAGAGGCTTTAACCCACTGAGCCACTCAGGCGCCTCACTATAGTACTTTTTTTTATAAACATATATTTTTATCCCCAGGGGTACAGGTCTGTGAATCACCAGGTTTACACACTTCACAGCACTCACCAAAGCACATACCCTCCCCAATGCCCATAATCCCACCCCCTTCTCCCAAACCCCCTCCCCCCAGCAACCCTCAGTTTCTTTTGTGAGATTAAGAGTCACTTATGGTTTGTCTCCCTCCCAATCCCATCACTATAGTACTTTTTAAGGCAGTCCATCCTCTTTGTACTTTTTCAAAATTGTCATAGTCAGTCTCAGTTCTATACTCTCCTATATAAATATTAAGATTTTTTCAAATTTCCTAAAAATTCTTGTTGAGATCTTAGTAGAATTTCACTGAAATTATTAATTGGAAAACACTGACTTCTTTAAAATATGTTTTTCTCCAAAAACAAGATTTATCACTTCATTAATCCAAATCATCTTCTATATCCTTCAGTAAAGTTTTATAATTTCTTAATAATGTTGCTTTTATATTTATCTCTCTCTACTTTATAGTTTGTCTTACTGTGGAAGCCAAATTTTTTCCTCCTATATTATATTCTCTAGTTACTGCTGGTATAAATAAATACTATTGATCTTTGGATTTGGATTTTTGTTCTTAGCAATCATGCAGCATGTCCTGTTAATTCTAATTGCTTAGTGTTTGACCTTGATAATTAAATATAAACTGACTACAGATTTTCACTGTCATTCTGCATTATAAATTTACAATTACATTGTCTGCTACTGAGCATAGTCAGTGCAAAGGACCTTGACTCAAAGAATTTGCACTGGGTGTCAGGGGACATAAAGGTGAAGATCGTGGGCCACCAGTTCCAGGTGGTGACCAGCCTCAAATTCAGTTCTTACAAAATTTTAATGTAAATGCAGCTTTTCAGACTGCTGAGTTCCGATGCCAGACTGTCCAGTTTCTTGTATTGTCACATCCGAATGGCACTGGAAGCTATCTGTGCCTCAGATTTCTTTAAAATGGAGGCAGTAGTATCTATCTATTCATGGCAGATTGTGTGGTGCTAATGAGTTATTGCATATGTCTGGCCCAGTTTGAACTTTCAGAAGTGTTACCTCTCTTACTATGAGATATCCTTAATGAATTTTTTATCTTCAGGTATTTTGGAATCTCTCAGATATGTAGCATAAGACTAGTATTAGTTTAGACTCAGTGATTTATCAGAATGTTGATTTTTTTTTCTCTTTTATAACTTGCTTTAAAATGTTTTGCTGGGGCGCCTGGGTGGCTCAGTGGGTTCAGGTCATGATCCCAGGGTCTTGGGATCGAGCCCCACATCAGGCTCTCTGCTCAGCAGGGAGCCTGCTTCCTTTCCTTTCTCTCTGCCTGCCTCTCTGCCTACTTGTGATCTCTGTCAAATAAATAAAGTCTTTAAAAAAAAAAATAAAATGCTTTGCTGTGTTCACTGCAATCCTATCACTTCCAGTAAGAGCATGCCTCGTATCATACTGCAGGTCTCGGGGCTCCTCTTCTGTTCACTGGAAATGCTCTCTGACCCACACCTCCCACAGTGGCCTTTTTTCTTGGTCCCACTGACTAGCTCCATTCCTTCCTGATGTCTCCATCAACCACCCTGGCTTCTGAGACTTTTGCTGTAAAGCACTGTTCTTCTCTTCATCAGATCGTCAGAAGAACACCCTCAGAAGTCTGGAAACCTGGATGGCATTTCTTGCTGTAAGGCTTTTTGGGCCTCTAGTGATCAAATGGCCTCAACTTAGTTTAGAATTTGGTAGAAAATAGCTAATCCAGTGTCTAAAGATCTGCTTTTGTACATCCTGCTGTTGGCTGTCTGACACGGTAGAGACGTGGCCCTGTGGAGTGAGGAAGGTGGCTACTAGTTGGGCTGTGACATTGACCTGGTCATTCACTGGGGCTGACCACCCATTTATAGTCTAAGTCCTGTCTGGACGAGAGTGCCCCGGTGAGTATTAAGAGTTGAAGTTGCTCCTCAAGTATGACCCACTGAGTGGTTTCACACTCTGTGTTTTAGAGAACAAAGGCTGAGGTAAGGGCAACTCCAATTATTCTGAGAACTTTCTTCTGAGTCTCTTCTTAGCAGGAAGTGATGAGCATCAGGGTTAAGAATAGTCAAATCAGTGTTAGCAAGAGGCCAACAAGATTGATGTTTCATGCCTGCGTTTTTGTCGTCTCCTTCTCTTCCAGCCTCGGCAACATTCAGAGATTCAGAGATATGTAACAGTGGGGGACTTTATTTCTACTCGGAGCAGATTTTAAATGTTTTTCTGCTAAGCACTACTCTTTGTCCTCAGTATCTTTGTTAAATATAGACAATTTGGGAGTCTTCTTCTGAGATGAGAAGAAGGGTGCCTCCAGTGACCAAGTGAATCGGGGTGTGATTCAGTCCCTAGATTTGACGTTGACTCCTCTAAAGGTGGGCTTGTGAGACGACTCAAACTTTCTCCAGCAACATCTGACTTTAAAAGACCAGAGTAAGGTGGGCATTTTTATTTATGATTTATACTAAAATCCATGAAGGTTTGTCCTGCTTTGGCCAATTTGAAGACACAGATTGTTCCATTATGATTTCCGTCTTTCAGGATGCGTCAAATTCTACAACACATTCTCCAGTCGCCCGTGTCTCAACATTCCGCTCTGAGATGCGCTTCCTCCCTGCTACAGTAACCACTTCTGTGAATGGGTAGGAGGCAAACATGTTCAGAATTCTATGAACAGAATGTTTGTTCTTTTTTGCTTTTCCAGAGTGGCGTTAGCCAGTGTTCTCATTGGCAGAGATCAGAATTTGATCTGTAGAAACCCTATTTTGATTGGCTGTAGGGTATTTATAACCCAGTAGCGAAATACCAATGTATGAAATGGTTATTGTTCCCTGGACGGGTGGGTCTGGGCCAGAACGCATTCTTTGTGATTGCTTGGGAAGCAGATGGGTGTAAAAGTCCCTGCAGCCAAGTCAAGTAAACAGGAGCTGCCATAACCTCAGACAGAGATAGAAAGGTAGCCCTCTAGCTATGGTTTGGTGTTTTCTTTTGTGTTTTTTTTTTTTTTTTCTTCTGGCTGTGGCCTGGACTGAGATTTCTAATAAGCTGGTTGGCATTTAACTGAAGTTCTTCAACAGTCTTCCCCTCTGTGGCCTAGCAGTTCCAAGACCTGCATTTAATATTTGCCATTACAACTTGCTTTGTAAGTTAGGGTTATCCTCTCAAGAACGTATTTTTAATAATATTGGCTCATCTCATCCCACTTCCTCATATTCAATAGTGTTTAGTCTACTATCCCCCCCACCTCATTCTGGGATGCAAAACCCATCCTACAGATTGACAGCTCTGCAGACCTGACAACTGGTGAAACAAACAACAGTGATTCCGTGTGTGTGGCGTCGCTAAGCAACTTACAGGCATTGACACTAAACCTGAAAACTTAAGAGGTTCAGGCCCTCTTACTGTGTCCACTTGACAGATGAGGAACCAGAAACTTGGGCTCTGTAATTGCTCAACCTCCTCAAGTTCCCACAGTCGGTAATTAGTTCTCCAGCAGGTGAGAGAAAGACCTAGGACTGGACCAGCTCATTCCATCTGCACGAGATTTTGAAAAGAGACCTCCAGGTGCTAAATGTCCTGAAAAACAGGCAAAATAACCAGAAGCCCGAAGAATTCCATAAGTAGGGAGGAGGAGGAGGAGGAGCATAGTCTCTGTTCTTGACAGTATTGCTCTCAGTTATTCCGCTTGGATTTTCATGACCCTGTCCGACCTCCTTCCGTCTCACTCTTTGGGCCACCTGCTCATGGACGGCTGTTCTAGCAGCGGTTACATTGGTACATGCAGTTGAAATGTCTTAAAAGAGCAAATTGGATCACTTTCTGCTTATCTTTAGCTCTAGTGAATGGTTTTGGAGGCAAATATTTATTGAGACCTATAATTTGACAGGCCTGGTTCTGGGTCTTAGAGATCCAGGAGAGAAGGACAGACAGGATTCCTTGCTCTCATTTAGCTTATAGTCTTGTGGGGAGAAACAGGAAGTTGACATGA
The DNA here is from genome assembly GCF_022355385.1 of Mustela nigripes. NCBI lineage: Eukaryota > Metazoa > Chordata > Mammalia > Carnivora > Mustelidae > Mustela > Mustela nigripes. The sequence goes on from NC_081568.1 coordinate 24,969,051, forward strand.
GCCTGTGTAACTAGAGGGCAGTGATAAATGTCTTTTTAAGTTGAGTTTCTGTGTGAAATTATCTCTGTTTATTTTATTAGCATCTTACTTTCTTTTCCTTTGGTGGGAGAAAAGAACATGGCTCAGGTGCCAAAGTACATTGTCAGATCAAATTGGAATGAATCTAGACTGAATTTAAAGACTGCACTGGGTTCCTAGGACCAGAATGGACACCTTAGTTCTGGTCTTATTTGTTAGGAGGCCTGGAGCTGCTCCATCTAGCAGCCCTTATCCTGTATTTCTTCATTTGTTATGTGAGGGGTTTGGATTGGATCTGTGATTTCCATCTCTGCTCTTAGAAGCTCTGAGGAGTCCCTCAAAATCCAGGTGGGGGAGTTGGTGGGACTTTAAGAGGCTGCTTCATCCTCAGCCAGAGCAGTTTTGCTGTTGCCTGTTATTGGGGGTTCCCCTGGACTGGAGAAAGGAACCTATTGCTGAAAAGAATAATTTGGAAGCCACTGTATTGTGGATTGGAAACCACCCTGGTTGTGGGAAAATTCCACGAGCAAAGTTAAAAAACAAAACAAAACTGAGAGAGATGTATAGAACATAGATAATAGATGGTGGATAATCAGAATATGTAAAAACCTATAAATAAGGGGGGAAAGCAAATGACCCAAAAGAACATGGGCAGAGAAATAGCAAATCACAGAAGAGAAAATGGAGATGACCAATAAACATATGACAAAATGCTTAATCTCTCAGGTAATCCAGGAAATGCCGTTTCAAGCAGTGGATTTTGTTCTAAAACTGTCCACCATCCAGTCTGGATCATGTCAGGCTTCAGGTGAGGCTTAGGCCATAATTAAGAAGATGGCCGAATCAGGGGGTGGGTAAGTTAGGGACATGAGCGTTCTCATACCGCCGTGGCAAAATGCCACTGCTACAGGCATTTTGTCAGTATCAAAACTGCGTATCTGCTTTGACCCAGGGATTTCACATCTAGGGTAATCTAGGGTAGTCTAGCAAAATACTTGCATTGGGACCTATATTCACTCCAGAACTGTTTGAAAGGCGAGGGGCTGGGGGGAAATGAAGATTAAACATTAGTGTAAGAATGAATAAATAAACTCTGGTAAATCCACATGGTATAGTACTATATGGCAGTTTTAGAGAATGAAATATGGGTCTCTTTGTGTAGCTAGAACGAGCTCTAAAACATCGTCAAACGGAGAGAAAAGCGCCGTGTAGAAGGGTAAGTGTAATATGTAGCCAATTAAGTGAAGCAATACATCTTTTCCCTATCTGCGTATAACAGAATGTAAATGCTGCCTCCAGAAGGTCTAGATGAAAAACAGAAAACAGTGGTTATTTTGGGGAATGAGAGTGGAATTAAGGAGGAAATGCAGGCTTAGCTATAGAGTTTGGGTGAGTGCAGAGACAATGTACCCATATAGACCCCAAACAGTTCGCAGCTTTGTTGAATGCCCGCTCTGGGGCAGAGGCACTCGGAGACAGGCGGAGGCTGGGGCGGGGTGGGGGGGCTCGCTTGGGTCGGCCCTGCCCTTGCCAAGTCTTGATGGGCCTCCAGCGGGTCTCTTCCTTCCCTGCCACTCCTTCTTCCCCCCAGCTCGCGGAGCCTGTTGCCTGACTCCCTTCCTCTCCCCTCCTGCGTTGAGGACCGGCCAGCTGAAGCAGTTCCTCCCTTTGCCCTTTGCCCTTTCACCCTTCTGAGAACTGTGGACTGGCCGAGGACCAGCACACTCGCTGCAGGAAACTGCTTCTGTGAAGGATCCTGTGACGTGTGGGCCCTCTGCCATGTCTCGGGACCTTTGCCACGTCCCTGGGTGGAATTCACTTCTTGCATTTAGGACCAAGTGACTACCCAGGCGGGGCCCAGACGTACTAATGCTTCAGGTAGGTTCTGTCAAAGCCTGTGAATGTCCACTGGGTACAAGACTTTGTGCCAGGCTATAGGCTTATGAGTTCTTGAATGGGCATTTCCTTTCTGTGCCTAGTTGCTAAAATTTTGATATGAGCTGGACTCATTCTTCCTTTGGCTTGCCGTCTGTTGACCACTCCGATATGTTCTGGAAATCCTATAAGCCTGATGGAGATTGGGTGCTCTAAGTGTGGACTTAGTAGTTTCTAAATAGTCCAAAACCTGTGCCCCAGGGGCTAAAAATACATAATATGTTTATTTAAAAAAATTTTTTTAAATTTAATTTAATAAATGAATAGTCTAAAACACAGATGCATACACGCATACAATATATGGGGAGTGCAGGGGCAGTGACCGAGTAAGAATTGTATTAAGAAAATGACTCTTGCCTCGGAAATGCTTGGAGTGAATTTGGGGCCCTGGAGACTCTCAGGGGAGGGACTTCGGGTGTTCGTGGAAGGGATCACATTATGAATCTGTGAGCAGTTTTCACTCACCCACGCGCTGTATCTTGTTTCATTTTGCTTTCTGAGATTGGGAAGCCGACCTGAGGTTGGAGGGGATTACCGAGACAGCAGCTTTTCAGATAGGAACTGGGTTTTTTATTGTTTTGTTGTTGTTGTTATAGGCTGCTTGATGGGTTTTTGTTTTTTGGGGTTTTTTTAATTTAAATTTTGTGAGTTGACACACAATGTGATACGGTTTCTGGAGTAGAATTCAGTGATTCGTCCCTTACAGAGGACACCCAGGGCTCATCACAAGTGCCTCTCTAATGCCTGTCACTCATCTCGCCCATCCCCCACCCAACTCCCTCCTCCCACCCTCAGTTTGTTCTCTGCCATTAAGAGTCACTTATGGCTTATTTCCCTGTCTTTTTTTCTCCTCCCTCCCCCCAATAGGAACTGTTTTAACAGCAGAAAAGTACCACCCCTGAGATCCAGGAGTCCGCTTCCCTTGTCTCGCTTTCCTTATTATCCTCGGTAGCCCATTGTTCTTGTGGAACAATGGGACTGACGTTTTCCATAGGAGTCTGTCACAGTTGAGTATAGTTGCACAGAGAACTGTCCTTTAGAAGGACGAGGTTGAGATGGCCACCGGCACACACGTAGAGGCCCGCACACACCCGCGCTCTGTTTCAGAATGTTCACTTTTCTTTGATTTGAGCTGTCAGTTTTATATGTATTTTTTTAAAGCTTTTTCTAAAGGAAAAATAAAATATATTGGCTTACTGAGGGCCACACAGAGCTCGGAAAGGCCGCTTAGCTGAGGGCAGTGAGAGCGGGGTTAACACACATCAGAAGGAAACACGTCTATTTTCCAAGACTGCTACTGTTTCGGCCCATCTGAAGCCTGGGATTGGGAAGGCGCCGCTGGTGCCCATGGACATTTTCCTGAGCAAGAGAATAGGGTTGGGTTGCTCAAGACCAAAGAGTAGGTTGTTTGAGGTAGTGGTCTCTGTGGGTATAACTGTTAACTGGCTGGTTTACACTCCCGAAGGCGTGTTAAATTATTTCGGGGGGCGAGGGGACGAGCGTTTCCCCAAGCATGTCTAAAGTAGCCGGCACACGGCGTAGTCAGTAACCCACTGTTGATATAGCTTTCCTTAATGCTTCATCATTGACGGGGAGAAGTCAATAGCTTAACTGATTTGAATTGCCTCCTGCTTGGACATCTTTATGGTACAGACCATGAGGGATAGGAAGATGAACAAAGATCCCGTCAGTCTGGGATCTCGCACACAGGGCCTACGACCCCACCATTGAGGAGAGCCATCCCACTGGATGATGGATTAACAAATGTTGGGCGAAACAGGGATGTCCAGAGTCAAAATACTCTAATGCAAGGAGCTGGGAAAAACTCTAGACCAACCTCTCACTGCTTCTGAGTGCCTCTCCTCCCCGTGTCCCCCAGTCACACACATTTTGTGAATTGCTCTATTGTTTGTCTTTGAAAAGATTGATTTATACATTTGTACAGAAAATCCCAGAGCCTTTTCCTCTTAATGCTATAAAGTTGCCATTTAATGAGGCATTGGGAAGGCCACCCAGCCACTTGAAATCCAGAGTGTCACACTGAAGGATTGTTACCAACAAGTATTTACATTGGAGCCGTGGTTTTACTTTCCCTTGGCAATTGATTAATTTACTGCAAGAGCCAATAAATCCTTGGCCAATGAAGAACAGATTGGAGGGGAGGAGCTTCTGTTTCAGGCCCCTTTTTTAGGAATGCTTTTAACCCCGTTGGCAGGACTGTGTCCTTCGGTTTTATAAAATAGTTGGAACTGGCCATTGGGGGGCGCTGTAAGGAAAGGCCTGTCAGGTGGGAACGCCGTGCCGAGGTCTCCCTGGTCCCTGGATTTGCACAAACCTAACATTCCTGTTGAGAGAAGGTTTCAAAATGCATTTTCTTGAAAGTAGGACTGCGTAAATAATAGATTAGGTCTGAAAGAGTGATCTGAGTATAAGAGGCAGGGCAGCTGTGGGAGAAAAGTCCCCCACTGGCCTGTGCCTGTTTTACGTGATGGGAAGAAAAACTCAGCTGCTTTCTTTGGAAGAAAGCCTCGTTGTGGCCCTCCTGTGTCAATGTAAAGGGCTTCTCTCTTTGTAGGTGTGAAAATACATGTGGATCATTGCCTTCCTGAACATTTGACAGGGCTGGGGTGTTCTTTTCTGGGTTTTGTTTTGTTTTCGTTTGGTTTGGGGAGAGAAATTCGAAAGAGGCTCTGGAGCAGAGCCGCCTGATAGAATTTTCTGGATGATGGCAGCGTTCTCTTGTCTTTGGTGGCCAGCATGAGCCACTAGCCACAGGTGGCTATTGAGCCCTCAGAATGTGTGACCAAAAGATTGAATTTCTTATTTTGAATAACCTCATGTGATGAGTGGGTATCATTGGGTAGTGCCGTTGTGGAGGGCTTCTGTGCTTTTTCTGCGAAAACTCTGAGCTAATCCCTCTTTGACTTTCACAGTCGGCTTGGTGGGGGGGAGGAGGTCTTTGGTAGGTGGTCTATTCCCAGTGGGGAAAAATGAAGAAATCAAGTCCCAGAGGTGCCAAAGGACGGGTTCAGGTCATCGACTAATGAAACAGCAGCGCTGGGACTAGCACCAGAGCCTCTCTCTGCCTTGAGTCCTCTAACAGCCCCTCCGAGCCCAGCTTTAGATGTTAATTAGAAGTACGACTTAGCAGGGGACCCCAACCACAAAGGGAAGCCTTGCACAACATCTGGAATCTTGGCTAGAGGCTGTGTATTTAATCTTCTTCTTTAAAATCAAACAGGCTTAATGAGCAGCGGGATTTGGGAAATGCCTCTGGGCCCTTAAATCCAGGGAGGAGTTCCTCTGGCACCAGAGGAAATGGGCCAGACAGGTGAAGCACTTCCCTCTTCCCTCGGGCCCCCTTTCCGTGGCCCTGTCTGTGACGATTCCAAGTGGGAAAGGACCCATGGAGACTTGTGGTTCTGGTTTCCTATCCTTAATGCGCTGTAAAAAGGCCAGACCCCAGGACAAATGGCATACACTCGGATAATCCTGATTTTATCCGTGCATCTGGCGGCCGTGTTCACATGCCCCTTGCTGCCGTATAAACCAGAACCTTCAACACCAAGGCTGTTAATTGGCTCCATCCTCACCTTCTCCAGTTCCCGCTACTCCTCCATCCTTGAGGACCATTAGAAAAACTCGGGGATGTTTCTATTTTGAAGGGGCACCTTAGAGGGAGTGGTTTCATGGGTGGAATTCTGAGCCGTGGAGCACTGACATCTGGGTTGGAACAGTGAGCGCTTGTCAGTATCACCGATTCTCCGTGGTTCTGCACGGGACTTCGTGTCAGTGCGGCATTCTCTCTGCCCTCTGCAAGCTGGTACCAGCTGCACCAGCATCCACACTTGCCAGGGTGCTCAGAGGAAGCAAAGTCCTTATACTGTTATCAAAAGATTGACTCGGGACTCCTGCGTGGCTCAGCTGGTTGGGCATCTGCCTCCGGCTCAGGTCATGATCCCAAGGTCCTGGGATTGAGTCCCACATCGGGCTCCTTGCTCGGCTGGGAGCCTGCTTCTCCCTCTCTCTCTCTTCCTGCAGCTCCTTCTGCTTATGCGCTCTCTCTGACAAATAAATGAATAATTTGTTAAAAATTCCTTTCAAAGTGTTGACTAGATAATTAGAGGGGAAATCTGTGACAAATTAAACTTCCCTGCCTGCTCTCTACTTCTTAAACTGATACCTGGATTACCTGCTTCTCACTCAGTCTGTGCATCTGCCCAGCCACCAAACTCCCTGCCTCTCCACCTACAGTAAAACAGCAGATAGTGAGGAAAGGACTTGAAAAATATACAAAAATGAACAAACAAACCCCATAAGAACCAACAGCCAGCATCCATCAACTGTCTCTTGAGAGGGTAGTGATAGGATTTGTCATACAAACCCATGCACTTCTGTGAGTGCAAGGGGGCACTCATAATTATACTGGGATAACTGGTTTAAAGTAGGATGTCCCAAGGGAAACAGGACGGGTGGCGTATCTGCTGTGTGCCAGGCACTGTGCTAACCTGGGATACACACAGATAATGAAGACGTAGCTGCTTCTCACCAGGAACTCACAGTCTGGCAGGGAGACAGGGACATAAAGAAATGAAATATTGGGGCACTGAAATTGAAACAGGTGTGCACAAGGTATTGGGGCAGGAGGCAATGGAGAGGGCAAGGGAGGGCTTTCTAGAAGAAAGTAGGGACTAATTAACTATTGACTTTCCATCCATTCACCAGGAGGGATCTTGAGACCTGCCCTTGTTGGGGTTATTAGTGTAGGCCTTGATAGACTCACATATTGGTGAAGACTGTGTATTCCAGGAGTCATCCTTAAGATCATCCCATACCCAAATTACTGTATAGTCCAGGATTGACTGTGGTTTTTATTAAACTAAAATATGTGAATAATGAATTCTGATGGGTATAGGTGACCTTCCAGCAGAGTAATAGTAAAGTGATCAGTTAGGTCTGAAGTCTGTTTTAAGAATTAAGTTGAGCTGTGTAGGTTCTTCTGATACTGGAGGCTGTCGAATTCTTCAGCAGGGATGTGTGTGTCTGTGTGCTGCAGAGCTACTAAAAATGTCACACTAGTTAGAAACCATTGATTTAAGTATTTTTTAGCATGAAGTTACATAGACCCCAAATTCTCCAGTCTAGTTGGAGGTCAACAGCGTACACTCTAAGGGTGCTGCATGTGGGTAAAATTTGCATTTTGACCAAAAGAAATATAGCCTTGAGCCTCTCAGTCCCCTAAGATCTGGACTTGGTGGGCTGCAGCTCCCTATCCTACTGCTGAGAGGGTCAGAACGATGGAGTGTGTGATTCCAGCCGTGGTCTCATTCACATTTTCCCGTGGTTGTCTACGTACGAGGTATGGACGAGACTGGGCCGTTTCCTGACTTGATCTTTTTTCCCTTCCCAGCTTTTACATATTGTACTAATAAAATAACAATTTAAAAAATAATTTTTAAAAGGGAAAATTCTACCAACCCATGTGTATCAACTATCGGTTGCCTTTCCAGACTCCTGTCTGTATGTATATTTATAATAACATAGTTATCATTGTAGAGTATCCTGAATTTATTTTATTCTGGTTTTACCAGACCCTGAAATTAAGTTTGGGAAGAGCTGGCGTTACCTAAAGGATCTCAAGGTGGTGTCCTGAGAAGTCCTTGAATCTTTAATGATGGTTGAGGGAAGCATCCCAGAAGGCAAAGCGAAGGTTCTCTCAGATGCTGGAGGGTCTGTCAGCTTCCCGCCACGTCGCCTCACTGTTGGGCTGCTTTGTCGGTAACACAAATGCTTTGTAGCTACCATTTCTCTTTTCTATTGGCAAGTCACCTTCAGCTCACCAACATGGCTTCTGTTGGGGTTTTTGTATTTGTCAAAAGGAAGATCTTCTCATTTGTCGGAGCCAATGGAATGACTTTAAGGTCTGCCTAGCACCCGACTGAACATGTGGTAAATCTGCTTCGTCTTTGTTTTCATTCAACCACAAAGTGAGCCCATGGCCCTGGATAGGGTATCTCTCCTTCTTCCCCTCCTCACTTCCACTCTGCTCCTAACCCGTCCCAGAGACTGTAGTATTTATGCCTGGCCTCGGGCCTCTCTCACGTCCTGAATTGTTCCTTTCTTCATGACCCTGGATAACAGGCTCTGTCCTCCTGTCCCTGTCAGGGAATTAGCTTTACTGACCACCGGTGGCTCACCGGGGACTTTTCAGTACATTCTGACACGTGCTCCTCCCGACAACACTGTGGCATATCTGCTCGTTCCATTTCACTAATGAGGAAACCAGAAGTTAGAATTGAAGAAACGTGCCTAAGGACACAGATCCAGTAAATGGTTAAGATCCAGAATTGGCTGATTTCAAACCCTGTCACTTTTCCATGGGACCAGGCTTGCCGCTGACCCTCACTTTGACACCTCCCAGGTACTGTGACAGAAAAGGAAGGAAAGCTCTGCGGCACTAGGCAAAGTTGTGTGTGTGTGTGTGTGCGCGCGCCTAAAGTGGTATCCATCGAGCAAGGAAGCTTTATTTGTCCTCATCAGCTCAGTTCCTGGTGGTAACCATAGACAGAGTTAGCCCGTGGGTAAGTCCTAGGTGACGCACTTGCCTCACCAAACTCCTATTTGATGATCTCTTGTGATTCTTTCTTTCTTTCTTTCTTTTTTAAAGATTTTTAAAATTTATTTGACAGAGATCACAGGTAGGCAGTCAGGCAGAGAGAAAGGAGGAAGCAGACTCCCTGCTGAGCAGAGAGCCCGATGTGGGGCTTGATGCGAGGACCCTGAGACCATGACCTGAGCCGAAGGCAGAGGCTTTAACCCACTGAGCCACCCAGGGCCCCTTTCGTGATTCTTCCTTAACTCCAGCTGCCCAGGATCATGGTTCAGTGCTTGCCTGGGCTTGCCCATCCCAGCAGGGTTTTATGCTTTGGACTTTACCCAGCCTCTGCCTATAATCACATAGAATGCCTTCATTCTAAAAAAAGTTTACTGAACACCAACTAGGTGCCAAAGCCCTGAGTTAGGAGCTGGATATTAATTCGATATAAACCATCAAGTAGTGAAAGCTATGATCCTCAAACAAGGGTTTCTAAATCTTTAGATGCATAAAAATTTTTAAAGTATTCATTACAATAACCTTTTTAAAAGTATTTTGCCAGTTAGTAAGGAAAAACTCCTCTTTTGCAGCAATGATTTGCAACGTAAAGATACAGCAATAAAAGAAGATTTTACACCCTTAACTCAGTATTATTCAAAATGACATCTGTGGATGTATCGTAGGGGTCTGGTAAGGTTTTTGTTTTCTTTTGAATTGGTGCATTGTTACCTCTGTGTGAAAAATGCAAGGTTAAAACATTTTTCCTCCTGCAGAAATGTACTCATATTTATTTTGTACATTTCTTTTAAGATTTATTTATTTATTTATTTATTTATTTATTTATTGGAGAGAGAGCAAGGGGAAAGGGCAGAGGGAAAGGGAGAGAATCTCAAGCAGACTTCATGACAAGCCAGACACAGGGCTCGATCCCATGAACCTGAGACAACCGTGACCTTAGGCAAAACCAAAAGTCAGACGCTCAACTGACTGAGCCACCCAGGTGCCCCAAAACATACTTACATTTTAAAAGACGTTCTGAAATAATATCTAAACTAGTGGATTAACTCACATTTTGGAATTTAGGGCCCCAGGATAGCATCAGACTGACGCAGGAGATATTTCTAGGAAAGTAAGTCTGGGGGCCCCTTATGGCAGCATGCAAACGGTGAGCCTGCGTTTGGAGAAGCCAGACGGTTTGGGCTGTTCTTCGTGTCCTCTGTGAAACTTCCCCAGCCACTCACTGTGATCACTGCACGGTCTCGGGGCTCCGAGCATCCTGCATGGCTCTGCTACGGCTGCTCTTGTTGTCTGTTGTTTGGGGTAAGTCAGGAATAACACAGGTCGGGAGATGCTTTGGCTGAAGCCGCACTTGAGACCCCTGTTTAGGACTGACCTCAAGACTTCTTACTTCCTCTAATGTTACCGAGTGCTTTCCGTTGGTGTGAAGATGTTTTCTTTTCAACAACAATTCTCAATCTCGTTAAGTACAGGAAAGACGGGTAAGAAACATTTAAATGTTACAAGGTCTCATTCTGAGTGGTTCTTGATTCAGGTGTGTATCATTTGTCTTCACCCTTGGTGGAGGCGGTAGAGGTGGGTCTGGGGAGGGATTAGTCATTTGTTTCCTCCCCGGAGTTGGCTATATTATAGGCATTCTATCCCGAGAACTGAAATAGATCACACCCCAGCAGTATAGAGTACACCAGGACGCAGAGCTGGGTAGCCTCAAAGCCTGTTGCTCTGCCATCAGACTGGGCTAGCCTTTATGGACCTGGCCGCTGCTCTCATTTACCCTGTAATTGCACTAATGACTGACGTGAAAGTGTGGACATACAGGTGTAAGGTAAGGCTTCAGGGTTGTGAGCCCTGTGCAGTGAGGCCCTAGAAGGGGCAGTGGCAGCAAAGCCTCCTCCAGCCAGTTTTCAGGGACCAAGGACACTGGTGGAGTGGACAGAAGGCGCCCACACCAGGCTGCTGCTATCTGAGCTGCTGAGCGCAGGCAGGGGCTTCGCGGTGTTAGCACAGAAGTCCTCTCCGGGACCTGCTCCTGCTGGTTTCCTTCCAAGCGGAGTGTCCCCACTTTCCACCCCAGCTGTCTGTAAGCTCTGGGCATGACCACCCTCAGGGACTTGTTTCTGCTGGGGTATGTTGCTTGCTTGGAACTGTGCTCCCTTCTTCCCTGGGGAAGTAGGTCTGCATACATAACGTGGGGACACTGAGCCTCGCTGAACTGCCTCCCAGCCCAGTCCTTCTGGGCTCCATGGGAATCACCAACCTGCTCACCCAGGGTGGCTTTGGGGGTCAGTCCTAGGGATAGACAAAGTCTCTCTTCTCCATGAGAAGTCTATCTTCTCATGGAAAGGCAGCAGACTTCTTGCTTTTTGCTGGTAGGTCAACATCCTGCTGACCATCCGGGGGCGGGAGGATTCTCTCCTCTTTCCCGGGATTAACGGGATGGGCTCCAAGGGCCTGGGATCTCGTCGCGGCTCTATCGTGTACTGGCCACCTAGACCTGGGTAGGTTTCTTAGCTTCACTGAGTGGTTTTACATGTAAATTGAGAATAGGAACTATGCTTCCCGCTCAGATTTGCTGTGGGCTTACATGAAAGAATGCACATGAAGCCAGCGACACGCTGACCCACAGCAAATGTTGCAGGAAATGATGGTGGCCGGGAGTTGGAGAATGGCCAAGCGTTCTCCAATGGGATGGTGGTTGTGTGGCCGAACATTTGCCTCCTCTGGAGCCTCCTCTCAGTTCTGGATTTCAGGGAGGTGTGGACAGCCCTGGTGTACCCCCTTCCATGGTCCTGCAACTAGACAGAAATTACTCTTTAACACATGCAGTCTTGAATGAAGGGGTTTATGCCTCTGCTGACTCTGACTCTCCCTACACACAGAAAGCTGTCTGCGCACAGAATTGTAAAGGGCTCCCCGGTTACTTGGTGCTGATGGAAGTCAGCTTGTCCCCTTGGCTCAAGGGGACAGGCAGAAGGGCCTGGAGGTGGGTCATCTCCGGACCAGCAGGGGTCTGCTTTTTTGAGAAAGGCGAGGCAGGGTAGGGGGCATGGACACAGGATCCTGCAGGGTCTGGCCAGTCTTTATCACTCTCCATTTGTTTCTGTTGTTGAGCATCTGTCTTCCTTGGCCTGAGGAAGCAAGATCCTGCCAAAACAGAATGGAACAAGAGACCATAATTAGGGAGTTTCACATGTAAGATGCTACTTGTTTATTTCTTGAACGACAGAATGTGGAAGGATATGGGAGCTCTGGGCGTGCTGAAGCTCTCTCTCTTAATTATGACCTTGAGGAATAGCTAGTTTTAGTTCCTTGAATGTTTCTTTCTTTATCTATATCAAGACTTACTGCATTGACCCCTACTTCTTAGAACAAGGAAACGAAATGTTCTCTCTCTCTCTCTCTTTTTTTCCCTGGGCTCCAAGGTCGGTGTGGAATGTGGACTAAAGAGAAAGGAACACCCAGCAGGAATGCTTTGACTATTTCACTTACTTTCTACTAAAAAGTGTCTTCGTAGATCTCCCTAGACAGATGCTTACTATTCTTATTTAAAAAAAAAAAAATAGTTGGATAATTTTGCTAGTTTTGCCCAAGCACTAATGCACTGCCAGTTTAGAAAAGAGGATAGGGAGTTGGAGGCAAGAGCTGATCTTCTAAGAACTTTGTATCTGCCAAGCATCTAAAATATGCATTTGTGGGGAGCCTGGGTGACTCAGTGGGTTAAAGCCTCTGCCTTTGGCTCAGGTCATGATCCCAGGGTCCTGGGATCAAGCCCCGAATCAGGCTCTCTGCTCAAGCAGGGAGCCTGCTTCCCCTTCTCTCTCTGCCTGCCTCTCTGCCTACTTGTGATCTTTGTCTGTCAAATAAATAAATAAAATCTTAAAAAAATAAAATAAAATATGCATTTGGGTTAAGTGCTATCAGAAAAAATGACTTTATGTAACCTAGATCATTTTAGTTCCTCTTGATTTTGCCTGTTTGAAATCTGAGAAGTTAGGAGTTCCCCTCAATCAACCCTCAGTGCCTTCACGAGGACAGATAGTCTTAGGGAATACACTTGCCCACATCTGTCCTCCTAGGAGTTTTTTTTTCTCTCTCTTTTTTTTTTTTAGCCCACATATAATTTGCCTATTTAAAATGTACAATTAAATGGTTTCTAGTATATTCAGAGTTGTGCAAACATCATCACTCTCTAATCTTAGAGCATTCTCATTCTTTTTGAAACACTACCGATTAGCAGTCACTCCCCCATTCCATTCAATCTCCTAACCCCTGGCAACCTCTAAGTGAGTTTCTATCTCTATAAATCTCTGATTCTGGACATTCCATGTAAATTGAGCCATACAATAGGTGGTCTTTTGTGACTGGCTCCTTTCCCTTACCTAGTATAATGTTTTCAAGATTCTTCTATGTTGTGGCATATATCAGAACTTCATTTCTTTTTATCACCAGTTAATTAAGAGTGAATCACGAGCTTTATCGACTGAGCCAGCCAGATACCCCCATTTTTGAGTATTTTAAAGCAGTGTTCAAATGTCTGTTTTAATGCCTCAAAATACAAACAAGAATAAATCAGCAAAATGCAGCAAAATAATCAATAAATTTTTATCATTATATTTATTCAGCATTGAGTTATACCATTTCTTACCAGCCTGATTGTTAATAGGATCGTGTTGCATCTTTCTACAAGTAAGAGCTTGGTCAGGGTTAACTTGAGGGAAGCAGCCACACTGTTAAAAATCAAGTAAAAGCAGGATGCCTGGGTGGCTCAGTAGGTTAAACCTCTGCCTTCAGCTCAGGTCATGATCTCAGGGACCTGGGATCGAGCGCGGCATCAGGCTCTCTGCTCAGCAGAGAGCCTGCTTCCTCTTCTCTCTCTCTCTGCCTGCCTCTCTGCCTACTTGCAATCACCATCTGTCAAATAAATAAATAAAATCTTTAAAAAAAAAATCAAGTAAAAGCTTATTTACTCAACAATCATTCAGTTAAACATTTATTGAATGATGACTACGGGCAAGGCTAGTCATAGTTGACACCCAGGAAATGTAACAGGTTTTTCTTTCTTGGGCCTTTTAAATGAACCTGTATTTGTAAACATGCCAGTACCCTGCCTGGAGAAAACAAGAAGCACTGTTGTTAGCATCACCTAGGAGCTACCATGTAGAAATTTGAGCCAATGTGGAAATTTGAGCCAAGGAACTTTAACTCAAGCAGTAGATGATGAATGGTATTAGAGAAGTCCAGATAAAGAATTCTGGGCACAATTACCCTGAATAAAGCTGAGGCTAGAAAAGGAGTAGGACATGGTAAATGTTGCTGCTGCTTGTCTTTTAAATTAGCCTATGAAACTAGAATTGTGAGTCTGACTTCACCTATGGGAGTAGGTGTGGGGAGCGCCCCTTTCCCCCTTTTTTTTTTAAATGGAAGTAGAAATGCAAAGCAGACTTTTCCACTACCTTGCAGGTGTTCTAACTACAGCATAAGTGGTTTCATCATCTCTCCCCTCCTGCACCTAAACCCCAAGGATGCTGGGGAGCTGCTCTTCTTCCTGTTCCAACTAAACCAGGTCATGGGACCTGCATCCGTGTTTTGGCCTGTATTTCCCTCCTTTGGGGTTGAGTTCCGTCTACCACTGAAGGATGTTTGCATCTGCCAACCCAGCAGAACCCTGGCTAAACACCATTAAATATAGCCTCATCCTGGCTCCGTGCATATTCTTTTAGTCAGAAATGTGTCGTCTTAAGACGACAGGGAGTTACACCTCCCTGCTGAGCGCTTCCCAGAGTAAGAACAGCTTTATTCAAAAATCGCATGTCTTCAGAGGATGCCAATTTTTGGCAGCACCAATTCATAGCATTTTAGATGACTTGAAAGGCTTGGAACAACTCAGTTAGAGCCTGGAGGACATGGCCCATCTGCCATGGAGTAATCTTTGGGTAATCTTTGAGTAATCTTATGTTACCAGGTTTGGGGGAGTGTTGGAAAGTTTTGTCTGTTATTACATCTTGTGTTTCCTCAGTCCGGTTACACATCACCCCACTCTTTTATGTCAGCTCTTTTTTTTTTTTTTTTCTTTCTAAGTATTGGTTACCTTTAGTAATTCATACTGGTTTTCAAGAGTGTGTGCATGTGTGTGTGTTGCTAAGTAGGAAATTGAGATAATTTTAACTGAGATTCCACACCAGTTGAAATATGCCTCATCTTACTGATGTCTTAATCGGTTTGGTTTTAGCAGTGATTTAGGAAATGTATTAAAAGGCTGCTTACAATATCTTGAACAGAAGGTTTAGATTTTTCCACATTTTGATAGTCTGATATCCAATAAGAACTATATTTCATGTTCTGTCCAAATTTTTGAGGACTATAGGAACTGATTGTGGGTAGAATGCTTGGTGAGCAAGAGTTTGTAATCACATTCCAACAGAACTGAGTACAAGGTCAACATAAAGGGGTTATTTTGTTAGGATGGACGGTTGTCTTTGTTTGACAGTTAAGTTATGAGCCCCTCTTGGCACTTTAAGTGGCCTCATTCCTAACCTTTGGATTCTCCTTCATACGTCATAAACATCATAAATGTTTGACAAGCCTTTCAAGGTTATCGTGTATCTCCTTCAAAGGAATCACTGAAACTGCATGGCGTGGAATATCTGGTTAAATTCATCTCTTCATTTCTAGTGAAGTAGAGATAAGACCCGTGAAATAAAATAGAATCTTTTCTGTGTATCACATTCCACGCTTCATGAATGTAGAAAATCTTATTATTTTCTTTGAATTTTTTTTTTATCCCCATCCCCAGGAAAATGAAAGGCATAGTGAAGGTATCAGATAAATACAGTTGGATAACATCTTTAACCATTTCAGAGGTTGTGTATATTTAAGACACATGAGGATATTTTATATTTCCCTCCATTTTATTTTAGTTTGGTTTGATGCTACTTATTTTTGTTTGAAATCTTAAAAAAAAAAAAAAACAGGAATGGGGTCACGAGAGCACTAATTTTTTTTTTAAAGATTTGATTTATTTATTTGACAGACAGAGAACACAAGTAGGCAGAGAGCAGGCAGAGAGAGAGAGAGAGAGAGAAGCAGGCTCTGCACTGATCAGAGAGCTCAATGCAGGGCTCGATCCCTGGACCCTGGGATCATGACCTGAGCCAAAGGCAGAGGCTTTAACCCACTGAGCCACCCAGGTGCCCCACAAGAGCACTAATGTAAGAGAGCAGGAACATATGGTTTAAGATGTTTCTTGATATCCATTCGAATTTTCTATGCCGATGGAAAAAAAAAACAACATTTTCTTTTACCACATGTAATGGAATATAAGCCCCACATATAAATACGAAGATCTACAAGAAGGTTTTTGGCCCACATAAATATACAGGAAATAGTATTTTAGGACACTGATAGATAGTATTCGGTATACCAGTAATATAGCAGTATGCATGAAATAGTCATGTCTATAGTATCTGCTTTATTAATTTAATTCACCCATATTTAAAATACCACATAAAATGTTAATGGTCTATTAATTTTGAATATTCCTTCTCACACTCATATCTTTTATAAAGCAAATGTATTCAAACTCAGAGCCACAGTTTAAGTCCGGTAAGTCCGTTTTTCAGAGTGGAGCAGTTACCTTCATTTCCATCATCACTGTTTGAGGGACAGCAATTTTTATATCTACATACAGTGCTGTCACTGGACCTTCTATCCAGGACCACAAGAATCCATGCCTATATACCCTTGGCAACATTATCCTGCCTTCATCCAGGACTAGCCTGATTTATGAGCACATTTGCTATGTGCTGAACACGGCATAGATGCTTTACCAGTATTACTTATTACTGTATTATCTCTATTACTTATTCCTCAGAACAACCTTGTGGGAAAGATACCATCATTATCTTATTTTACTGTGGGAATTAAGGTCCAGAGAGGTTAAGTCACACAGCTCATGAAAGGCAGAGCCAGGATTCAAACCAGCTGTCAGATCTAGGAATTCAAGCTTTTGAACCAGCACCTACTCTGCTACAGAGAAATCCAGCACCTAAATTGCAAGGTCATTTCTCCCTGGAATAATTGTTCAATTCACCATCGAATTTATTTTCCCCTTTTATTTTAAACCAGTTCTGACCTCTATAAACACCTAAATCAGCATCAATTGACCTGAGATAATTGTCTTCTCCAAATAGCACTTTACCACCCAAACTGATTGAGAGATTCATAATATAAGTGTATAGACTCAAATATAAGATATCTTCCTCTTTTTGTGAGGATAGGTTTAAGTAAAAAATATCTTATAGATTTGACACACATGGTATATTTCTCTATATTAGCATGTAAGCCAAATCGGTTAGCGAAGATTGTGGGGAAGGGACAGGCTAGCTGTATTATTTCTGGAACAACTGCTGGTCCTTAGGCTCTCCATCAGGCTGTTTACACATATTATCTAGTTTCATTCTCTCCACGACCTTATTAAGTAATTAGGTCTGCTCCCATTTTGTAGATGAGTAAACCGAGACTCAGAGTTTATGAGAAACTGGCCCAGCAGACCCAGAGATTGGGCAGTAGGTGGAGATATCAGCCCCGGTCCAGCCCACACGAAAGCCTGTGCTCTGTGGACGACCCCGTGTGGCCTCGCTGGGCACATAGCACTGGGTCGAGAAGCCCGGACTTGGCGCAGGTGGGCACCTGCTGCTCCTGCCAGCTGGCTTCCCCTGTCCTCCCAGCTTCCTTTCATTTCTCTGCTTTCTGCCTTGCTGAGCCCAGCAGGGCTTTTGGCTGCAAACAACCGAAATTCCTGTAGCTAGTTTAAGCAGAAAGGGATGCATTAAAAGATGTTAGCTAGGTGGTTCATAGGATTTCTAGGAGGGACCAAGTATCAGACTCAGATGTTGCAGAGCCAGGAAAAGAGCCAAACCACACGGCGGGACTGTTCTAGCAGAAAAAAAGCCCCACCACTCCAGGCCCAAGACTGGGCAGAGAATGCCAGAACCGTGCCCCTCTTCCACAGCACTCACCCCAAGGCCCGGTCTCAGTGCGTGACCACGGCCCACTTCTGCAGGCAGGTCTGGGAAAACTAGCTCCTGGGCCTGCACGCTGACTGTGAGGAAATGTGAGAAATGAGGGTTTTCTGATTCTCTGATAAATGGGGTTGATGAACCAACAGACAGTTTCTGCCATGTTTAAGTCACACCGGTCCTAGCCCCAGCCTTGGCTGCAGCATGCTAAGATCAGATGGGCAGTGTCTGTCCCCAGTACCTGTGCCTTGATGGATACAGAGGGACACTTCCTCGCTCCCCGGAGTGCCGGGCCCAGTTCATCCTGCTCTACTGCTCTGACCATCGTTGGATATGACTAACAGTGGGGTAACTCGAGGGTCCCTGTGGAAGACTGGTCACGCCTGTGGTGGAGTCTCTCTACCACGACGGTGTCTCCCAAATTACATTTGCCTGTCAGAAGCCTTTCCTCTAGACTCCAGCGTCCTAGTTGAAAATCACACAGTGGGATGCTCAGGAAGGAACAGAAGCTCTCCTCCCACAGAGTGCCTCTCCTGAATCAGGGCTTTCATCCACTGAGTCCCACACCCTGAGCGCACTGATAACGAAAGTAACAAGTGACCAAAGAGTTAGCATCCTTCTTCTTTCTAAGAGCCATTTTGTGGACCCCTTTCAGTCTCCAGGTTGTCAGCTTCGGTGGAGAAAAGCATCAAGTGGAAGTCCGAGGTCTGAAAATAATGGACTTGAGGGGAAGATGTTGATGGGAAGACTAGTTTGGGAGCTCGAGGAACACAACCCCAAGCACTAGCTGATGGTCTGCTTCTCAACGGGGCTTGGTCAGACGAATGTAATTCGTGCTTCTGACTGGTCACCTAGTCTGTAAAACCAGAAAAGAAAACAAACATTAAGACCCTAAGAGTGATCATAAGAGTTAAATGCTCGACCTCTGGACACGGTGTCCGGCACACAGTTCTTTAATCTCATCCTTTCAGGAAGCCACAGTCTTTGCCCGTGAGGCCATTCCCCCCACTCTGCTTTTGCTTCCCATGAGGGTTTTGTCTTTCTCAGCTGGGAATTACGTGGGTAGTTTACGTTATCAAATGACCACATGGACTGAAGTTTAAGTCACTGAAGGTGACTGGGGAAAACAAATCTTCCTCCTCAGCACGGTTATTCACTGTGAATAGGGTTTAGAACTCACGCATCAGAGAGAAAGTCATCATGAAAGATCTTGGGATGGTTTGCATTTTTTTGGTCGTCTTGAAATCTTGACTTGGCCATGGCTTGCAGTATCTGTTTTAATTTTCCTTCAGTTCATTTAGCAGCAACAAGCAGAGGAATCATTTGCATTTTAATTGGGTCATTGTCCTTCCCCTGTCCCTACCCCCAGCATTCTCAACTGCAGAGAGCTGGAGCCAGATGTCACTGCCTGCCTCTCAGTGACACAAACGTCAATGTCTGTAACTCTTCAGTGGCACGGACCCAACCACACAGTGCCTCCAGGAACTCCCCAGGGCCGGTGATCCCAGAATGGAACAGTTAGGAAAATTCTCCGTTCATGTGGCACATGCCCATGCACTTCTAAAACATTAAAAACTTGGGAGTTTGGGGGGCACCTTGTTGGCTCAGTTAGTTGTCTGATTCTCGGTTTCAGCTCAGGTCATGATCTTGTGGGTTGCGAGATAGGGCCCCACTTCGACTCCATGCTGAGCAGGGAGTCTGCGTGAGATTTTCTCCCTCTCCTACCCCCCCCCCCCCCCCCCCCCCCCCCTCTCTCCCTGCCCCCTAAAAAAAAAAAAATCTTAAAAAAAAAAAAAAAAAAACTCGTGAGTTTCACAAATGAAGATCACTAATGACAAAAATCTGCATGGTCATTCCCAGCAGTTCATACTCAAGGTTTTGGGAATAAGATGTAAGGATCTCATTTTGAAAAGGAAAATTTTCTAAGTGGATGGTGCACGTCTCATGAAACATGAGACATGGAAATTTTGGTGGACGGGGAAATCTAGGGGTTTTGGAAAAATTTTGGAAATTTCCAAAAATTTTGGAAATTTTTGGAGGACGGGGAAATCTGGGGGTCACCCAGTGAAATCAGCACCACTGCTGATCCTATTTTCCTAGATGAAGAAACTGAGGCCATAACTCAGGGTCAGAGATGGTTCTGGCTCCAGCAGGAAGCTGTCTGCCCTGGGTTCATGCCACCCTTGGCACATAGCTCACGTGGAAAGCCAGTGGAATAAGCGTGCGCCCCGGTGAGCATGCGTCCGGGCCAGCGTGTGTCTGGGCGAGCAGTCTCCGTAATTCCGACCTGTGCCTGTAAGGGAGGAGGGGGCAGCATGAAATATTCACAGCAAGCCTGGCGGGGATCAGCATATGCAGAGGGTGAGTTGAATGAAAATGTAGGACAAGAACAAAGCCTTAAATGGTGAAAACGTGCCCTGTTGTCATTGGGAGAGAGGCAGAGTTTGAGATATGAATTCCTGTTTGTTTGGAAAGCCCTAGGGTGTCTTTACAGGACACCTTTACTTTCTCAAAAAAGGTATGTTAGATGTTTCCAGACCTGTGCAGGAGAGCATGGGGAAGACCAATGTTGCCTCCCCTCCTGTCACCTACGCTCTAGGTAGATGAATTACCTTTTACTGGAAATGTCCAGATTTTCTTAGATTACTGCTCTCAAGCCTGGGCAAAGGAAAGGAGAACGCTGGGCCCGTGACAGTTGGTGCTTTCTAGATCAGCTTCAACCTTGTCGCCTCCCCTAGATTCTGTTCCTACTCCCCAGCGGCCACATCAAGCAGCCACAGACCTTCTGTGCTGGGTGGTGGTCCTGCAGAGGCAGCACGTCTCCTGTGTGCCTCGGTGCTCACCCCCTGGGTGCCTAGCCGGAAGGACCATCTTTGTCAGAGTCTAGATGTTTCTGCCTAGAGGCAGGCCAGCTCTCCAAACTAGCCCTGCTCTCTCCTGAAGAGAGAGGTATTTCTGGGTTTGACTGCAAACTTTCTGACAGCTTGTGAGCATGCCACTTAATGTCTGCACAGCCTAGAAGGTTTCAAAGACCAAAGGCTGAAGATGTAAGAGAAAGGAACTTCTCATCTGCCCTGTGTGTGTGTGTTAGTGTGTGTGTGTCCACACATGTTCTCGCATGACTGTTAATTGATTTAAAAAATTTTTTTGTTTCAACACTTAGCCTGCTTCAATACAAGTATTAGTCTCAGACCTGTTTTTGAAAATAGATGAAAGGACCAGGCGTATGCAGACAGGTTAATGAGCTCTTGACCCCTCTTTGAGGACAGTTCTGTTTTCGCTCCGTCAGTGGGAAAATTTTCCTTTTTAGCTGGAACCTTTGGACCAGAAACCTTTTATTCAGAGCCTCTTGTTTTTAGGAGACTTTATTGGATGCTGCTCTGGCAGGGGCTCTGTCCTCTCAACACACGTCGGGGCTGCTGTGGGGAGAGGGTAAGGCCCATATACGCTCTTACTCTTTGCGAATGCTCGTAAAAAATCTAGAGGCTGAATCCTTGGAAGGCAAACCACAGTTTGGGGGAGAGGGCTATGCTGGCATTTATTTTTTTCCATTTTTTTCTCCCTGGACATGTTCTAGATCCAGTACACTGTGTTTACAAAAAGCCTTCCTCCCCGGTTCATTCTAGAACAGGGTGTTGACGTCCATGCCGGCAGCTGTGTTTGCATGGCTTGGAGCAGGCGTGTCTTCCTGGCGTCATTCAGAGACTGTCGGTCGTGTCGGAGTGTCGGCTTCTCTGCTCTGGCTGCTATTGTAGTGAACGGGAGGCTACCTTTTGTGTGCCCTCAGCCAGGTGTTAGCCTGAGTTCTCCTCCTACAGGGTTCCTGATTGCCTTTGAGCAATCGGTGAGTGAGGACACCTGTGCCATTTTTGTGTCACTTTAGACTGGGGCCACTGGCTGTCCCAGCCCAGCAAGCAAACCATGGGAGCTAGGTGTGGCATTCCTGTGCTTTCTGATAGCATCTGATGCCCTCATTCAGGTGCACCTGTTTTTAGACGCGGCCTGCCCTGATGCGAGCATTGCTTTTGCGAGGCTGTGGCCTCCTGCAAGCATTCAGATGTTTTCCTCAAGGATCCCTGGGTTTTCAGTGACTCCCACTCTTTGGAGGCCTTGTAATCTGCCAAGGGCTTCAAGTGCAGAAACATGTTGCCTCGCTGTCCTTGGGCAAGAGTGTTTCGTTTGGCTAAAGATAAAACGCAGCGACCCAAGGCCTGAGGAAGGGAGGGAGCTCCAGGATGGACGGGGCGGTTTCCTTGAGTGTGAAAGAGGACAGAGGTGTGAGCCTCCTGTCAGAATCGGTCCTGGTTTCCTAGGGGTCCTTGGGTTCGTTGTCACCACGATAGGTATAGCTCGTGTGAATCAGTTTATAGACTCAGGAGCAGTAGTCGCAGACTTGGAAAGCATGTGGCTGGGAGGAAAAGGCTGATGAAGGCAGTCAGGACCACTTGAGTGAGGGGCGGGACACAGCAGCCTGCTCCGAGCGGCGCTGGAAACTGGTGGAGCTGGTGAGCAAGACCGGGTCTGCCCATCGGAGGGCTTGATGGCCACACTCAGGAGTCTGCATTTGCTCCGGGACTGGGAGGTGTACGGCATTTAATACCAGCCGGGTGGAGAATGCCACTAAACCTGCGGCCAAGAAGAGCTAGAAAGGAAATAAGAAACAGCATCGCCCTCCACTGGAGACTGTGCCGAGGAGGAGAGCCTCTCTTCTGAAAGGGTTCCCCGAGAGCTCAGAGTGGAGGTGCCCTTGAGGCTGGACGGGGAAGGACAGGGGCGGAGCCGGGGGGGGGGGTTACTGGCACATTCAGCTGCAAGTGTTGACCCCCTACGGCTCTCACAGAACCAGGTAGAGTGAATACCCAGAGTTCCTGGGACTGAGAAGTCAAGTCAGAGAAAGATCCATCTGGAAATCATTCGTGGACATCATTCTGGGTATTTCAGAATCCCCCCCCCCCCCCACCCCGGAGGCATTTTAGAGAAAATCTATGGAAAAGGGAAAGCAGGACACCCACGGCTCTCCTTGGGGTTCCAGGGGCTCTCAGAGACAACGTTTCTCTTCAAGCGGCAGCGCTCATCTAGTTCAGGCTTCTCCTCTAATTTTGAAAGTAACCTTGGTCATTCTACTTCTTTTTTTCTTCCATTTCTTCATCAATTAAAAAAAAAAAGGACCTGGCTCGTGGCTCTCCTGACAGGAAATAATTCGGAAAGTTAAGGTACATGAAGCTCTTGGCGCCCCGGGAAGGCAGGTGCTGTGCTCTTCCCAGCGGAAGCCCCACTTGCCCGTGATACAAGCCGTTCCCCAGAAAGACGGCCACGACGTTTTTCGCTGGAACTCCACATGGGTGCTCTGTGTGGCTGTTCAGGAAAAACCTTGGGCAGCGTGTGGTCCCCTCTTTGCTCCTCTTGTCACGTAACCAGTGGCTTGATTGGGGCTGGCAGCCCTTTGGGGGACACTCAGCACGGGCTCCTGGATCTTTTATCACCGCCCTGCCCCGAGCCTTCCGCTCTCCCTTCCCACTTTCCCCCTTGTCGCTTTCAATTAAGCCAGGAACTTTGGGAACCAAGACAAGCCATGGATAATTTGGCTGGTGATCTAAATAAGTCAAAACAGTGGAGGGGAAACGTAGAGGTGAGGAAATAGGTCTGGAGTGAGTAGATTTCATACAAGAGTCCCTATAACCATGATTTCTTGAAGGCCACTCTGTGGTCAGTGCTGAGACGATCTCAGATATTAGCATCTCTCTATTTTAACAACAGCCCTGAAAACGCGTTGTACTTTTCTGAATGAGGGAGGCGAGGCGAAGAGGCACCTGATGAGTGTTCACGGAGTGAGTAAGCCGAGAACACTCTTAACCCGTGGAGGATCAGCGGAAGCTCACTCCTGGTTCACAAAATAGGCTGTCCCCCTTAGAGACTCTCTGTGACAAGTGGGACAGAGTAAGAAAACGGTGCCAAAAAGGAGAGAACAGAGTATTTAAGGAAGTAACGGGCAGACCTGGTTTGGTTGGCAATTCTCCCCGGATCTGTAATTTAGGAAATTACTTAAACCCTGAGCCTTTCCACTCTCAAGAATCAGCCTCTGAGGGGCACCTGGGTGGCTCAGTGGGTTAAAGCCTCTGCCTTTGGCTCAGGTCATGATCCCAGGGTCCTGGGATGGAGTCCCGCATCGGGAATCTCTGCTCAGCAGGGAGCCTGTTCCCCCGCCCCTGCCTACCTGTGATCTCTTTCTCTCTCTGTCAAATAAAAAAAAAAAAAAAATCTTTAAGAATCAGCCTCTGAAATCCATATATTAACTATGTCACAAAAGGTTGTAGCTCAGTAATTCTCGAAATTCCTGAGCCCAGTTTATTTTCTATGAGGGTCTGAGAGTCTAGCTTATTAGAATCTTGAGGCCCTTCTGTGAACTCTTTCTCGTGAATCTTAAAAATTACACTTTTGGGCACCTGGGTGGCTCAGTGGGTTAAAGCCTCTGCCTTCGGCTTGAGTCATGATCTCAGGGTCCTGGGATCGAGCCCCGCATAGAGCTCTCTGCTTGGTGGGGAGGCTGCTTCCCCTCTCTGCCTGCCCCTCTGCCTACTTGTGATCTCTGTCTGTCAAATAAATAAATAAAATTGTTTTTAAAAAAATCACACTTTAATGGGCTGGTGCTAGGAGGACCTCACTATTCTCCGTTGAGGACAAATCAAAGACACTTTGCCCCAGGACCCGCCCTCCTGTGAGGTACTGGGAATTTTGTGATCTGGCTGCTGTTCTTAACTGCCAGAGTCTTCATTGTTACAAGGCCAGTCAAGCACATTCTTAGGTCTTTTGTTTTTAAACTGTTCCAGATAACGTTTAAGACCCGGAAGTCACCATTGCCTGATTCTTCCCATGGGAAATCTCCAATTATTTAGAGAAATTCTTCTTGTGGGAAAAACCAGGGGGAAAACAAATAACTAATTGTTTGGAGGTTCCTAGAAAGAAATTTCCATATATGAACCGGCTTCCTCATCATTGCTTCTGAAAACTGTGGTTTTGTAAGTCAAATTTCTACCGCACGGAACCACGCATGATTCCGAGAGAAGTTTCTTTCTGATAAAGATGAGAAATAACTTGACAGTACAGCTGAGCCCAAACATGTCATCGAGTGTCATGTGGTTTCGATGGATTTCTTCCTCCAAGGGCTTCACCCACCCTTTCCCTGCCTGAGTAAGAGAGACTCTAATAGTTTTTAATCATAATGTAAACTTGGTAAGCTTAGGGGGCTGCATTTTTTTAAAAGAGGAATTAGTTTCCTATCTGAAAATAACAGACTGGGTGCAATAAACCTTTAAAACTCCAAGCACCGGGGGGAAGTCCATTGCCACCGTTAGGCTTGCAGAACAGCGGCAGCCGATGGGGCGTGGGGGGAGGAGTTGGCTGGTTCTAGAAACTTCTCTGAAAAAACATATGTCCATTCACACGTGTCTCACCAGCCCTTCCGAGACGTACCTGCAGCTCCCTTCCACAGTGTGGTGTGTGTGGAGTGTGCCCTCTGATCAGGTGACCAGAGCAGCACAGCATCCGTGGCTTCCCTTGGTCAACCCTTAGCACCTGGCAGAGTCGAAGTTAAGCTTATTGTCTTGCTGCAGGGAAACAATGCTGGGGACTCTGCCTGCTGCTCTGAGCCTTCCATGTACCTCTACGCTCTCCGTGTGTTTAGGGTGCACCTGCCTCCCTCAGTGGAGTAAGGAAACATCCACATCACCGTCAGTTTCTGCAAACCACGTGAATGGTAGCATCTTCCCTATTTGACCATATTGGTGTAGGGAAAATAAAATACAAAGGCTTGGAGACCCCAAACTCCTTTTGTCTAGGGGGGGGGGGATTTTCCTTTTGTCTATGAGGGGGAGAAGTAGGGAACTGTGGGAAATGCCAAGACCAAGAAGCCGACTTTGAGGCTTTCCTTTAGACCCACCCTTTAGACCCACTTCCTGGAAAGGTCAGTCTTGTTGACCCCAGCCCATTGTGGCACCTCCCTGGGGAAATGCTGGACCCTCCCTGGCTGCCTTTACCCATCACTTCTCCTGCACATGTGGCATTGCCATGGTGGGAATCTGTTCAAATGAATGGGGTCTTGCCAGCCCAGCACAAGTGCTCACAAGAGACTCTTACTAATTACTTGTCTGATTCTGGTCTTGCAGGGTAATCTTGTGGAAGTCTTTGGGGAAATGCCTGTAGGGATGCTCACAGGGCTGGAGAGCCCAGGCCCAGGAGAGGCATTAGGGAGAAGTCTCCAGCCGAAGGAAGCTGGTGGCATTGGCTAAGGAAATTGCTTGTTCCCTGTGCTCAGCTGGTGTGAGTTATTGACACTCACAGCCCAGTCCATGGGGGTCCTCAGGTCTGGGGCAGGAGTCCCAGGAATGAGTTGAAGTTGGGATGGGGTGGATTTAAAAGTTTCCAAAACCCAAAATGTCTCCATTTCTTTTAAAGAAACTGTCCTAATACAAAAGATTGATTGGACTGACAAGCCAGGACAGAAAGGAGGGACCGAGCATTGCTATTGTGGCTGAGACCAGTGGCTAGTGGGTCTGAGAAGTTTGTCCTCAGCTGGGGGCCAGGAGGAGGTATAAATGCCTTGAAGCGAGGGCCTGGGCTGGTCCAGTGCTCTGGGGAGGAGCATGGCTGGTGTGGGTCTGGTCGTGTACATCCTAGAGACTTCTTGCTTCTCTGAAGTGAGGTTTTCCTGGTCCACAACCATTGGTCCTTTTCTCCATCTGTGTTCAGAAGAGACTTACTTTTTTTTTTTGAATGGACTGACCTAATCCTCATTAATGGGCCTTGATTCTAGAAAGATGGTCTTAAGAATCATGTGTCATTGTCCGAGACCTCAGGTCCTTGGGGCACACTGATGTGTACCCCCATTCACTGACAAGGGCCGACCATAGCAGAACTCTCATTTCCTCCCTCTATCTTTTCCTAAGACTGCTCCCTCCTGAAGAAAGCTGAGCAGTGGTGGAGATGTGGAGACAAGCTTGAAGAAGGGAAGGGTGAGGGGAGACCCATCCGAGCCCCAGAGACAGGGACTGAGTTAGGGGTGCTGACACGTCCCTGCGCACACGTGGAAATTTAAACCAAAGAGTGCCCCATCTAGAAGGGAAGACAAATCAGATGGCCAAGGAGAATGCCTGACAGTGCTTGAGAAGTCCTTAACACACGTGTTTGCTATTAATAAGTTATATTCTAAAAAGACAGGGGTGGTAACTGTTTGATCATATAAGATCTGGATGCACCAGTCAAAGGGAGCCTTCGTGTCAACGCTTCTCAGGCGTATTGGACCGTGGAGCTCTTCTTCCATAGGGCATCTTCTCAGACTGGCATTTTATAGGATGTATTTGTGGGAGAACTAGAATAAGGTAATTAGGAAGATTACAAAGAAGGAACCCTTGAGAAAAAATATTCAAAAGGACAGCGAAACAGTTTTAAGGATCTGACATGAAGAGAGCTTTATCCTGTTTTTCCGTCTACTTACTAGAACTTAGGGGTATGCCAGGCTCCAAACGCAACAAGAGGGAGCTTTCCAGTAATTGTGGATCTAGCCCTTCCAATGGAGCAAGCGCCGAGGAGGTGAACACCTCACCCCTGCCCAAGAGCCTCGCAGAAGCCGCAATGATGCAGCTCAGGGTTTTCGGATGTTGAATCTGGATGCTTAAGAAAGAGATGGCTGTTCCAGTTCTCAGCATCCCCCACGGCTCTTGCTTGAGCCGCTGCTCTCGATCATCTACCTTTCTGCACCCTGACAACATGTACGCTTGCAGCCCGAGAGCGGGAAGCCGTCGTGGTCATAAGCACAGTATAGCCCAGCGCCATAAGAACCCACCTCGCCTCTGCTTTGCTGCAAGAACTGTCGAGGGCATTGTCGCATACTTAGCCCTATCTCTGGCCTCTACCCATCCAATGCCAGGAACAAGCGCTCCTCCTTCCCACCCAGGGATGGGATGGGGGGTGAAATTCCCCCTCTCCCGAACAACCCTGGTCTGTGTGAAAAGCGTAGACAGAGGAAAAGGAGCAGTAGCCAGTGTGTCATGGTGCAGGCGTTGGGGCTGGGTCAAGAGTTGAGATGTTTAGGCTTTATCCTTTGAGCGATGAGAGATTATCCAACAGATCTTACAGGCTTGCCAGCGGATGTCTCTGTGCGCAGGACAGATTGGAGGAGGAAACAACTGAGGAAGAGAGAAGAATTGGGAATCGAGGCCCCAAACGTGACCGAGTCCAGGAGAGGGGACATAGAAAGATGGACAGAGTCGAGCAGGCAGGACCCAAGAGCGAGTGTGAAGGGGAGAGGCCCGTGGGGGGTGACTTGTGCGCTGGGTGACCTGGGATGACCTCAATCACAAGAGGGGCTGGAGGAGGAGGTGCCGATCTGCGGGAGAGCATGATGGGTTTTGTTCAGGGGGAGGCCGAGTGTGAGAGGCGGCGGCGTGTGCTGCTGGGGCAGGACACCAGATAGGCAAAGATCTGGGTCTGAAGCTCGGGAGGAAGCCGGAGGGTGAGAGAGAAACTGGAGGCGCTGGCTTGATAGCCATTGCTGTGAAGGTGGGGGGCACAAGCCAGGGAAGGGGGGCGGAGCGATGCTGGTGCCTCTCCGGGTCTCACCCTGGCTGCCCGCGGGGAGGAGGCCAGTTGAGCTTGGAGACAGAGCCAGGCTGAGCAGAGAGCTGAAGGCAGTGGCATCCGCCAGATTTTGGTCTCATTGGTCAGATTCAGCTGCAAAACAAAACAAAACAAAAACCAGTTCCGTAGACAAGCAGGGACCAAAAACGCATGACGGCGTCCGTCCACGCTGCAGGGCTGAGGGCGGCGGGAGAGCTGCGTGGAGCAAAGGACAGCCGGCAGCCGCGTGGAGCTTCCCTGGGGCTGGTTAGGAGCTCTCTGCCTTGGTGGCCCGAGTTGGAAGGGAGCTGTGGGTTCACGGTTCCAGGCCCGGCTCCCCCTGCCTGCAGCGGCTAGAGGGGGTCGCCTGGCCCTATCACCACGGTCCTCTCCGGCACAGAATACAGAAGCAAACTGAGCGTGCTGTCCGTGTTCCTAACTTCCCTGGAGTTACTTCTGACCGGGGGTGGGGAGGAGAGAGGAGGAAACTTTAGTGCTTCCTGTTGTTTTCCAGTCATTGATGAGTTTTACTCAGGGTGGTCTTTTCACGTCATGGCTCTTAGTGACAGGAAGCATGATGGCCATAGGATGGGCCAACGGGCAGTTGCAAAGAAAGTCCAGGTTCCATTGGCTTTTTAAAAAGCATCTGTAATATAAGATTTACCATTTCAGCTATTTTTAAGTGTACAGTTCTGTGGTCCTATGTCTGTCCACACTGCTGGGCCACCACCTCCTCCGTCCGTCTCCTGGACATCTTGTCTTGCCAAACAGAACCTCTGTAGACGCTGTCCCCATTAAACACTGACTCCATGCTCGCCCTCCCCCCAGCCTCTGGCACTCACCATTCCACTTTGTGTCTCTGTGGAGCTGGCTACTCTTAGTGCCTCCTGCAAGAGGAAGCATCTGATAGTCACTGTTCGGTGACCGGTTCACTCACTCAGCATCATGTCCCCAAGGTTCAACCCTATGGAGCGTGTGTCAGAATTTCCTCCCTTTTTAAGGCTGCGTAATATTCCATGCTTGTCAGTTAGTGAGCCCTTGGGTTGCCTCCACCTTTTGACTGCTGTGAACGGGGCTGTACAAAGAGCCATTTGTGTTCCTGCTTTCGGTTCTGTGGGAGAGGGACCCAGAGCGTCTCGTGCCTCGTGTGGCACTGTTGCCTTCTTTCTCTATTGGGGGATTGCTCGGATCCCTTTCTAGCTCCCTGTCCTTCTCGTGCTTCCTTTGTGACTGGCTGGAGAGCCGTTCCTGAGCCCGGGGCCCATAGTTCTTGGCTCTGAAGGTCTGTCTACAGCGTGTCCCCCTAGCGCTGTCCTAGAATTTGAGCAAGGAAGACCCAAGTTCTAATCTCTAGTCTCTACTATGCCATAACCTTAGCAAGCTTTCTCCTCTCTCTCTCTGGGCATCTGTTTCAACACCTCCACAATGAGAAGGTGGAGCTAAGGGATGCTTAGAGCTCCTCCCAGGGCACAGTGGCGGAAGGCACGGTGGTCTCCTGAGTTCAGAAACCACCCTCCTAAGGTAGGTGAGAAGAACGCAGAGCTCCAGATTCCCACCTGGGGCAGTTTGACCCAAATCTCACCCTCCTCAGACCTTGGATGGTTAGAGATTTCTCACGGCTTCTGTACTTGCTGTGTCCTGGTACACGCTGCGTGGCTAGTTTTGTGAGTAAATGTAGCAGCAATTCTCCTTAAAGCAAAATTATATAATATATATTATCCGCCCTTTGTTGAGAGAATGGGGGAGAGGCGGAATAACTGGTTTCACCATAGATTTTTGGCGATCTCACAAACTAATACTGGAGAGAATATTCTACAGACAAACTTTACCTCTGATTAAGACCATAGTTGGTCATGGGCCAAGAAAAC
Organism: Mustela nigripes; assembly: GCF_022355385.1. Taxonomy (NCBI): domain Eukaryota; kingdom Metazoa; phylum Chordata; class Mammalia; order Carnivora; family Mustelidae; genus Mustela; species Mustela nigripes. Next base: position 24,999,113 of record NC_081568.1, read on the forward strand.
ATTAGCCCCCCCCCCTTTTTCCCTCACATCTAAAATGTTTTGAAGAACAGATCTTCTTCTTCTTAGCTTAAACTCAGAGCAAGGCAATTGCCCCAGAACTGGAGAGGTGAATCCCAAAAGGGCCCCCATGTGATCAACTTTCAGGCCCCAGATTGCACGTGAAAATTTGGACAGGTCTGGGATTCCCTGCTTGGGCTTGGAAACTAGGAACTGACTTTCTCCTCAGCTCCCTCTCCACCCCACCAGTGAAACATCACGTATATGCCAGTGACCTTGTGTCTTGCTTTTCTTGTTCTCATCTGTAAAAAGCAGTTCACCTGCTTTGTTCAAGGGTGTGGTATTAGATTAGGCTAGACTAGACAACTAGAACCCATTTGAAACATGTGAAAAATGTATAGCATTTTCTTCTTAGGGGATGTTTTAACTTTTAACCATCTTATTAAAGAAAAACCAGTCTTTCTTTAAATCTGGATACTAAGTCATCAGGTTTTTAATATAGAAAAATTTCTTAAATTTTTATATTGAAGAACTTACCCTGCTGATTGGGACTAGCTTTTGACAACAGGAGATTCATAGAGGGAAATTCATATTGGATAAAACTCTGTAAATAAATAACGAAGGGATGCTTGGGTGGTTTAGTCAGTTACACACCTGCCTTTGGCTCAGGTCATGATCCCAGGGTCCTGGGATCAAGTCCCGCATCGGGCTCCCTGCTCAGCGGGGAGCCTGCTTCTCCCTCTGCCCGCCACTCCCCCCGCCCGCCCCGCTTGTGTTCACTCTGTCTTTCTCTCTGACAAATAAATAAAATCTTTTAAAAATTATAAGAAAATAAAGTAAATGAACAGAGAAAAAGAGACTAATATTAATTCTAAAACCTCACAGTTTTTCCATCTTTCCCAGAAGTATGACCTGAGACTGACTGCAGTCGAGCTTTTTTGCTCCCAACAAGTGTAGCTGCTAAAAGGCTGTCAGTATTTTAATAACAAGACATCACGCCCATTTTAATAGCTTTATGTAAATTTTCATACCCACTCTGAAGGCCATGAGGTTTCCAGACCTGTGTCTCTGGTTGATGGTACATGAATGACCCCTTTTGCTCCAGCTGCAAATAAGGCAAATTTTATGCATAGCGGGAGTCACGATCTATGTACGTTGGTTTGGTGGGGGAGGAGCGCCTATGTTTAAAATTTCTACTTCCTGATAAAATCTTACCAACTTTATCGTTGCTGTCATTCTAGCTAGGTAAGTTTTCTCAGGAGCTGGCTCATAATCTCCATTCTGGGGATCAGCGGTCTGGGATGGAAGATGGGAGTGTTGTTAGAGTAGGAAAGTTTAGATTTGGGATCATCATGACAATGGGCTTTTTTTTTTTTTTTTTAAACAAATGGTCTTTTACTTACCAATGGGCTTCTTTATAAGATCTTTTAAAGTCTCAATTTTTATTCCCATTTAAATGCAATAAGAAGGCCGGCCCTTTAAGAAGTGCAAACAAAAATAGGTCACTGGGTTGTAAGTTTCTCAACTGATGGTTCTAGCTTCGTGTTTGGGGGTATTTTGGTCAAAATCTTCAGTGCTCCTCGGGACGTGGTGGTGTCTGTGTCGTGACGTTACTGTAGCCCCATCAGCCCGCCGTGGGTCCTCTGTGGATGGAAGCTGGCTCCGCAGACACCTGCAGGAGGAAGGAAACCACAGATGACTTCTGCCAGGATCTAATTCTCCCGCGTACTCCTGGCACATTAAAGCCGCGTGTAGCAGCGTGGTTCCAGCGTCCTGGCGGGACAAGAGTTGGCTCATTCTCTTACAAACACAGTGTAGCTGGATGCACTCATAAATGAAAAATGATCTGAGTGCTGTGGGTGGGGCCCGGAGCTCCGGAGGTGAAGCTGGAGGAGGAGAGAGAAAATCTGCTCCTAAGCTCAGTAGGGCATGGGGAGCGGGCAGGAAGTCGGAGCACGCGCTGGCATGGCTCACATTTTTGTAGATAGCTAATAGCCCGGGACTTTAAAGAACGGAATGGAGAAGGGAAATGAAGCACAACAAACTCTGGAGCCTGTCCTGGTCAAGCGGCCGTGAAGCATAGCGGGGCGCGCTCACCTGATCTGCTCAGAAGCAGGTAAGAGGGGCGCCCGAGCAGGGCAGAGAATCGCATCTTCTCTCTGAACCCAGCTTCTTTGGTCTTATTATTATTATTTTTTAAAGCACATGAGAAGTGGGTAGATAATATTGACATAAGAAACAGACCTCGCCTAAATTGTGCTGATATCTGCCCAAGTGAGAGTTTTTCTCACTTAGTCGCTTGATGACCAAATGACGGTAACGTTCTGGGGGTTTGCTTTAAAAACAGTCACCCAGGATCGCACAGCGGTTAGTGAAAACTGATTTTAAAACGGGCAGATGAGAAATGAACTGCAGGCAGGCCCTGTTTTAGAACACAGACTTTGAAGATAGCCAACCAGAAACTGATTTTCAGGCTTGACCGTTGCTGTGTTTTCATACTTCAGCGCCGATAAGGTGCTTGCTAATTTTTGCTGGCTTTTGTAAGAAAGGAGGTAGATGTATAACAGCTGGGAAATATCCAGAAATTGACTGGGATCCAGAGTGAAGCCTGAATGCACTAATGTTTTCTCCATTAAGGCAGCCGTTCTCTGCTCAGCTTCTAAGACAGGGAATTGGAAAGTGAAGTGTGGATCCTGAGTATTTGTCATGGGGGGAGGGGCAGAGGGTTGGAAACTGTCACGGTGACATCCTCACACTCAGAAGTAGAAAATAAATGAGGAGGGCCAAGGGTCCCAGCCACATGCAGGGAGAACTGGAAGACGGATCTGCGGCTCCTGTCGTAGCTGCGTCTCACAGCATCCTTTCCGTTGCTGAGGCTGGCCAGAGAGGACCAGAAGGGAATAAAGACCACCCCAAGCCTGGGTTTCTAAACCACTGCCAGGCCTTGCCTCTGCGAGGCGCCCGGATAATCTGACGTGGATTCCCCGCCCACCCCCCACAATGAAGTGGTCAGAGTCGTGGAGTTGAGCTGACCTGGGGAAGTCAGAGATGGTGTGTGTGTGTGGTCAGTGTGATAGGAGCACCAGAATCAGATCAAGAATTTAATATTTCGATGGATTAGTCCAGCCTGAATGTCGGTGATCTTCGGGTTGCGCTTTTGAGAATGCCCTGTTAGCCACTGGGGTGTGTCTGGGGAGGCCGGGGTGAGAGCTGCTTCACCTCCCAGCTGGCTGCCACCTCACCTGGAGCCCCAATCTTTCGGCTTTGCATTGTAGGCCTGGAGGGCTAGGAGATGGCTGTGCTCAGTCAGGGCAGCCTACACCTTATCTCTGGTTTCTTTTTCCCTCTGACTTCTCTGCCTTCCACAGCAAAGCCCATGGCAGTGGTGGGGTGGGAGTGTACAGGGTGTTCGACACAGCCTCTCTGTTCCCCACCACCCCCGACTCCTGTTCTTTCTGGCCCGCTCTCCAGAGGATGGGTGGGGCCCCTTTTGCAGTGAATTAAGGTGAGCTGGGGGACAGACTCCTTTACAGGGTCCATTCTGGAATCCGTCAGAGGTTAGCCAACTGTGCCTGTGGACCAAATCCAGCCTGTCTCAGCCTGTTTTTGTGGGGCTCAGGAGCTAAATATGTATTTTACATTTTAAAGGGTTAAAGAGATCAACAAAGAAGACTATAGGACAGGGACAGATACGACAGATACGATCTGCAGAGCCTAGGATATTTTCTCTAGGACCTCTTAGAGAAAATAGTTGCTGACCTCTGATTTTTTTTTTTTTAAAGATTTTATTTACTTATTTGACACAGAGAGAGAGATCCCAAGTAGGCAGAGAAGCAGGCAGAGAGAAAGGGGGAAGCAGGCTCCCCGCCGAGCAGAGAGCCCGATGCGGGGCTCGATCCCAGGACCCTGAGATCATGACCTGAGCCGAAGGCAGAGGCCTCAACCCACTGAGCCACCCAGGTGCCCCTGACCTCTGATTTTTAACATCATTCATGACCAGAATGATCAATGGGTTGACACAGCTCAAGTCCTCCACAGCTTCCATGAGTTGTTGTTTGGAAACTGATTATCATTCATCAGTCTGTTAAATGGCATTATTGCCTTCAAAAGGGTTGATCCGGGAGCAGGGAAGCTGGAAGATTTTCTGCAGGGTCCGATCAGTGGGAAAGAAACGTCAGACAAACTGTGCAATATGGTTGGATTTTGCCCAGTCCCCTTGTTGGTGGACCTGCTGGCAAAGCCATCTACGAGACAGACCCACCATATTTGATCATGCCCCCCACTGGAAGGAACTGATAGGGAACAAAACACCCTGCTTACTTACACAAAAATGATCCATTTCCTTGTTCCTCTTTTGTGGACCGAATGCTGGCCAGAATTCTACGATCTGAGTTGTTTGGTATTGCCACTCTGGGAGAAAAAAAAAAAGACATTTTCTGTAATAAAAAAAGATAGTGAACTAAGTGAATGTCATGTTTTCTCATATCCAGAACAGTGTTCCTTTATTGCGCTCTAAGAAAGCCTACTATAGGTCCACCAGCCTTTCCCCTGAACATGCAATTCTCTTCCACCCAGCACAGTATTTCATTGTTAATGTCATTTCTAATAAGGGAAGAGGAAAATCTGGTGACCTTGCTCATGTTTAACTTGTGTCAAAACTGCAGGCCTGGATGTGGAGCAGACTTCTGTAAGAAGCTCATTGTCCACTGCAGAAATACAGAAAAGTTTCTCATAAGGAGATTGCAGTTTAAGAAGAAAAACAAAACAGTCAGTATTAATTTTTTCTCCAAGACACTTCAGCCATCTAGTATCCTGTATTTGGAAACTGGATGCTGTCAGTGGAGAAGAATGGGGGTGGGGTCCAGTTTGACAGATGAAAACCAATAATGAAGTATGAAAATATGTATAGGCTGGTGTCCCGTGGGGGTTCAGGGCTAGAAAACAAGATGGCGGCGATGCATTTGTCAAGTCAAATTGTCAGAGCTGGCAAGGGTGGGTCCTTTAATCTACCTTGTGAGCAAGGCAGCACCTTTGCCTGTGTTTAGAAAGGAGTTTGGCTCTGAATATAGAGATTAAGTAACCTGCTCTTCCTGTACGCGCTGGAATTTCTCAGACATAGTCAGAAACCTGATTTGCGTAACTGCTGAAACTCGACTAGAAGCCGAGCAGACTGAGGCCTGGACTCCCCAAGCAAGGAGCAGTTAGGAAGCACAGCACGTGAGGGAATTTATGAAGCTTGCCCAAGAGGGCGTAGTGCTGTGTGGCCAGATTTAATGGGGTAGGCTCTGGGGTGAAGGGTCAGCTTTGGGTTCCCAGCAGGCCAAGATTAGAGGGCAAGTCACGTGTTCATCTGCGTGAGTGGCGATATGTATCTAAGAGCTCTAGAACTACCTGGTATCCCAAAGTGGCATGAGGGACCTTTTCATTTCTGAGCCATGTGACCAAGGTGGCTCATAAAGAGACAGAAACCGTCAAGCAAAGTCTGATCATGAGCTAAGCTGGTGGATAAGACACGAGCTGCACTTAATTAGCCAACTCATTTATAGCATATTGGGAGGGCAGGTGTGTCCGCTGGAAGCTAGAGCATCTGCCCCCTCCTTTTGGCTATCTTAACAGGGCTGGAATCTGAACTCTACTCATCAGCTTTTTCCTGATGGTGAATAGGATAAAAGACGGAGCTAAATGTGTGCCTCCGTGTGCAAAAGTATGAAAATCTGGAAGAGAGGAACAGCCAACCTAATAGAAGTTATGATTCTGAGCTAGAAAGGGAGACTTAGTGATCATGTCCATGAAAGGGAATCAGTAATTTCCCATCTCAGTGGCTGGCAGGGATCCCGTTGTGTGGCTTTGTGTTCACATACAGATTCTGTCCCTCTTAAGAACCTCTGTAGGCAATGCACCCAAATATCCTTCCTAGACATATCCTGCAGTGGGGGCCAGGGACACCACATTTTTCTCACCTTGCAAGTCCTCTCTGAAGCTCTGCTGTTTCTTTAGTGGCCAGGGAATAAGATGGCAGCATCTCTCTTCCATTAACAAGACACCTGCTCTGCTTAGCAAAGGAGGAGGCTGAGTGTGGCCTACTCGGACACCTTCTGATGGCTTTGTTCTCCCTGGTGGCCCACTCCCTTAGGTTACCATGGTTTGTTAAATCTGAGTGTGTGGGGGCATGTAGCCCCACTACACTGCATTCCATAGATGGCCTCAGTAAGGCACAGGTTGAGCTCACAGTCCCAGCTTAGATACAAAGTCCCTGTGCAATGAGTCGGGCCATGGCAGCAATGGACCTGGGCTCTAGATCTGTCTCCCTTTTCACGATCTCTTCCTGAAGAAGCAATGTAACTATATTCTACGTGCACCAGAGGAACTTGGCCCTTAGAAGGACCCAAAGTGATTCCTTTGGTAAAAGAGAAGCTTTACTTTTTACTTTTGGTAACGTTGAGGTTTGGAGGCTATCAGGTGTACCTAAAGCAAGATTTACTTGGACTATCTTCTTTGCTTAATTTCTGCTCATCTTCTTCCCAAATTAGAAGATGGAAATTGGCAAAATAGGGCAAGTCCACGGAATGACCGGAGTGGCCCTTGGGAAGCAGTTCAGTTAAAAGGCCTCTGTTTCAGTGGGACTCCTCAGACTTGGGGGGCGGGGCAAAGAACATTTGCAGATTTCTCCCTTAAAGGGTAGATAGGTGGCCTTCTGTTTCCACATTATATCTTCCCAAACCTTGCCCTTTTAACAGAAGCTTAAAAATTCTTAGAGACTGTCTTCCCTCCCATTCAAAAAAAAAAAAAAAAGGTCTTGCATTGAACAATTTAGAATTCCCACACAAAGCAGAACACAAATAGCAGTGCTCAAGCCAGAGGGAGGTGGGAGGGAATTCAAAGGCACCATAGTTGACCTTTATTTAAATAGCGTGAGTCTCCGGATTCATCATGGTGGTCTTAGAAGAGCAACCCTGTACCCATGCCTTTTGCTCTAGTTTCTGCTGCTTCAGATAAAGTGTTCCTTTCTCCTGCGGACTGGTTCTATCACTCAGTGGAGGGTCTGTCTTCCAAGGAACCACGCCTTCGCCTTTTACTTGCCAAATTCTACCTTAGTCTTCATCTTATAACACTTTGCCTAAAGTTCCCAGACATCTGCCCGTGGGCTAAAGGGCCAAATGTTGGCAATAAGCTGCGGGCTTTGGAAAACATCGTAGGTATTTGATTGTAACCAATGCAAGGCAGTCTTGGCATGGGAGCAATAAAGACCTGGAGAGGAAACAGAAAATTGCCTCTAAGCGCTGCAGGGGAGAAGGTGGCAGAAATGAAGGGTACGGCTTGGGTTTGCAAGGCTAAGTCCTTTGCACAATCCTTTTACAGGCTAGAACTTGCTTGACTTCAGCTTCTCCCTCAACTTAGTCAAGGAATGTTGGAGGACAGAATGCTGGAGCTGAGTATGTACCTGGGGGCATCTTGGTGGGTGAAGATTTTATGAAGGTCCCAGGGGCCTAACCAGACATTGCGTGGTGGGAATCCTCCTGTTTTCATAATGGTGAGACCTTAGAGATTCTCCTGTCTCTAACTAATTAGACATTCTTAAGGCATTTCTAATGGTAACAAAAATTCAACACTTCCTCTTGAAAGTGAGTAGAGTCAGTTATTTCAAACTTTCACTGGGAGAAACATGAGTCATCGCTCCAGCATTCTGGTGGCTTAATTAATTACATTCATTGCCACTGGGATTTCTGGGTGGAGAATCTGCCTCAGCTTTAGTCTTTATGCTGTGGGTCCTTCATCCACTCCTCCGACAACGTCTAGCTTACTCCAGAACCAGAGTGGTCTCAAAGCTAAGATCTCAAAGCCTCCAGAGAGTCCCCTTCCTAGGCCTGATGACCGAGAATAATACAGGGCTGAATTTTATAAGCAGTTTTACGGTGATACGATTGACCGCGATAGACTCCTATCATCCGCAGGCTAGCCCTCAAAATCTTCGAGGTTTCTCCTGCTTTCAGCCTATTTTCTTTCTTAGAACCATATCCTAGGTCACCGGCCCCAGAGCCAGGATGGACGGGGAACTAGATAGAAGTCATGCAACTCATTCATCGCCAGGTGTTCAAAATGCAAAGTTTAGCCCTCTTTTTCAGATGAGCAGGCCAAGCTCAAGACAAACTAATGCGAGAGCAGTGTGTGTGTGTTCATTTTGGAGAAGGACAGCAAGCAGAAAATAATTCATGATACTCACGTGGAGCTGGAGACGTGGCTGGTTTTGAGCAAAAATCTTAGTGGGAGACTGTGGCTCAAGTTTGTAGGTCACTCTTCCTTTCTGTAAACGTGGCTGAAACATGCTCACTTGATTTGTGTTGGTTGGAGAAACGCCTCATTGTGTAGTAGCGACTTTTCTGTGAGAGTTCAAACGGAGTGTCACATGAATTCCCCAGGGCTGATGTGCTCAGTTCCATTTTGCTTTCACGGCACTTTGGTTAGTGTGAGGGGGAAAGGCCTGCAGAGCCGGCGTAGATGGCTTGGATGTACAATTTTGAAATTCAGAGACAAATCGGTGTTGGCTTTTATTGAAAACGGATCTTATTTTGAGAACCACCGTTGACATGGCTGTGGGAAGTGTTGCTTATACTTGGCAAGAAAACCACCTGGAAAAGGTGCCTTGCCTACAATCCAAGAGACAGGGAGCCTGCCCCAAGCCCTCGGGCAGAGCAGGGAGAATGTTTCAGAGTCAGTAATTTGTATTAAATCCACATTTGAATGGAAGTACCTATGCAGATGGAGAAGGCAGCTTCCTGCAAAATGGGATTATTTAAGTTACTCAGTGTGATGGTATTCAGAACGGAGCCTGGCCTTTCTGTTTCAGAAATATTTGGGACTCCAACCAAAAAGATTCGATCAAAAGAACTCCTGAGGGCGCCTGGGTGGCTCAGTGGGTTAAAGCCTCTGCCTTCTGCTAAGGTCATGATCCTAGCCTCCTCGGATCCGGTCCTGCAACGGGCTCTCTGCTCAGCAGGGGGCCTGCTTCCTCTCTCTGCCTGCCTCTCTGCCTACCTGTGATCTCTGTCTGTCAAATAAATAAATAAAAATCTTTGGAAGAAAAAAAAAAAGTACTCCTGAAACATCTAAGCGCTCATCTTCTAGTAGGAACTCGCATCAAAGCTGGCAGACAAAAGCCAAAAAGGCAAATGCAGTTGCTATCAGAGAAGGAAGTGATCCAACCAGCTGTGCTCAAACTAAAATCAGACAGAGACAGATTTGGAGCACGACTTTTCTACCTCCTTTTGCCTGGGATCCTTAAGCATCTCTTACTTTTAACCTAGATTCTAATAATAGATTTCAGTGCAACTGTGAACCTGAAAGGAAGGACAATTTAATGTTTGTTGTCACTACCATTCAGTAATGGCTGTAGGGAACAAAGCACAGTAGTGTTAGCGGTCCCCAGGCTGGGCACCAGTAGAGATGAGGCATAGTTTCTGTAGCAGATATCTTCCAACATTCTGCTCACTACAACTTTGAAAATACATCAGTTAATAAACCTGTTGGTAGGGACGGCTGGGTGGCTCAGTTGGTTAAGCCACTGCCTTCAACTCAGGTCATGATCCCAAGGTTCTGGGATAGAGCCCCGCATCGGGCTCCTTGCTCAGTGGGGAGCCTGCTTCTCTCGCTGCCTCTGCCTGGCACTCTGCCTGCTTGTGTGTGCTTTCTCTCTCTCTCACTCTCTCTGACAAGTAAATAAATTAAATCTTTAAAAACTAATAAGAAAAATAAACCTGTTGGTAGATCTTCTTATTTAGTGTGTTAATAAAGAAGCACAGAGACCCCTGGGTGGCTCAGTTGGTTAAGTGTCTGCCTTTGGCTCAGGTTGTGATCTCAGGGTCCTGGGATCGAGTTCCGTATCAGGCTCTGTGCTCAGGCAGGCGTCTGCTTCTCCCTCTCCCTCTGCCCACCACTCATGCTCTTTCTCTCTCTCTCAAATAAATAAAATCTTCTAAAAATATATAAAAAATTTTAAATGGTATACATTTTAAGACATTTAGGGTTTTCTATTTCAACATAATTGGTTTTCTTTGTAATCTTAGACATTTTATGCATTTAAATACATTATTATGAGATGTCAGAGAGGTGCATGATGAAGGAAAGAAAGCCAGCCAGCTTGCCTCTCCTACAAGCTACCATTTGATATTTAGATGTTCATTTACCAGAAGAAGAATATTAACCCAGGACAGGAGGGTGTGTTCCAACCTACAAATCACCTCGGGATAAAATGCAGATTCTTAATGCAGTGAGTCGGGGTGGAGCCTAAGGTTTCTGCATTTCGTAAACTCAGGGTGGACCGCTGTAGCCCATAATAATCCCATTAAGGCCAATGTTTTCCAAACTCACTTCTAATGATTCAAGCGCTCTTTGTTATAGGTAATAGCTTAACTATTGTACCACTTATCTATGGGAAAAGATTTCCCAGGAGAGGGAAAGTGGGAGATTCTCATAGACCACACGTCCTTCCAAGTGTCCTACGCTCAAGCTCAGTCTTTGGGAGCCCAGGGTAGCTTCCAGGCTGCCGAGTGAACTTGGTGGAGGCTCAGCCTAGGAGAAAGAGCCAAGGTAAAGGGGCCAGTAGCAGGTGCATGTCTGCCTCGTGTCTCTGTCATGGAAAGGCTTCGTCTGGGGAGCAGCGGCCCTGTGAGGGGCTGTTTCCTGAGCTCCTGGGGCTGCTGTGTGCGAGCTGACCTTATGCTCTGCACTGAGGAGCGTGGTGGGTGGCCTTCTTCATTCCCCAACGGTGATTTATTACGTGTGTAATTAGATGATGCAAGTCGTGTATCTTTGTAAGATTTTCATAGATGTTCGCAAATTAGGGAAAGGTCCTTTGGCCAAGTATGAAGGGGAAAAGCTCACTGAGCCTCCATGGCCTAAGCAATTTTCTTGAATAACCGAGGGCCCCCAGTCCTGACCTGCTGTCTCCTAAATGTGCTGCTGACCTTGGTCAAACCACATATGTCATTTAGCCTGCTGGTGGCTTCCTAGAGCTGCCACAGAGGTCTGGAAATCCAATTTTGTCCATATATCTGAGGTTATCAGCTGCTTGGAGACTGATCTGTGCTAATCACCTTCCAGGAGACTGGCATCCCAAACTCAATCTATTGACTGCTAGTGAAGAAAGGGGCCTCGCAGTCACCAAATATGGTCTGCCATCTTTGTCCTTTGTTCCTGCCGTCTTAGCCCTGTTTCACAGGAGAGAGGTCACCGAGCCTGAGGACTTCATATGGACTAAGTCTTAAGGAAGTTTCCAGGACCTACATTCAGTCTCTCTCACATGGAGGACCGAATAACCATACCACGATACCCTCAGCTTTTGGACTCACCTTGACTAGCATCCCTTGGGTCTACTCCTTCCCTACCCTGGTTCCAGGGTGGTGACCCACCAACTGTTCTGGCTCAGCTTCCATATTCCTGGGGCTGCCTGCCTGAGACCACCTCTGCCCCCCAGGCTGGGTCGTTTTACCCTCCCCATTCCTGGGTCATCCCTGAAGAAGGGTGTGTGTGTGTGTGTGTGTGTGTGTGTGTGTGTGCGCGCGCACGCGCGCACGCGCAGCAGGTGGGACAGCACAGGTGCACAGCCATTACAAGGTGACTCGTACTATTTCTACTCTCTCCCTTTTTTTCTTTTAACTCTTTCTTACTATTTCTACTTTCAGGGCCAATTCCCTGTAGCCCCAAGTGTGGCGATCCCAGCCTTGAAGAAGCCTGGGTGACGCCTCCCGACCAGGAGACTGCTCCCTGAAAAACATGTTAGTTCATACCTGTCTCTGCAGGAAGACTCCTTACCTACTATCATCAACACCCTGGTTCCCAAAAGTCAGCCTGTGAATCTGGCTGCATCACAAAGAGGCAGGTTGTAAAATACTGCTGAGCCCCGATCTCCATTCTGAGTGAGGGTCTAGAGTCGTGCTTGTAAAACATTCTGCAGGAGTAGAAGAACCCCTCAAATGGTGGCCCCCTATTTCAGAATGTTTTTGTGTCACGGCTGTCCTGTCAGTGATGGAAGATGATTGGAGATCTCTTTTATTTCTTACGTATACTTCTCTTTTTTGCTTAAATCTTTTTTTTTAAGATTTTATTTATTTATTTGACAGAGAGAGATCACAGGTAGGCAGAGAGGCAGGCAGAGAGAGGGGGAAGCAGGCTCACCGCTGAGCAGAGAGCCCGACACAGGGCTCGATCCCAGGACCCTGAGATCATGACTCGAGCCGAAGGCAGAGGCCTAACCCACTGAGCCACCCAGGCGCCCCTTTTGCTTAAATCTTTTATGTAATCAATGTGTGTTGTCTTACAGGGCAAGCTCTTTTTTTCTTCTTTGGATAAAAAGCTCCCCAGATGATTCTAGAATCAGAATCAGTCAAGCTTGAAACCATTGCCACAGACCTGTTGTCCCAGACCCAGAGCCTCATTTCATGGATGAGAAAGCCGAAGCTTCCCGCAGGAACTGGCTGTCTTGAGGGGGTGGGGGGCGGGGGAGGGTTGCCCTCTGGGTACATGTACATAGACCACGCCCAATAGTCTCCCTGCTCCTTGGCTAGAGCCACTCACTCAGCCCCAGTGGCCTTATTTCTGGGCTGTCTCTATAGAGCAACAATAATCTAATCCCCATATGTGCAAGGTGCCAGACCACATTTCACCCAAATATTGTCCCCAGTTCTAGCACTAAAATGTCAGTGACATCAGCCATCCTGCTGCTTCCACAGCTGACAGATGGAGGCCCCCAGAATGCCCAGGGGACCCCATCTCCTCATTAGATCTCTTCAACCTCTGGTGCCTCAAATTCTCCGTCTATAAAATGAGGTGAATTCTGTCTGCACTACCCCCTTTATGAACTTGTTGTGCAAATCAAACAAAACAATGTATGTGGAAGGCTTTGAGAGAAAAAATACAAAGCACTATATAATCCTAAGGTGGTCTCATCATCACTGATATTATATTACCAGTCCTCCTCCCCCAACAAAGATGCTCTATTTCTGCTGACAGGCTTCAAATAGAATCACTCCAGGTAGAATAAGTGCTTTATTCTATTATAACCCAGCGAAAGGCTTACTTTGCGGGGTGGAGAATCAGGATTCCCACAGAAATCTATCACTTCTGAATTTCCTGATTAAAGCCGCTCTAATGGCCCATTAGTGAATCATTTCACACCCTCTGCCCTTCAAAGGCCACTTTCCAGCTGTACTGAGAGCCAGGAATTGTTTGGGGAAGCAAGTTGGTACATGTAAGTCACAGGATGTTTTTCTGTCTGCTCAAAGGCAGGGACTGTCTTTCATGCCTCTCCTGCTGTGCTGGGTGGTGAAAATGCTTCAAGATTTGTCGTTTTGAGAATGGCAGGGTTTTTGACCTTGTGTTCCAGACTAGATTAAGAACCAGACAGATTTTAGTATCTGTAAAACTATTGTGCAACTGTTCCAACAGAGAGAAATCTCTAGAATGGATTAAACTTTACTCTTCTGCCTCAGAAATAACACTGCTTGGGAATGAGGGAGCTTGGCGTGTGGTAATGTAACCTTAGTGATATTAACCACCAGCTATGTCTCCATAGACGTGTTAGAAGAAAACGTAGGGGTTGGAGAAAGAAGGTATAAAAGAGACAAGGTCAATTGAAAGAAGGAGTGCCACGGTGGCTTAGTTGTTAAGCATCTGCCTTTGGCTCAGGTCAATCCTGGGATCGGGCTCCCTGCTCAGCAGGGAACCTGCTTCTCTCTCTCCCAGTACCCCTGCTTGTGTTCCCCTCTCTTGTTGTCTGTCTCTCTTTCTCTCTCTGTCAAATGAATAAATAAAATCTAAAAAAGGAAAAAAGAAAGTTGAAATAAAATGTAAGAAATTAATTCTAAGAAAGGAACACGTGAGTTAATGACGTTACATAGATGGCATGTCCTTATTAGAGGACGTTCCAACTCTGAAATTATACAACTTCATTTGTACATTTATACAAATAGCCTAGGTTGGAATGGATGGGAAAGAGCTCATGAAAGAGGCCATTCTTAAATGGACCTTGACGCATAAGTAGGATGTGCAGGCAGAGAGAATGGGAAGTTCCCTCCCAGAGAGTGACAGTCCAGAGTAGAGGCTGGGTGTGAAGCAGGTGTTTGTGGAAGAAGTCATATGCTAACAAGAAGGGGGTGGGGGGGGGGGGGTGATGAGAGTCACCTTGTTGATGCTTATAGGTTAGTGAGACTTGGCTGAAACAGATGAGATTGAAAAGACTTTATAGTAAACCAGACAAATTGTTCAATGGTTCAACTTACTTTCATTTGCTTAGAAACCCAAATGCCAGACTCCCGAAAATAGACGATAGAATTACCTGGAAAACTTTAGAGAGTAGAAATGTGCTGGCTTCTATTCAGCCACCCCGCTAGCCCTGATTTAGTATTTTAGAAACTTCGAAGCAATTAGGGATAGTGGTAAAGGTAGAGATTCTGATTTTTTTCTTAAGTTCTCCAAATGCAACCAATAATATGAGCCAGTCATGTAACTTTTAAAGAGTTTCATCCTCATATATGACAGATGGGTAATATAAAATAGCTCTTAAATACCCACTTTCCTGGGATATCTGGGTGGCTCAGTCGGTTAAGCATCCACCTGCAGCTCTGGTTATGATCTCAAGGTCCTGGGATCAAGCCCCACACCAGGCTCCCTAATGAGCAGGAGCCTGCTTCTTCCTCTGCCTGCCACCCTCCCTGCTTGTGGTCTGTCTGTCTCTCTCTGTGTCTGTCTCTCTCTCTGACAAATAAAATCTTTAAAAAAAAAAAAGAAAAATATCTCCTTCCCCAATTTACGTGATCCTAACAGAGTTATGAGGTTGCAGGTAATAAAAACCAATTCTGACTCATTTACGCAGAAAAGAAATTGAGTGCCAGAATGTTGGGTAGCTCACAGAAGCCCACAGCAGTGTTGAGGTATGGACTCAAGAGAATGGGCAAGGACCAAGTGGCCAAGAACACGCCCAAGGTCATGGCACAGGAACGCTCTGCTTCGGATACCCCAACTGCCACCACTACGATTACTAGAACCTTGTGACTAGCCTTTATCTGTCCCTGTGTCCTAGAGCGTCAGACAAAAGCCTCCAGTGGGCCAGATCTAAGTCATGTGCCTGTGGACTGGTTCCCGGGAGTGGAGACAGATAATAAATGTCCCTTCCCCACCAACCCTCATGTAATAGGAGCTTCTCCAAATCCAAAAGCTGATCAAATGACAGAAAGCCCCCTGACCATGCAGGCAGAATGAGCTAGAGAGATGGTCTCCTCCTTCACCACCTCCTTTCCAGGTGTCCACACCCTTTCCTTTCCCTGCCTTTCCTCTTCTCCTTCACTGCCTTTCCCAGATACCCTGTTCTCTCTCGGGCATTGGCACAGCTGGTAAACCACCAAACTCAGTGTGATTGGTTTAGTGCTGGTCACCTCTCTTCATGGAGGCCCTTTCACCCAGCTCATCACCACATCCACAGCCCTGCCTACAGCATCCCTGCCTCCGAAGGCAGCCACTCCGTCACGGGGTGGTCCTAGGTGTTTAAAACACCATTGTCTTTTAAAGCCAAATATCTTCCATCCTTTATATTTTTCTTACGGGAACTACCCCTGTAAGTTGTGACACCTTGAAGTGGTCTACAGCTTTCCTCATATAACCATTCATGTATTTGTGTACAAAACCATTATATCCCTCCTACACCCCCTCCATCATCTTCTCCAGGGGAAGCCTCCTTAAGTTTCTTCAGGGGCTCATCGTAAGAGGATTGCCATCTTCTCATCCTTGAACTGAACCAAACTCTCTATGTGCAATCTTATTGGAAAAGAACTGTTGCCTCCTTTGATGTGAACAATATACTTCTCTTAGTAACAATGCCTCCAGTTGAAATGCCTCCAGTTGGTTCTGTTGTGAGATTGACTGTCCATGAAAACCTGTAGATTTGTATTGAAGCTCTGTGGGGCTTGTTTAAAATAACCCCATAGGATCAGATTCTGATGCAGGAGCCTAGGACCACATCCTGGCACCAGCGTTTAATACCGTTAAATTCATGTGAGAGAAATTCCACATTCCTCTATGGAAAGAAAGACTGAGAAGGTGAGTTCTAGATGCTGGAAAAATGAAGAGCACAAACCAGCAAGAAGACCCAGTGTTGTCCTCTTTACTTCTAGTAAGTAGATCCTTCCTACAAAAATAAATAGCTAACACGGTCTTGATGAACAGAAAATGGTATCAAAACACAAAGCTTGGTTTGCAAAAAAAAAAAAAAAAAAAAATTTAAAGAGAGTGCACATGAGCAGTGTGGGGAGAGACAGAGGGAGAGAGAAAATTTTAAGCAGAATCTGTGCTGAACGCAGAGCCCGACATGGGGCTCCATCTCAGAACAGTTGAGGGTTTGGCCAGGACTCCGGGATCATGACCTGAACCGAAGTCAGATGCTTCACTGACTGAGCCACCCCGGTGCTCCTCTTCTTTATTATTATTAAGTCAAGTTTATTGAGATAGAATTTGCTTACACTTTTAGCCTAATGAATTTTACCCAATTCCAGAAGAAAGGATTAAATGCAATATACTTCAAGTACAAAACTGAGACATTATGCTAACATAACAAAGAAACTAAAGGAAGACCTTTCCAGTTGTGCCAGTCTATAAATTCTGACAAACATGAGTCATGTAAACTACAACCTCAGTCAAGAGAGAACCATTCAACGTTGGCTAATTGAACATAATAAATAAAAAATTAAAATTAAAAAAAAAAAAGAACCATTCCATCACCCTAGAAAGTGGCCCCTTGTGGCCAAACCCTCTCTTCATCCACAGCTTCTGGCAACCACTGATATGTTCACTGTCCCTATTACTTCGCCTTTCCAGAATGTTGTGGAAATGGAATCCTATAGCCAGTAGCCATGTAAGTCTTTCATTAGCCTCACGCAGTTGAGATTTACCTTGTTACACGTATCAGTAGCCCTTCCTTTCCACTGGGAGGAGTCTTCCATGGTTGTGCAAATGCGTCACAGTGGGTTTCTCTGTTTGCTCCTTGAATGTGTCGGTATGTCAGAGCGAGGTCTGTGTAATGTCTCAAGAAAGAGGTTTTGTGCCCCTTTGCTCTCACCAAATGCATTCTATTGGACAGAGAAATTGCTGCTCTCATATGTGATTTCTGTTCTTCAGTCATGCTAGATCGTTATCTTTATAATGTCTCCTGAAGCCTGGAAAAAAATATGGCAAGTAGACTAGACAGAGGATGTGTGTTTCCTTTTTCTTTGCCCACAAGCGTCAGTACTAGATTTTTGTCTATTTTAAATAGAGATCTTATTTCTAGCTCTTATTACACTTTCAAGCCAGTTTCAACTTTTCTTTTTTTTTTTTTTTTTTTTTTTTTGGTTTTCATTTATTTGTTTGTTTGCTTCTTTTTAGGAAAAAATCTGTTTCACCTTCTTTAAAGGAAAACTGCCACTTCTTTAATATTAGGACTTTTTTATTGAATTATAATTATTATATAAACAGGGATGCCAGAATTTTAAAACCTCTTTCAAAGTACTGTTT
The DNA here is from genome assembly GCF_022355385.1 of Mustela nigripes. Taxonomy (NCBI): domain Eukaryota; kingdom Metazoa; phylum Chordata; class Mammalia; order Carnivora; family Mustelidae; genus Mustela; species Mustela nigripes. Next base: position 25,016,645 of record NC_081568.1, read on the forward strand.
TCATTTTAAAATTGGACGCGTTCCACTAAATGTCTATGGTAATCATTTTGAGATATCTCTGCCAGGAGATATAGTATGTCATAAAGACTGCACTCTGAAATTCAGGTTAGAATGGAGAAGGGAGAGAGTGATTTGAAATAATTATGTGATGGGAACGTCTGAATTCATAACCTCTGTATACCTTTGATTTATAATTTTGGTAAAAATTACTTCTAAAGAAAGCCTTCTTGGATTTCATGACCTCAACTGAGAACTTATGGGTTGCTGATTACAGCAGGGAGATTTACTTGAAAGAGTCCAAGCTAGGCTGGCTAGGGTGAATTTGTTGTTTGCTTTTTAACGGGGGCGATCTTAGCTTACTGCCTCCTTAACTAAAGAACAATTGTTCAGATTATGTATCTGTAAGCACAGTTTTTAAGCTAACTACAGCTCTGGAGACAGCCCTTTAAAGATACTAGATGCTTCTGTCTTCCTTTCCTATCTATAACTAAATACACTTTCCATTAAAATCTGGAAAGTATTATTTTGGAACTTGACCGACGAACCTGAACTCATCTGGAAGGGGGAAAAGGGAGAGACGAGCTAAGAAATTTGGGGGGAAATCAGAGCAGTGAGGAAGGATGTGGGCTTTCTCACCAGAGAGCAAACTATCCTTTAAATTTAGAGGAATTCAAGCAGTGTGGCACAGAGATCACCAAATAGATCAGTGGCACAAAGTAAGGAATCCCAGATAGGCCCATGTATGTCAGGAAATTTGGTGTGTGCAAAAGGATGCAGTTGAAAACTGGAGGATGGATGACAGTCTGCTTCATGGATTTCATTGCAATAATGAGCTGAAACTTTTATAGGAGACTGTGACGTTAAGTCCTGCCTTAAAAATCGATGAATAAATTCCAAATGGGGTAGAAAGCTACATGTAAAAATGAGATCTGTGAGGCAGCTGGGTGGCTCAGTGGGTTAAAGCCTCTGCCTTCGGCTCAGGTCATGATCCCAGGGTCCTGGGATCAAGCCCCACATCAGGCTCTCTGCTCATCGGGGAGCCTGCTTCCCTTCCTCTCTCTCTGCCTGCCTCTCTGCCTACTTGTGACCTCTGTCTGACAAATAAATAAATAAAATCTTTTTAAAAAAATGAAATCTGTGAACATATTAGAAGAAAATAGAGTATCAGCTAGGGCAGGGAAGCCTCCTAAGTAAGACCATGAATGCAAGAGGTTGTAAAGGAGAAGGAAGATTAAACTTATGGAGAGGCTGTAAGTTGAACGTTATAGGAATGGTTTGGAGGGCGATATGAAGGAGCGACTTGCACGTCTCTCTCTCTCCCCCTTTGCTATGTGAGTTTTTGGAAGAGCATATTGACAAACTACTTACGTTTCTCAACGTGCTCACCGCCGTGTGTGGACTGTGGCACGTGCGTGTGTTTTGGGTAGGTATTACTAGTTCTAAACCCCTTCCTTACTTGCAGTGATTCATGTTTCAAAAGTGTAGCTCCACGTCTAAGCATATTTTTGTAAAATTGTCGTATGTTTTGAAAACCATTGCCTTGTTGCTGATACTCAAAATGCTGTTTCTCCTCATTACTTCTCAGTGCCAAGGGTAAAGGATTCAGTTCTGTTATTAGATACGTTGTGGCTCTTGGCTTGCAGTGTGCTTGGGAATCCACTGCGTTCTCGGAGAGAGCATGGGAGGCAGGGATGAGAGGTTGTAAAAGAGCCATGAACCTGCTTTAAGGTGTACACGGTCTTGCTGATCAACATGACAAGCTCGTGGACACAACCAGAGCACATTCTGGGGAAGTGTTATCATCAAATGCCAAGTTGGATGTAATCGGCCAGAGGCTGGGCACTGGAGGATGTCTTAACACCTGTGTTCTATGGAACCTCAGAGGGGACCAGCCTCTTGAGGGGTTGGGAAGAGGTGCATCAAGGAGCTTAACAATGGTAGACAGACATAACTGGAAATTTTCCCTGTCCTCTTGCTCCTTTGAAACGAGCATCTTTCTAACTGAGCCTGTACTCTGAGTTTGGGGTGATTCACATGTGACACTCTAGAATGCTCAATTAGAAAGCTGACATGCTCGTGGGGGCTCCAGGAAAGCCAACTTTCTCTGAGTATGTGGGGCAGAGCCCTAGGGCTGGTATCCACTTCCCCGCCATGTTCAACTTCATGTGGGTTTTCCTTCTTGGCCTTCACCAATGGGGATTTGTGTGTGTAGTTAGTTGATTTGTCTGCCTATGCAGCCCAGCAGGCTTGGATGTAGTCATTGTGAACATATTCCAGGTATTGCATTTGTAGGTGTCATGCTTTATATCTAAATATCATTTAATTCTCAAAGCAACCCATATCAGATGAGGAAATGGAGGCAAAAAGGGGAAAAATGCATAATTCATTTTAAGGTCCTATAATGGGCAAGTGACGGAATCTGGATTCAAACCCAGGTCTGCCAGGCTCCAAAACCTGGGTTCTGTCCAATGGGCTGCTAGGTCTAACCCAACCCGTTCCCCAGTGAGCATCACTTCTCCCTGTGGCACAGGAGATTTCTGGAAGATCTTCCTGACCATAATGCAGCCTGTTCCTAAAACAACAGCTTTACCATCTCTTTCCCTCTGTACAGAAGGAAGAAGGTGCTCTGGACCAGGAGTCCAGATGGGCTCGGTGCAGCTCCATCATCCTCATTCCTAAATTCTGTCCCTGATAGACAGGAGGCAGCGCATCTTCCTTACCCAGCTCACAAGTTTGCAGTGTTCGGATAATGATGACAATAGGACGACTGTTACTGACTTTGGAAAGATGTGGAGTTATACAAAGTAAGGAAGCATTAATGATGGTAGTGAGTGTCTGATGTGTAATCCCAGCTCTTTTATCCCTCCACGGATGTGCTTTGCCTGACACAATTCTCTTGACCTTCCCTTCCACTCTCTTTTCCACAGACGGCTGCGAGTAGCAAATCCAACTTTATTGTACAAGGAAGGGAAAGTAGTCCCATGAGATGAAGGTACCCATTAGAAATGTGGGCATGTTTGAAAGCAGATATGACTGGGGACTCCTCTCTTCACAGGAACTTTTAGGTGGGGTCTGAACAGTGCGAACGACTTGAGTCTGTAATGCCGTTAGGTAGCATGCCTGTCTGTGCATGGCCAACAAGATGGCGGTCCACTTCTAGTGCTACAAGAAAAGGAAGGAGCGGCTGTCAAGTTAAAGCCTGTGTTCTGATAACCCAGTGCCGTAGGGGAAGGACACAGACAAAACCGAGCCCCTTCCAAAGTTTAGGGTCCTTTAGAAACCTGTGGGAAACATGGATAATACACGTTGACATCTTTATTGGGTTTGTTTGCTTTTTAAATACCTTCTGAAGCATGTTTAGTGAGGAGAGAAGCTGACATGACAGCAGTTAATGCCTGTTGGCTCCGACCCAGGGGGAAACCACCACTCAGTGGTTTGAGCTCTCTGAAGCTCACTGTACCACAAGACCCCACCCTCGGGCAGGAGGTTGCACATTACAAACCTGTGACTGGGAAGTTACCGAGAACTGGCAGTGGTGTTCCTGAGGTCATGTTGTTAAAGGTGATCATGGAGTCAAGTCCAGTGGCCTTGCTGAAAATCAGAAAATAAAAGAATTGCTTAAACATTTTCCCTCCAGCATGGGTTAAGAGTCTCAGAGCGTGGGGCATCTGGGTCAAGCGCCTGCCTTCAGCTCGGGTCATGATCCCTGCGTCCTGGGATCGAGCCCCGCATTGGGCTCCCTGCTCGACAGGAAGCCTATTTTCCCTCTCCTAATCCCCCTGCTTGTGTTCCCTCTCTCACTGTATCTCTCTCTGTCAAATAAATAAATAAAATCTTTAAAAAAAAAAAAGAATCTCAGAGCAGATTCTGAATGGGAAAACAGTTGGTGTTCTTGTGACTCAGAAACCCAGACAACTTCCTCTCACAGAGATCAGCTCTAGCCACCCTAGTGGTTTTGCCCATTGTATGGTGTTAAATCATTCCCCCTGCTTGGTAACATCCCTGTGGCTATGCCTTTTTAAAAACTCGTGAAAGACAAGGAGTATAAGGGCACTGATGGTTCATATAAACAAGGAATGTCACAGTGATGATTCTCCTGAAGGTGACCTTCACCAGATCTTTGGGTTCCGCTCATCTGATCAAAATGCACACATAACCTCTGTCTCTTGCTCTAGCGAATGTTGCTGCTGTTTGTTGGAGTAAAGACTATTCGCCCCCTAACGTATTACATAAGGAGAAATGATTACAAGTTGCAGCTGGAAATATCTTTCATGTTCTCATCTAAATACCAAACATAATAATTTTTAAAATAAACTAGGACATTTTATACAATTCAGGTGCAAAATTCTAAAGATCAATAATTAAAACAGCAGGCTATTGTTTTTCCTATTATTGATACCACAACTATCCCATAGGTAGTTTTTCTCTGTATTTTAAAATGTATGTTTTAAATATTTTAAAATGATGCACGTTATTTAAATTCGAGTCAGTAAATTGTCTTTGTCCTTACGGATTAATCTGAAATAAATGACACAGCATACATTACTTGGGAAACAGGGAAATACACCCTGATATTTTTAAAGATTATATTAAAAGGGGTTTTAAAGCCCTTTAAGAGCATATTTACTGGATTTATTTAAAATTACTTGGTTATATGACCATGAAAAACATGATGAAATTATTTTAAGCAGGTCTTAGAGGTTTTACAAGATTTCATCCTATTGTGAAAGAAGTTCAAGAGTCAAAAAGTCTTGGGAAAGCTGAAGGGGGCAGAGGGAGGCTGTGTTCATTTCCTAGGACTGACACAAAAATAAATCACTAATGCGATGGCTTACAATAGGGCAAATGTCTTTTCTCACGGTTCTGGAGGTTAGCGATCCAGATCCAGTTGTCAGCAGAGGTGGTTCCTTCTGGAGTCTCCAAGGGAGGAAGCACCTCTTGCGTCTCTCTCAGCTTCCGTCTTTGCAGGAAGTCCCTGGCATTTTCTGGCTTGTGGATGCATCACTCCAACCTCCACGCCCCGCTACACAGCCCTGCCTTCTCTGGGTGTCTGTATGTTCTCTTCTGTCTCTTAGAAGGACACTTTCATTGGATTCAGAGCCCACACTGATCCACCATGATCTCCTCTGGATCCCCAAGTAATTACGTGCAAGGACCCTATTTCCGAGTAATGTCACATTCTGAGGTTCTAGGTAGATGTGAATTTGGGGGGCGGGTGTGGGGAACTATTCAACCCAGAGACTTGCCACTACTACTTCTCCAGTTTGAGGGAGAATTGTAATTCATAGTCAGCTTCCACCACAGGGCCTTAAACATGGTCTTAGTTTCTGCCTGGACCCTCTCTCCTCTCTCCTCAGTGCAGACCCCTCCCAGCCTAGCTAACGTCTGCTGGACCTCAGACCCCAGGTACTTCTGAGGGAAACCTTGTCTGTCCTCATCCACCCCCAAAGCAGGCCAGTCCCTCTTTTAGAAGATTCTGAAGTAACCTGTGCTTCTGTTGGAACATTCTTCATATAATTAGTATTTTTAAATGTAGAGAATATAAATCTACATTATATATCTTTATTATTTTATATCAATATTATTTTATTAAATATTTACCCAGTAGCTAATATATTTTATTAATATCTATTCATTTTTATTACTATTTTATATAAAATTTCATTTCTGTAATGTATAATTTATAATATAAATAATATACATATTAATATATGTGTTATATATGTTAATATATAGTATAATTTATTATAGTATAAATAATGTTAATGATATGATATGATATATATGTTAATGACATGTTAATTATATAATAATACAATATGTAAATAATATAACATGTCAATTTAATTCATAATACACTATAATAATTATATAAAGTTAATTAGAAAACTGACACATTAATTTGTAACATTAATTATAGGTTGACTGAAACTCTGTGAGGGCAGAAATCAGCTGCCTCATTCACTGTTTTGTCTGCACTGAGCCAGCAAGCCTGCACTCAGAATTTTGAACCTTATTCTCCTCATATCATCCCCTTAATTTTCAGAGAAAATCTGTTCCTTGGCACGAGTCTGACTCCCTTCTGGGTCTGCTTAGTGAATGCCTCACGGAAACTCCCCTTGTGAGTGTTGGGGGCTGGGGCAATAGTTGTGTGTTTTTTCTCTTCAGCCTCCACATTCACCCGTGGAAGCTGGGGAATGATTTATGGTTGGATTCGGTGTTGTGTGAGGGGTGTCTCCATATTGTCTTGAAATCCAAGGCAAGGCATTTTAAATACAGCTTTATTCATTGGCCCTGTTGGGATTTAAGACAAGAATGAAATCTGAAAACTCACTTTTCTTATTTGTTCTTCCCGTCAGTTTCTTTTCTTTTTTTTTTTCCCCTTCTATCTCTCATCTCTGCCCTAGGGAAAGAGAATTGGGACATCTCGGTTTTAAAAACCAGACATTTTCTACAGACCAGGTCTGGGGACTCTGATCTGGAACTTAAGCCATTTGAAAGAGTCGTGGAACACTACATCAAAAACTAGTGATGTGGGGCACCTGGGTGGCTCAGTGGGTTAAGCCTCTGCCTTCGGCTCAGGTCATGATCTCAGGGTCCTGGGATCAAGCCCCGCATCGGGCTCTCTGCTCAGCAAGGAGCCTGCTTCCCTTTCTCTCTCTCTCTCTGCCTGCCTGTCTACTGTGATCTCTCTCTGTCAAATAAATAAATAAAATCTTAAAAAAAAAAAAAAAAAAAAAAAAAAAAAAAAAACTAGTGATGTACTGTATGGTGACTGACATAACACAATTAAAAAAGAAATAGTCTGTGAGAGGCCCCTTTGGACTTTGAAGTGTATTTACTTACAGGTTTTGAAGTTATTTCAAAGTGAAATTGGGCCTTGTAAGCTTTGTGCCTGATAATTTAAAAATCCTTCTTTTTTAGTTCTTGAAGAAACAGCAATATTGAAATTTCCACAGATCTGCTTCATCAGACTTAGCTTTTCCTTCCCTTAAGTCATCCAGGAGATCATGTCCTTTTGCCCAAAGCCAAAGTACGTTGTGAGAAGAGGTGATGCCAATATGTAAATCCTTTGAGGAAGTTGGACAGGGAGGGGTAAACAGATCTCATGTTGATCCTCTCAGTAGACCATAAAAGCAAATTTTAAAACTGCAGGAAGTCTCTTTAGGAGGAAATGTCTGAAGAGAGCTCAGGATGTAAGGTGTTAATAACAGAAAAAAAAAAAAAAAAAAGCGCTCTCCTAGTTGTGGAGAGTTGCTGTGTTCTCTGACAGTATGGTGTCCTGGGGCTTTCCCTGAGCCCATGTGGAGTTAAGTATCTGGTGAATTGGGTGCCCTGATCCCCGACCTGCGACCCCTGCCGGCCTCATAAAGCTCCAGTCTGTGTGAAAAGCTGTGGTTTGTCCTCACTTGGGGAAGTCAGAACAAGTGAAGGTGCCCCTTTATCTGTCAGAAATGTTTGAGTCTAAATGGAACAACACCACAGAGGAAAACTCTCGTGTTTTTTTTCCCTCAGAGATTTGAGAAGGTCCTCTGGTCAGTGCTTTTGTTTCTCCCACTTCCACAGTCTTCCAGATCAAGCTCTTCCTGGTGCGCAATTCAAGAAATAACTTTTTGGGGTGTTTGTTTTTCTAGGCGGCCCATGGCTCTGATTTTGTTTTCGGATGTTTTCCGTTTGCTTTGAGCTGGAGGGTTCCAAGTTTAGTGTGTACCGTCTGCCAGCTATTTCCTGTTGAGAACGCTTGGTAACAAACTGAGTTCCTCATATTCTAAGACATGCCTGTGACTCAAATACCCACACCTGTTTGCACCTCATACAAAAGCAGAGTTGGCTCTTCATGCCAGGGGTGTTTCCCCCTGGAGTTGAAACCCTGTGTCTACAGAAACCCTCTCCAAACATTTAAAAAAATGTCATAATGTTCACTAAGGACATTGTAACATGTTGAAACATTTAATATTAAAAGCAATTGGGCTTTTGAAACCCCTGCCTCAAAAAAGTGAAAGAATCCCTTTTAAAGGAGGTGGCTGAGCCAAAAGGGAGGGTTGTCCATATTTCTGTGAGAAATGGCAGAAAGGTGCATCAGGAAGGAGTGAGTGCTGAGAGAGGCAGCGTCTCTCTCGCACACATACACGTGCGTCTGATTTCGTCGTGGCAGTTGCTCCTGTCGGTGCAAGCAGCCCACGTGTTTTACAAAATACTAGGGGTCAGCTCATCTCACAGCTTGGGCTGGGCAACCTCCCAGGTTCCACCCGGAGGGCTGGGGCGGTTCCAGGGGCTCAGGGACCATCCTCAGAGTTCAGGTCAGGCCAGAAAGCTTGCAACTGCTCTGGGAGTTGCTCTGACCCCAGCCAGATGGACATGGAAGCAAAACAAGAGGCCACCCTTGGTCTGTGTTCTGAAAGACATGTGTCTCTTCTTTCTCTGGCAGAGAAGATGGCCTGCGGTTGGTGCTGGCTGCCTGTGCTAGCCTGATCCCCCATGGCACACGCAGGACACACACTGCAGTCCATGAGACCCTCAGAATGCCTCCCTGTGAGAGCTCTGTGTCTAAGACACTTGCCCTGCCTCTCCAGATCTTCAGTTTTGGAATCATTTCTGAGTCTCTGCCTGTCCCTGTGAATTTGATCTTTCTAGAGACTCCTTTTCCCTGGCTTGACTGTGGTTCTCTCTGCTCCACTCAGACCATAGAATCAGCTTTGATCACTCTCCTCTGTGAGTTGCCCTGTCCAGGATTTCAGACTGGACAGGGGCAACAGACAGGTCTAACTGGTCGACCTGTGATTACCTAGCAGAATTCTGAAAAGGCAAGGAGCTGACACTGGCATTTATTATGTGCCAAGCGGGAAACCAGCCTGCTTAGTCCGTTATCCTCTGCAATCCTCCCCATGACGCCATAGGTCTATGAATCGGAGGGGTTAGTCTCGGAGGTTAAGTGTCCTGCCCACAGGCCCAAGTGGAAATGCTGACACCTGAACCAAGCATAATCTTGCTCCAGATACTTGATACTGGGGTGAATTTTGGTGTAATTGTTTGGGTAATGAGTAAAGAGAGTCCTAATCCAAAAGAGCTCCTTTGCAGAAGGAGCCTTTTGCCGTTTGGTTTTTCCTGCTACTGGCCAACAGGTTTAAAGGAAATCTTTGTGAATTCCATTCATCTAACTTGTCTTCTCAAGAAGGCTCTGCTGGATGCTTCTATACCCGGTTAGCTGAGTCCTACCCATCCCTAACAGAACTTCTTTGGCTACTGTTGTTTTCCATCATCTCCTTTTGGGGACATATTTTGCTAGTATCATTATATTGCCTTCACTCACATTGAGTTCTCCAGGAAGCAGACGCTAAGTTAGAGCTAAGAGTGTGAAATGTCTGTGGGGATAACACCTGTGAAAGGAAACAGGAGGAAGCAGCACTGGACATGGGAGCCGCACACCCTGCTGTCCCCCTGACAAAGCCCGATTGTCCAACAGGGAGTTCGAGGCCAAGTATGCCTGGGGGAGTCCCACAGTGGGTGGAAATTATCAACCCTCATCTCCGCACTGTCAGGAAGCAAGAATATCCTATCTCAAGGTCCTTCTAGCCAGACTAAGAATCAGAATGACATCAGGCATAATAACAGGGGAAAATCAAATTTAATAGCATCCTAGGAATCCACACAGACATGTAAATTCCAAAGACAGGCACAATGAAGTATATATATCATTCTGAACTAAGCAGAAGGAAGTAGGGGTCTGGGATTTCAAAAGTAAGGAATGCAATTCACAGGAAAATGAAGAAGAGTCAATGGTAAGCAAATGTTTTCTGGGCCACTCAGAAACAATGGGACATAGAAGCTTTGATCAAACAGGCCTTGCTAGGTTCCTCCCCGTCCACCATATCTAGCTCGTAGTATAATGTAGTTATCTATGCTGATAGCTCTCTTCTGGGAGCAGGTCATCTATCTAAATTCTTTTTAGGTGGTTGTGGAGGAGGTAAGGAGCTTTTCCCGAATCTACGGAGTTTTAATTGTCTTTAACTCAAAATAATCTTCACAGCCAGGTTGCCCATCTCGGGGCACCCCGCCCTTGGCCCCATACCATCTCGTTCACCATTGGCCAGGAATTGCCCCAGCATGACCTTGACTTGAAAGCCAAGGTGGACTCTGATGAAGATGGCAGCTGGAGGTCCTGAGCTAACACACTTCACCGGCTGGACAAGTCCTTACTGAAGGGACATCTGAGCACTACTTTAGCCCAGAGATTTGCCTGCCTCTTCCGTATTCTAATCCGTGTCAGCTCGTCACCACTTGACTGCACATTATCTCCCACGAACAATCCACAGGGACAAAGAATATGGTATTAAGACACCTCTTGCTTTAGGGCCTGAAGGTGTGCCCAGACCGCCTGTGACCAGGAGGGGCCGTTCCTCGTGGAAGGAGAGGTGTCCAGTGCACAGTGCTGCTTGACAAGCATGGATCTAGAGTGAGGACCCCGTAGGGAGGGAGAGGGACGACTGGGCTCCAGAATGTCCCTGAAGGAGAGGCCGGCAAGGCAGGGCGTAGCGGGTTTAGCCATTTTGTTTGGCCTTGGCTGAGCTGGGGGCCAAGTCGATTCCTTAATCCTCTGATTCTAGCTAATGGAAGCAAGTATTGCCTCTACTTTTCCAGAAATCTTGGGGACTGTCTTAGCTTATACCCGAGAAATGGAATTAGAGCTGGCCACGTCTACCCACACCCCAAGAAACCACCCTCCCCCTCCCAAATACTAACCTGCCTTTTGGGCTTGCCTGGAAATACCTCTTGTTTTCCCCGGGGCCCTTTTCTTATGGGTGTAGCACATATTTGGGTGTTAACATACCACGGAAATGGAATCCCTTGTGATATGAAAGTCGGGAGAGTTTTCTCTTGGCTGTTAGAAGTTGTAGCTCTTTTCCTTCATCTACACCTTATCATAATACCCAGCATGAGGATGGGGCTTCGCCACAGGGAATCCCAAGGTCACAGACTGGGATTGTTTGTAGTCAAATGGGAATTTGAATCCCTGCCACGCCTGCCAGCTCTGTGACCTTGGGCAAGTTATTCTCTCTAAGCCCCCGTTTGCTCGTCTCTACAACATGACTCATAATGTCAACCTTACCAGGGTTGCTTTCCACTGAAACGAGGTCAAGTGTGTGTGTCATTAACCCCGTACACAGCATGTAGTTACAACTTCATATTGCATTCACCCCCTTGTCTGTTGTAACTCACGTTAGTTTGGGGAACTTTTAATAGAAACACACCATTAGGGGCGCCTGGGTGGCTCAGTGGGTTAAGCCTCTGCCTTGGGCTCAGGTCATGATCTTAGGGTCCTGGGATTGAGCCCCGCATCGGGCTCTCTGCTCAGCAAGGAGCCTGCGAGAGCCTGCTTCCTACTCTCTCTCTCTCTGCCTGCCTCTCTGCCTACTTGTGATCTCTGTCAAATAAATAAATAAGATCTTCAAAAAATAATAATAATTTTTAAAAAAAAAGAAAAAGAAACACACCATTAGAAGCAAGTTTTACATTTTTGTATCAGCGTCGATGCTTGTACATCCAATAATTTAAGGTTTCTTTAAGGCTTAACTTGCAGTTATCTTTAAAATCTCAGTAGATAAGTACAAATGCCTCTGCATGTCCCTTGTCTGCACGTGAACTAAGAAGTGAGGGCCACAGAGATAGTCCGTTAGGCCACAGTTCGCATTGGTCGCTAGGAAGAATGCACGGATTGGAAGCCAAGATTTTTAATTGTTCTGTCCGTATCTGTAAGGACTTGGCTTATCTGTTTTTCTAGGCCAGGGTTCTGTTGCTCTGGCTTTCTTGCATTTGAAGTTCTCCAAACCAAAAGGAGTCCTAAAGGCTCATGCAGATGGATGAACAAGAGGGAAAATATCCAACAAACCTAGCTTCTTAGGAGCATCCCTTTGCTTAGCGGAGAATGTTGCCAAACTTACAAAGCCAATGTAAGGGAACTTCTGTAGATTATGAGACCTGTCCAGCCCAGCTCTGCCTGCCAGAGAGCGTTGGAAGAGGAAGAAAAAGAAGAGAAAAATCAGGCTTTAAAAAAGTCTCGGTACACTGTAGAGAAGAGATTGAAGAGAACACTGCGTGACATTCGCTGGAACACGCCAATAGAGGTACTCCTCTTGCAATTTCTTAAGTATCTCTTCTCCACCGACTTCAAAACAGTGAACAAAACTTGGGAAAGAAGCCCACTATCTTGATGGAAGCTGTTTTGACATAAGCAAAACCAGCCTTGGCGTGAGGTGAGGGCAGGCTTTGGCCAAGCCCGCAGAACAGACCCTGGAAGGATCGAGGCAAGCGGAGGAAATTGGTTCAAGATGGAGCTGGAGCCCTTTGAAAGGGGAGGAAACTGGAGGGTGCAGACATTTCATCAGTGCTTGAATGAGTGTGTGAGTAGCTTCATGTGCATTGTGAGATGTGTAGACCCCTTCTTTTAGCATCACCTCTAGGGAAGGGGAGAAGGGTGGCTGCCTTGTGAATTGTGCAGTGTGGGAGTTTGAGGATGAGTGGCTGTTGTGAACGCGCCGATCCAGCTTGGTTTTAGGGAAGAGGGAAAGAAAGGGAGAATGTGTGTTACTAAGTCTCATAGGTTCCGGTGGCTTTCACCATGGAGGGACACGGAAGTGGCAGCAAGGGCAACATGGAACTGAGTCCCCGTGTCATCTTTTTCTTTTTTTTTTTAAAGATTTTATTTATTTGACAGAGAGACAGAGATCACAAGTAGGCAGAGAGGCAGGCAAAGACAGAGGGGGAAGCAGGCTCCCTGCTGAGCAGAGAGCCCGATGCGGGACTCGATCCCAGGACCCTGAGATCATGACCTGAGCCAAAGGCAGCAGCTTAACTCACTGAGCCACCCAGGTGCCCCTCTGTGTCATCTTTGACACATTTCTTAGGGCTTGGTGGCCTTGAAGCTAAAAAAAACAAATTGAACATAATCTCTAGGACATGGTGTGGCTTCAGTATCCTTGTACCTTGATCATAGCCTCTTTCAAGGCAAGGCCAAGGGCAGCACCACACAGAGGGAAACATAGGAATTGCTCTAGGAAATGCACTGAGCAAGGCTGGGAAGTTGGAGGTCAGGCAAGATTCAAGACAGGCAGAAGCTTCCCTGTTTTGTGTGTGTCTCAGACCTGGCCCATCTTCGGCTCTCAGGGGCACATCCTAGCAGAGACCTCTGTGATATGAAATGTCTTTTGCTGGCCAGGGAGCAAGGAATAGCGAAGCTATGGCAGGCTTATTAGCAGCATTCCAGACAAAGGCAGTACAGAAAAGACTCTGGGTCTCATAATAATCTTGTGCTGGTAACCTGGCCTGGACAAAAATAGCATGGAGAAAATTAAAAATGAAATGCTATTGATGTGAATATGTAGTAACTTGAATATATTAACATATGATACATATTATATACTACTACATTAGCATGATATTTGGAGCTTTTGCCTAGTTACTGTTAATGAGGAAAAAAAATTTTTCAAGAGTTATGTATTATGTTAGAGAGAGTGGCAGTGGGCGGGTAGAGGGGGAGGAAGAGGGAGAATCTCAAGCAGATTCCCCATCAAGCAGAGCCTGAAGTGAGGCTCCATCCCATGCCCCTGACCTCATGACTTGAGCTGAAATCGAGAGTTGGATGTTCAACCGCCTGAGGAACCCAGGTGACCTAGAAAGATTTCCTTTGAAGGCAGATCTGGTTTATGATATCAGTGGAACAGTGGGGAAAAGTCTAGGAGACTAAATGGGAAGGGGTACGTATTCAAGTGCAGTCACACGAGGGTTTTTAAAGATAGGAGAGGCTACTGGGGGGTTCCATAGTCTAAACTAGAAGGAATGGTGAGTATGGTGGGAGAAGATACAGGGCAGGGTAGGGGAGGTACTAGCAGGTCCATGAGGGCAATCTCCTCAGGACAACTGGGTATGATCTCAAGGAAAGGGAGAGAGATACCATCAAAAGGGCATGTCTACATGAATCAAGATTTTGTAAGGGGCAAATGGCAGAGAATGCATAAGGAGGTAGAGACTGGTGACTAAGAACCTAGTAAAAAAGGTAAAAAAGGAATTGTTTTTAAGATGCAAGACACAAAAGACCCCATATTATATGATTCCAGCTATATGAAATGGCCAGAAGACGCAGCCCTATAGAAAGAAAGTGGTGACTGAGATGGGGAATGAGCATTAATGGGTAGGAGAGGTCTTAATGGGGTCATGAAAATATTCTAAAACTGATTTATGGTGACGGTTGCACAACTTGATAAATGTCCTAAAAATACTGAATTGTACATTTAAAATGGATGAATTATATGCTGTGCAAAGTTGCCTCAAAGTCATTTTTTAAAAGAATTTTTAATAGAAATTCTCATTGACCTGTCATTTTTATTATAATGCTTATTAAGTGACAGCCACCATGCTAGGGGGGTACAAATATGAAGATTTTTTTTTTTTTAAAAAGAGGGCGTAAGTAGGCAATTTTTACAGAAGCAAGTGACTAATAAGAATTTTGACCTCACTAGTCATCATTTGCTAATTATGACATGAGGTAGGTTTTGACTTTCATGCTGGCCAAGATTAAAAAGTGACAATATTCAGGAACAAACAGTTCTCTAAGGCACTACTGCTGGGATTCTAAATTGTTACCCCTTTCAAGAGGACAGATTAGAATTACGTAGGAAACCCTTGGATATGCTTTTGTCCAGCAAGAAGAACCTCAGACCCAGAAAAATCTCCCTGAAGGAATTTATCTTCTGGGATCTTAAAATACTATTCATAGTCTTGCATCTCCCAAATTTCTCTCTCCAGACTAGTCCTCTGCTCCAAATCCAGATTTAGATATCATCTCAAGCTCGACATGTCCAGAACCCAACTCCAGAATGGCTCTCCGCATTCAGCATCGGTCAGAGAGCCCCCAGCCCCACAGGTGGCTCTACCAGCTCAGGTGAAGGCAGCGCTGCCCTTCTCGTTGCCGAAGCCAAACACTTAGACACCATCCACGACCTCTTGCTTTCTCTCACACCGTCTGTCAGTTCCAAAAGCGCAGGCTGTTGACTCGGTCTTCCAAACTGATCATGAGTCTCACCATTTCTTACCATCCCCATGGCTTCTCATTGAGCTGTTGCTGGGATTTTGGAAGATGGTTTTCCGTCTGGTCTCCCTCCTTCTACCTTTGACTCTGTCCCGGTCTGTTCTCCACACAGGAACAAAGGGGAACAAAGGGGATCGTTTTAAAACAGAGCACATATCACATTACTCCACTGCGCCCCATTTCACAGGAAAGTCTTGAGAGCAGCGTATACAGCCTTCCCGAAACCAGTCCCTGCTCCCTTGTCTCCTCTTGCTCTCCTCCTCCCTCACCCCTCGTCTCCAACACCCCAATTCCTCAAACACAGCGGGCAGGCTTCCAGTGTACCACTCCTGCCCTGGCTCTTCCCTCAGTCTGGAACACTCTTTCCCCAGGCAGTGGCATGGCCAACGCTTTCATCTTTTTCAAGACTTTGCTCTGTGTGTTCCTCCCAGTGGGGCCACCTCAGGCACAGCCCTTAAAATTTCCACCTGGCTCTTCCAGCTCCTGGCATGCTTCATCCTCTTTATCCTGTGTTCTCTGTTTTCCAGAACATGTCTCACCTTCTCACATATGATCTAGGATGCTTTAACAGATCCGTTGTTTATTGCCTGTCTCCCCTACCAGATAGTAAGCGCCACAAAGACAGGCATCATTTTGTTCACCGCCGCACCCCCGCGTGCCTCCCGGCGTTTGGCATGTGATAGGTATTCGGCAACGATTTGTTGAATGAATGAATGAATTTGTAAAGAGCAAGTAGCAAGCAGCAACTTCATGTCATAAAAGAGAAAAGTGATGAGCTCCCATGCACACTTTCTGAGCTCATCTCTCCACTCATGAGGTGAAACTGACTCATTCATGCACAGCAAAGTCTGACTTTTCCCAGCATTCCTTCTGCCCCCCCCCCACCCTCTGGGAGTGGGGGGAATGGGACCGTCATCAGGATGACTTAGCCGAGCTATGTGGCTAGAGTTTTGATTTGATTCTGTATAGGCTGCAAGCTGATCTCATATAGTTATAAGAAGCCCTGATTCATTCACAGTAATTTAATAAAGAAATGCAATCAGTTGCAAAGAGAAGCCTGGAAGATCTCTTTTAAGGGCCAGTATCTCTGTAGTATGTTTTATTAGGTCCATTCTCATCACTGATCAGGCATTTTCTACTTAATTTAGCTTCTGAGTTTCTGTTTTCAACAAAGTAGATGGTGGCTTTAAAAAAAAAACAACATTGATTTGTGCAGAAATAAGTTGCATGAAAACTTTTGAGGAAAACTGGAACTTCTTGTAAACCTGTTGCTATATGTTGGAAAGGACCACAGCTCTGCTTCCTTGCTGTAAAGCTACACTGGAGGTGAAAATGTGTAGTGCATCCTGGCCTAGGAGCTATTTCAATCATGCTCGTTAGTTTGAGATGTGAGTTTCTAAGATGAATACGAAAATCAATGATACCTTATTGCTGGGAAATCAGAACAACTTTTTCCATGATTTAGCTGCTTTTTATCCAGTGTTTTTCTGCCGTGTCTCTGCCACCCCAATCCCTTTATATCCAGAAGCTCTTAGCAGGAAAGAGAAAGAGAACCAGCTCTGCTTCCACACAGAAGTGGATATTGCAGCAAAGGGTTGCAGGAAATGGAATTCAAGTAGGGAAAGGGCAGAAGGGAGTCCACTTAACACGACTGGACACAAATGTGCTTCTACCTTTGAGGTGATGCACTGAATTTAATCAGCGTTTGTAGAATCAGAGGGTAGAACACCTACCTTTTCTCTTACTCCTCTTAGTATATTTCACCTGTGTCTGATATGCCTTCAAGAAAGACCCAGTATTGGTTTAAGATGCATAGTTATTTTTATTTCTTACTCACTGATGTCAAGAAAAGATACATCATTAAGTTCCTTCTCTACATTCAAAGTTGGGGAGCAGGACCAGTTATAAACTGACTTACTGTGTGGATTATCCCGCTGCAAAGCAAGAACCGTGATTTTACTTGACTGGGAAGCTAACCCAAGTTGTTCTGCCACAGTTTCAGGAATGCGGGCAGAAAGCATGAGATTCTGGGATCAAAGATGAAAGATCGTTTATTATTCATAGAAATAGCAGTAGCCAGATTCTCAGCATCTGTGGCCCAGTTCCCTTCAGGGCAACGTGGATCTCTGTCCCAGTGGATAGATGGGTATGATTTAAATTTGACCACTAAGCTCTATGGTGGTAACAAGTTCTGGCAGCTGATAATTTGGGTTGAGTTCGAATGTCTAATACTGTATCATAGGTCCAAAAAAATTCTTGAATAAATACTTATTTATATACCTATTATATACTTATATACCTAAGAATATACGTATTTTTCACTACCGACCTGTGTTTTGGGAAACAAAACTTGCATTTGGGAAATCTAAGTTGTATGATTTAAAAAAATAATTAAACACAGATTTCATAAAAAGAGGACAGATTCATGTGTTCATACTCTCTGTTCTTGGCCCCAGATGAGGGAGAAGAGGAAAGAGTTGCTGACCTCAGCTGTTTATGCTGGATGAGGAGGTGAGAATGAGCAGAACTGGGCAGTCACCTCCTTCATACAGCAGTTGGAATATGGTGTTCAGTCCCTTATGCTCTAAGCCTAGACTCTGGTCTATTTTCGGCGCCTTACTGGTGCCTGAGCCCCATCTTCCGCCACGTAATCGGGGCTGATTAGAAAGTGGCCATGTGAACACACAGGGATAGCAGTCACTCTTCTCAGCACTATAAACAGCCCAAACGTTCTGCCTACAGAGTCCCCAGAAGAAAGTTTGGCTCATTCCAGGGAGGGTTGTGGAATCGGGGAGAAGTAAGCCCCAAATTCCAAGTAGCTGGGAGGCAGCACCTGAGACGGACTGGTCTTGGGGAATCTGATTCTCCAGGAAATGTTTCTCCTCCTCCCACCGCCTCTTACGGAGCTGTCCGAGCTCGCCTCCCCCTGTTTCCCAGCCAAGACTTCACTGGGAAATTAATCTGTATATATTTAACACTTCCTCTCAACCCGTTCTCCTCTGGGAACCTACAGATTTATAACCTCAGACAGCCCTCTGGGTTAATTAGGCTTAGCAGGTTTTCAAAGGACCACAAACAGCTTTTTAGCCTCCCTTTGCACTCTGCGAGAGGCAGTCGTGGGCAAGAACAACTGATCTCCGTTCATCCTGTGTGTTAGAGTGCCTATCAGCAGTTAGTCCCATTCTGTAAAACTCATAACTGATCCTAGGAACTCATCTAGAAATGTCTTGCGGCCGGTGTTTGCTCTCCTCTTGTCTATACTGGGGACCGGACTTAACTCAGATGAAGTAAGAATGTCTGCTTTGCAGAAAAGTCTGAGTTCTTGAATTCTTTTATGTTGTCTGAGTTATGTTGTCTGAGTTTTCATGACATTGTAGTACAGGCCAATGCCCAGGGGTGGCAATCCAACTTACTCTGAATTACACACACATATACACCAGTGGTTCTGCCTGGCAGCGCCCCTCTGTGGGTTCACATATGTTCCTGGCATCAGTAGTTGATGGCCAAATGCCCAAGAGGATTTTCAAAGGCAGCTGGAGATTGGTTCTTCAGAGGACATTGGCAAGACAGTCTAGAATATCAAAATTGCTCAGCTGCCCTAAGCCTTCTTTTGATAGAATTGGGGCATGGGTATATAATGTGCGTCATTGGCCTTCCAATACCTGTCTGTCTTTTCCTCTCTCTTATCTCCTGCTTGCCTGTCCTGGTTCTTCAGATTCCAGGCAGCTTTATCCTTCTAGCTTTTCCCAGCACCCAGCCTTCCCTGTGACCCTTCCTAGGCCTCCCATACCTAGAGAGCCCAGACTCCAGAATTAAGATAGATCATCAAGAAACAGGAGGTGCTCAAAAGTTGTTGTTTTTTTGTTTGTTTTGGTTTTGCTTTTTTTGTTTTTTTTCTTTTTGTTAAAGCACAATTTGAGGGGAAAGGGAGGTAGAAGGGAATTTAGTCACAAAACATGCTTGCAAAGACCAAATTAAGGAGGAAACTCAAGACATTTCAAAGGGAGGGCTCTAGGCTGGAATTTGGAGCTCCATTTCTGGATATGCTCATCTTTCCTCATTTATCTTAAGACCATCCTGGGAGGGTCAAAATCAAATAAATTTTAATTGAGTTGAATTAATAACTTACATGCCAGTAAACAGTTTTACATTTTGGGAAGAAACCAAAAAAAAAAAATAATAATAATAACAATTACATGGTAGAGAAGCCTACAACAGGTTAGTTTTACCTGTTGTTGTTGAAGAGAAGACCTAATTTTCTGGACCAGGATTGTATTCCATTTCTTCTTTCTCAAAGACTTCTTGGAAGTTTAAAGATTCTAATGGTGGGTAGGAATTCTTTTGAATAGAAACAGAGATTTGGAAGCATGAATTAGCTAAGAAGGTGCTAGAAAAGTTAGGTAAGTCATTTTGGTACAGATGGAGAGGGAAGCATTACATATAAGGTGATTGGAAGAATTGTAAGAAACTACCTCTGCCTAAAAAGTCTTCTCACCAATTTGCTGTGATATCCATAGTTCATTCATTACACTTTGTCTTTGGGATGACCTTAGAAGTCTCAGTGTCCAGGAAGGAATAAAATAGAGTTCCCTGTCTCCAGAGTTCCCTGTCATAGAGTTCCCTGAAGGTGTCAGAGCCTTATTTATTGCTAGGAAGTCTGGAGACGATGGGGAGATGGTGCCAAACTAAAGATAAACTCCTCTGGCTTTGTAGTTTTGTTGAGCATGGGCTCTGCAGAAAGAATAAAATAATCTCGGTCACAAGGCTCTTGAAGCTTCCATAAGAGTAGAAATACCTAAGATCCTATGCTTTGAGTCGATGGGCCTGCCTTTTCAGCCCTGAAAAAGAAGGTCTCTGCTCAGAACCCATCAAACTGCTCGGAGTTCTAATGCAAAAGATCGAATCCCTAAAGCAATTGTAAAGGAATTGCCTATCCAGGTGGGATTTTTTTCAGATTGATGGTGAGTGTCCAGGAGACCTAGGACAACTTGGACGTAAAAGGAATACTTCTGTTTTTCCAGGGTTCTGTTTTGTCATTGGCACTGGGTCAGTACCTTCAGGATGGCCTGCTACTTTAATCCCCAGAAGTCTTCCCAAGAAACTAGCATTTCACAGTTATTAAACTGTAAAAGCAACTCGGAGATGACCCGTTTTAACACCCTCGTCTTACAGACGAGAATACTAGCGTGACTGACACAACACAACTGCACAGTGCACGTGGGGTTTGGAAAGCAGGAGGGCCTGGGTCGACCACTTGGCAGTTATGTGAACCTGGGCACATAATTAAGTATTTCTGAGCCTCAGTATCTTCTTCTGTAAAGAATGTTCTTAAGGAGCACCAACTCAAAGAAGTAACTCAAAACTTGGCCAGAATTATTATATCTGCTATTGTTTTTTAATTGAGACATGATTCACATCACATAAAATTCACTATTTTAAGGTGTACAATTCAGTGAGTATATTCACAGTGCTGTGTGACCATCGTCACTATCTAATTCCAGAACATTTCCATCACCCCTAAAAAAAGCCTGTACCTGTTAGCAGTCCCAGTTCTTCCTTCCCCCTAACTCCTGGCAACCACTGATCTACTTCCTGTCTCTCTGGGTTTGCCTACTCTGGACATGTCCTATAAATGGAAAGACATACGGCCTTTTGTGGTCTGGTGTCTTTAAACCTAGCATCACTTAAGTTACAGTGTATACTAAATAATATTCCGTTACAGGGATAAACTACATTTTGTCTGTCTATTAGTAGGTTGATGGAAATTTGGTATAATCCCCATAGTTTTACATGGCTAGGCCAAAGCCAGAATGAGAACTTGGGTGTCTGACTCTCTCCCTGGCCCTGTTTTTACTACCCCAACACTGTTTTTCATAACCTCTGGCATATGTGTTGCATTAAGAGTAGTGATTTGCTCAGAGAAACCCTTACAGTCTGGCTAATAACTACTCTTAGAAGATTTTATACCTTTACGGAAATTTTTCCAGGGTGGGAAAAAAGTACACAACTCAACAAAACGAAATCTGAATGCTGTAGGAAAATTGTGCTGAGAACCAAGTTTAATTTTCATTTAGTAGACTCCAGTGGACTGCTTTTACCTGTTCATCTCACTGTATTACACAGAACAGCCTGAGGTCTGTGTGGTAACCTTTATCTACCTGGCTTTTACGTGTAAGTTCATTACCATGGTTTATAACCCAGGATCAAAGAAAGTTTTTATTGATTCTGGAGGTGGTTTGAGGACCTCTCTCTCTGTTTACTCTACTTCATGGTAAAAATTCTTCTTCAGTGAGACTGGCACTGTCATTGCATTAACCTGACCATTAGGTGTGGGCGATAACATGGCTTTGGCCCAGAATTTAGTACATTTCAAACACAGCTGATAACCTGGCTCCTTCTTGCATACGGACCGCCCCGGCTCTCAGGTCTGAGCTGCAGGCCTGGGGAGAGAGCAGCTAGCTTGGCATAGTTGAAAAAATTCTCCACTTTTCACTTATTGAGGACATTGGCATTTTCTTTGTGGGCACATGAAGACTGGAAGCAGGTCCAACTCATTAAGGGTTTGGTTGTTGACATTCTTTACTTGTGACCCGGTGATGTGTAGAATGTGGCAGCGTTCCATGGTGAAGGCATTTCCCTGGGTTCATCTGGGGTTTGCGTGTCCTTAGCTTGGGCAGCATGAGTGGAGGGTCTAGCCTAGCCTGGTTTCCTGACTTGGAGCAAGTGTGGGTTTTTCTGCTAAAGCTTTAATGGTCCTGAACACCACCAATTACTTGTCTCGTTGGGTGTTCTGTCTATGGTTATTCCTTGAGATCTGGAGCCGCTCTTGTGTGTCAGGCTTCACACGCTTCATCTCATTTGTGCGATTTCCTGCTTCTGAGCGTTCGCTGCTCCTCAAGTGCATGACACGCAACCCAAGCCGGGCTTGTCTGCTTTGAGCTAAGCATCCCTCTCCCCTCTCACTTTTCCTGGTTGACACAGTTTCCAACAGGCTTCTTGGTCCCAGTCATCCCATGTCTGCATGTTTCTCATTATGTCGGGGTTCCTCTTCATGCGATACCCCAACTGAAAATGACACTCCTTGTGCACCAGGAACCACCCGAACTAGAACAATTATCAGGAAGTGAACTTGACACACGTTCAATGTAGTGGACCGTTGCACCACTTGTTGGTTGCACCTTGATCCCAGCCAGCACCCTCCTGCTCTGCTCTCTTCTCGCTTCAGTGCTGTGAGGCAGAGGTCCTTTTTCTGCAGCTGATACTTTGATCCTAAGAGCAGAACCTCACATTTCTCCTCAGTCTGTTTCAGCTATTCTTTACCCCGGGGACTTGCAGAGTAATTGTGGCAAAAGCATGTGAATGGAGGAATGCCAGGCTGGCTCAATCCTTAGGGCCTGCAACTCTTGATATCGGGGTTATGAGTTCAAGCCCCACATGGGGCAGGTTCACTTAAAAAAATTTTTTATAGGGGTGCCTGGGTGGCTCAGTGGGTTAAAGTCTCTGCCTTCAGCTCAGGTCATGATCTCAGGGTCCTGGGATCGAGCCCCATATTGGCATCTTTGCTCGGTGGGGAGTCTGCTTCCTCCTCTCTCTCTGCCTGCCTCTTTGCCTACTTGTGATCTATGTCTGTCAAATAAATAAATAAAATCTTTTTTAAAAAATTTTTTATAAACTATGTGAATGCGAGGCTTGAGTAATTCTAGTACAAGATATCGTTGAGGAAATGGAGAATTACTGCTTTTTTTAATCCCATGTTACGATTGGCTCTGTGACTAGAAAAGTCCATTTCTGACTACCTACTGTAGGGTGTTTTCTTTAGTAATGTCTAGTTCATGGGGGTTTTGGTTTGCTCAGGGGTTCTTTTTCACATCAGCAATTATGTAGATTAAAATAATGGCATATTGAGCCTCTGTAGGAAGCTCAGTACCTCAGTTACCTGGGCAGGTGGTTAATCACATTAATCACACAGGTCCCGTGTGGGCTGCTGAGTGCATCAGCCCAATGCGATGGTCAAGAACGCTGTTCTGGGGGTGTTAACCGGCACGTCTGTGTTTGTTACAGTTACCTGGCTGAACAGTGCTGGAATGGCGGCTTCATCTACCTGATCATGCTGCGCCGGTTCAAGCACAAAGTCCACTCTCCTTACAATGGCAGCAGTAGCAACAGCTCTGAACCAGGAGAGACACCGACCTTGGAGCTGGGTGACCAAGCTGTGAAAAAGGGGAAACGAGCAAGAAAGTTTGGAGTCATTTCCAGGCCTTCTCCCCAGAAGACCACTGAAGAACCCAAGAGCGGTCCTGGCTGTGAGTTGGACAATGACCCCATCTCTGAGTCGGACAATGGCCCAGACCCTGAACTTGGAAACGGTCATGCTTTTGAGCTAGAAAATGGCCCAGAATCTCTCAAGGAGCTGGCCGGATCCCATCTAGACAGTTCAGAAGCAGACAGAGGGACGGAGCATAGCATTCCAAAGACAGATGCTTCTCTACCCACAAGCAATGACAAACACCGCTTCTCAAAATCTGGGAAGACAGACTTCCAATCGAGTGACTGCCTGGCACGGGTAAGCTTTGCTTTGATTATAGAGCCTGAATTTTAACAGAAATACTGTTGAAGTTGCTTTTAAGCCTCAGAAAATATATCTAAGATGGCCTTGTATTTAGAAGCCAAAACATTTATTATGATAAATGGTCAGAGGACAGAATAATAACAAAAAAAAAAAAATTCAAGTCATTTTGTCCTACTTAAATAAAGAGCTAGTTGAGTGATGCTAAGTGGAAAATTCAAGCCTTCTGTGGTATAATTTGAGTCATATGAGCCCCAGATAAAGTACTTGAACTGCATCATTATTTATCACTACCGTCCCCAGTGGAATTGCCACAGCAAGGCCCAGAATTCCTGGTGGCAGCTGATAGCACGAACATTCAACCTCAGCACTACACAGGAAGGATGTTCACCATGCAGAGAAGCATCTGCTTTTCTTTTTAACACTTCAAAACCAGTGACATTTTTATGGGTTCATGTTATTAAATTGCTGAATTCCAGCGAAGTTTGGAAATTTCACAGAAGTCTCTGATACTATGATATCCAGCTGTGATGGTCAGGGTTAGTCTTCTCTAAAGGCAAAGCAGATGTGGTATACTCTGAATGGTGCTGGGTACACTTCTAGCCCCAAACCACCTCCTTCGTTATAACCAACATTCTCCCTTGAAGTGAAATAGCTCTAGCGTAAGCATGTTCCTTCCAAGATTCCTCTTGGCACATATTCTTGTGGGTTCCTAATGAAGCAGTTACTTGCTACGTGGTTTCTGATTGGTTTCCTCTCTGAGTCCCTCCATGAGACACCCTTTTGGGATGATAGAGAAAGTTGGAAAGATAGAAAATGGGCACAGAAGAAGTATCAAGTTCAGCTTTGCATACTGCTGAAATGGTGCCCTGGCAGTGAATAGAATTTCTAGTAAGGTTGTTTCATGCATATCTCTGTAATCACAGCTGATCTGTTTAATGAGAGTAGAGGAATTAAAATAACCCCTCTCTCGGGGGACCATGTTCCTTCATCGGAGGTTCTCAGTGATCTTCATAAAGCCTTACCCAGGGGAGGCATGATTTATAGGAGGAATGTGTAAATGAAGGAGAAGAAAAAAGTAATGTCTCTATCAATGATTTTCTACAAACTTTATGGTCCCTCTCAAAAAAGAATTAAGGGCAAAAAGATTATAATGTGTTTCTTATTGGTAATAATCTACTTGAAAATGACTTTTTCTCCAAATGATTAAATTATGAATACACAGAAAGCCTAGAGTGAGTAAGTTAGGGAGTGTTGGTTCTCTTAATAATTTTGAAGGTTTAAGTTCCAGAAGAGATTGAATCTCATATATAGTCCAAAGAACAGGATTTGGAAATAATTTAGAAATGACTTTAAAAGGGGAGAAAAAAAAAAGCGTTTAAGAGGCTACTATTCTCTGCTCATCTTAACTAAAGGCTGTAACATAAAATTGAATTTCTGGATTAGACTATCTGAAGGCTACACATCAGAGTTTCTTTGCCTGGTTTTTGCACTCAAGTTCAAATGTCCAAGAAGATAAAAATGAAATGGTGATTTAAAAAAAAAAATACAACTAGGTCTTTTGCCTTTGGGACATTTTTCTAAAACCACGTGCCAACAGAAAGAAGACACCTGCCCTCTGGAATTTGCATTCTTCATAACTGTCTGTAATCTGTAGGCTGAGTATTGACCCTGGGTTATACTTCCCATCTCAGAAAGTCAGCATGGACCACACATCCTTGCAGGCATGAATATATTTTAGCACCCTTTTCAACCCCAGAAGCATCATCGTTTGATGCATGTATGCCGGATTGATTGAGTTGGCAAGAAGTAAGGCTTCACAGCTTCCCCCACATCCAGATATCACCCAGATTGGAACCAGTAGACCATCACAGAAGGTCCTGTAGGTTCTTGGGCTGAGGAGATTTTTATTTTTACTCTGGGATGAGCCCAAGGTCATACTAAAATGGAATTTCCAGGAAAACAAAAATTAGGTATTTACCTCTTAAACCCTTGGGGTAAAAAAATTCCATTCCATTTGAATAATGGGAGATTAAACATGTCAGCATTGTTCTGTTTCTGCTTTATTAATGATTTAATATATCTACAAAGACTTAATAAATTACAGAAAAGGCTTATAATCATTCAGCCCATTTTTATTTGTCAGATGCTTCTTTTTCATAGACTGTTATTTGTAACATGAAAATAAATCTTCAGTCTTTGTTTTCATATCCTCTTTCCCTTTAACAGAATTATAGGAAACATGTTTCCTATAATAAATATCTTCTTTTTAAAAAGCCATATGTTTCTATAAAATATTAACACATAATACTACATATGCAACCAGATTAATGTTTTAAACTATAAAAGTTAGGCCCATTGTCTAAAATGTAATCTCTTAGGACATAGATAAGAAATTTTAGAACTGAGGTCAGAGTTCCTTACTCCCTGTCTAGGGAAGACCATTGCTCATCCAAGGGGAAGGTTCTTGCAAGCCTGTTTACTACAGATGTGTGTTTCTATAATGCAGCATGGTCAAAAATAAATGTGACTTAGTCACATCACAGTGAAAAAAAGAACCCTGCTGTTTGCCAGCCAGACAAATTTATTCATAGCTGGTGTGTGTGTCTGTGGGTCCATTTGTGGGCTCCCCGTAACACTTGTAGTTCACCCTGTACAGTATCAGACCTCTTCCCTAGACCCTCAGCAGAGACCTCAGGAAGGCTGCCCCAGGTCTGAATCTGCAGGAAAAGGAAACTCAGAAAGCAAGTCACACCCAGGACATCTCCTGAGTCCTCCCTGATGTTTGCACCAAGCAGAAACAATATACGGATGGTCCTAATCTAGTAAGCCCCTCCATGGTCACGGGATGAACTTCTATCCTTCTATGTGGTAATGTCTCTCCTCAGTCCGCGTGGGCTCCTTCACCCCTCTCCTGCGCCCTCCACCCCGAGCTTTCCACCAGGAGCCTGTAGTACATCTCCATCTTGTGTATCTCACATCGTGCCTAAAACTCGACGCATGACTTTCCCACACCACCACACCGGCTCTGGTATTCCAGGTCCCGCCACGTGTCAAGTTACCCAAGCCAGAAACCTGAGATTCCAACTAGCAGTCTCTCACCTGGTGTCTAGAACTTTCCCTGGTTTTGTGCTGCCAAGCCCACATCCCGGGAAATGCCTTCATCCCAGCAAATTGGGACAGCTGGTATCCTACAGTCAACAGGAATGCTGCCCTCTTCCTTCCCCCCTGTCCGGCTGATCACCAAGTCCCGTCCGCCCCGGCTCCCCTTGGGGTCTCCCCGCACACCTCACTCCTCTCCCCCACTCCTGCAGCTCTCTGTCTGGGCCAAGCTGCTTTCATTTCCCACGTGGGTGGTCATAGCATTCTGCTGCCCATCCCACGATCCAGTGTCATGCCTTCATCCCCTGTCCCCACGGCAACCAGAGAGCGCATCAGGCGTGCGCGTGCGCGCTCGCACACTCAGCCGCGCGTAAGCCCTCTGGGTGGGTCCGCTTCACCTTCAGGGTAATACCTGAACTCCGTAGACCAGTGAGGCTCAGGAGTTCTTTCGCTGTCTGATCCCTACCTAACCTTTAACTCTCACTGCTTTGTTCCTGCCCTGTTTGGGCTGAATTAGCCACAATTTTTCCCAAAAGACTGTGCTCACTGTCTCCTCTGAACCTTTGCTGCTCTTGCTATCTGGTTTCTCCTCCCCTCCCCCGTGCAGCTTAGCTTCTTCCATTTCTGGGGGACAAAACACCATGACACAGTCCTCTAGGAGGCTTCCGTGACCTTCTGCCATCTGTCCCGTCTCTAGATATCTCCTCTTTGGGCTCCTGCGGTGCCCCTTCTCGGTCTTCATCAATGCACGCATCCCACATACTCCAATTACCATGTGGCTTGTCGTGTCGCCAGTAGACTTGGAGGGCAAGGACCTTTTTGTCTTTGTGTCCTGGCTCATTGCCTTGCACCTGTAGGTGCTCTGTAGATGTTTATTAATGAAGGCATCTGGAAGCTCCGGGTGTGAGAGACGGGACACCAGGTTCTACTCCTAGTTCTTCCTCCCCCACTTGTGGCCATCAGGCTGCCCCGTTCTTCCTCTGAGCTTCCATCTCCTCACCCATAAACTGAACATTTTGGTCTGATGACTCCAGAACCACAGCTCTGACCTGGGTCACATATCTTTTCATTTCTGACTGATCGTTCTAAGTAAGAAGGGACAGGCAAACAGCCTCAGAATCTAAGTCTGCAACTAGCGCCAGACGATTTGCTGCAGTAAAATTCTAGTTGGATGATGTTTCTTCTCACATTTGGAGAAAAGATGCGATTGTGAAATATTATTTTTGGTTCCAGCAGAAGATGAGGTCATTTAAATGCTGCCGAGACAGCTCCCTTTAATGCATCACCTCTGTTTTGTAAATAAATCCCTTCTCTTTTTTTGCCTCTCTGAAGAGATGCCTGTGTAAGCATCACACACTAATTGGCGTTTTATAGGAAAGGGTAGCACTTTGACAGCATTAATACAAAAGTCCATGGCAACCAGTTTTGCGTGGTTTGGCTTATTCTCAACAGGCTGACAGAGTCTCATTGCCCTTTAAGCCAGTGTAAAAGGAAGCAAAGGCTTGAGCCATCTGTCTAGACAGGAGCTGTTTCAGAACTCAGTCGTCTCTACAACTGGATTGGGTGTTCACACGCTAAACATTGGCAAACATGCAGGTTTCCCATCTGGGCAAGCCTCTTAATGTCACTCTCAATAACTTCTGAAAAACCATAAGATTAATGTATAAACATCCTGTATTTGTTAATTCTGTGGCATTTATGCAATATTGTT
This sequence comes from Mustela nigripes, assembly GCF_022355385.1. Lineage (NCBI taxonomy): Eukaryota > Metazoa > Chordata > Mammalia > Carnivora > Mustelidae > Mustela > Mustela nigripes. The sequence continues at coordinate 25,045,106 of NC_081568.1, forward strand.
ATATGCTAGGCACTGTTCTAGTTGCTGGAGAACCCGTTGATAAATGAGAGACAAGGTTCTATCCTGGCACATTTATCACAGAGAAGGGGCCACAAGCAATTAACAAGCAAATAGCTGAATAGCTGAACCTAAACATTATGTGGTGACAACAGGTACTATAAATGAGACAAGCAGTAAAGTGAAAGGTGCCTGGGCTGTGTCCTGGTGGGGAGTTAGCAGAAATTGGCACTGGTGAAGACCTCCTTAAAGAGGCAATGTTTGAGCTGAAGCCTGAGTGTCAGGAAAGGGAAGCCTTGCAAAATCTGGGGGCGGAATATTTCCAGGGAGGAGCCAGCCCTTGCAGCTGTCCTAGGCAGGAGGGATGGAGTGTCCCCGGGAGCAGAGACTGAAGCACAGTGTGTGATGGAGAGAGCACAAGGAGGTGGTTTGGGAGCATGGACGGGACTAGATGGAGAGGTTGGGTGCGCCATCTCAAAGATTCAGACCCCAGTCTGAGTCTGGTAGGAGCTGTTGGAAGGTTTAAGCTGAGTGCATCATGATGTATGTATTTTATTTTTTTTTTAAGATTTTATTTGTTTATTTGACAGACAGAGATCACAAGTAGACAGGCAGACAGAGAGAGAGAGAAGGAAGCAGGCCCCCTGCTGAGCACAGATCCCGATGCAGGACTCTATCCCAGGACCCTGAGATCATGACCTGAGCCGAAGGCAGTGGCTTAACCCACTGAGCCACCCAGGTGCTCCATGATCTATGTATTTTAAAAGTTCACCGTAGAGGGGTGCCTGAGTGGCTTAATCAGTTGAGCAGCAAACTCTTGATTTCAGCTCAGGTCATGATCTCTGAGTCCTGGGATCGAGCCCCACATCAGGCTCCATGCTCAATGGGGAGACTGCTTGAGGTTTTCTCTCTCTCTCTCTCTCTGCCCCCGCTTATGTTTTCTCTCTCCCTCTAAAATAAATAAATCTTAAAAAAAAAAAAAATTCACCCTAGATGTATAATGGAGAATAGGAGATTGTAGGCGAGCAAAAAATAAAAAGGGAGATCAGATTGGAGGCTACTGTACTAACCTAAGCTAGACATATTGATGGTCTTGGCAGTGGTGGTGGCCGGGGAGCAGTAAGTAGATGGATGTGCGTGTGTTTCACAAGTAGAACCCACAGGTCTTGCTGATGATTTGCATATAGGAAATGGAAGGAGGAATCAAGGATCGCTTGTGGGCTTTAGTTTGCATATCCTCCTTAGCTTAAGTAGATGATGGTGCCTTTCCCTTGGAGGTGGGAAAGCCAGGAGTGAGAAGGGGGCAGTCCTGTTTTGATCATTCTGAAGTGTGTATTAGATACCCAAGTGGGCTTGAAGGGGGCAGTTGGAAATATACTTCATATTATCATATTTAAGTTGGCCTTTTGATTTTTTGCCAGTGCCAGGTTTAGCCTCATAAACTTCAAACGCCGATATTATTTGTAACTGAACACTGCTTTTAGCCGTGGGCAGCTAGATTTAATGCCGACAGTTGGACAATTGAGACTGATAACATCTGCCTCTTTCTTCCTGTTTGTGCCTTCCTTTGTGTACCTCTGAACTCCTCCTTAGATGATCAAGAAATTCCAGGGCAGGGAAACTTGCATGGACTTCTTTGAACTCCCCGCTTAGAGTTACTACTTTAAGTTATGGAGGGAAAAACTCATGCTACTGGATAAAAGTGAAAACGAAGATCTGCTTCTTGACTAGCGTACTTGGGGGCTGTATTACAGATTGGTCATCCCTGCCCTCTGAAGCCATTTTTTTTTTTAGATATGTGTTTTATTTTACATTCAGCCATTTGTGTGTGTTTGGGTATGAAGAGGGCATGTGAGTGCTCCTAATGAACACTGCCTTAGTTCTTTCATAACAAGGATACATTAAGTCATTACGCTTCCTCCATGATCATAGTTTTGCATGTTTCTTACCACAAGTTCTATTTCTAAAAGCATTTAAAAATGAGAAAGGATTGTGTATCAAGTATTGTCATACCCTCTGTGAACCATACGTGACATGTTCTGTTTAACGAAAAGACGGCAAGATGGGGGAGATGGTGGTGCAGCTTGTAATGGGATAGATAGGTTTTTACTAATTTGGGCAAAAGCCCAGTGGATTTGCTCATTTCTGGACTCCAATAATGTTCCCTGTTGCTTTGGGGAAAGGATTTCACAGCTTTTCTGTACTGGGCAAGGAAGGAACACTGTCCCATATCTTCAAGACCCTAGTAGAAGATATACCCTGGTATATCTTCCATGGAAAGAACAACTGAAGCCACCTTTATGCCCTAGTTTCTCAGCTACTTTGTTAGGCCCAGGGAGGCAGCCATAGGTCTGACCCCTGTGCTAGAGTGGGACGCCCCGTAAGCCAGGACGACAGCTAGTCAGCACATCCCGGAATTTGTTCCCTTTGGGCTGTCTACTCGGCCACAGCGCCTCATACACTAGAAGTGTTGAAATCTGCCATTTCATCAGTAGCACTGACTCTCAAGGATGGCTTTTTGGAAAGAGTGGAGCTGTGAGAGGCTTTGAAGGCCAGGGACGTTATTTCTGAATGGAGAAGAGAAAAAGGTGTTCCAGAGGTCAGAGGCAACAAACCAAAAACCATGGAGTCCAAAGTGAGGTGACTGGATGATATAGGGATTGTTGACAAGTTCATGAACGACTGTGGTAAGCCAGTGACTTCTGAAGTTACATTTGGCCAGACAGGCATCGTTTGTCTGTGGTCAGCAGATGAGGGAGACCGTTGGCACCACTGCACGTTCCCAGAGCCGTGGACCCCCACAGAGCACGGCTGTGCTGGAGAAAGCGGAGGATCCAGCAGGTCTCTGTCTGTTAATAATTTCCCCAGACATTCATTCCTATTGCTGCACATCCGTGACTGTTTAACATCTGGTTTTTTTACTATTGCATAAAGTTTCATTTTAGTCTCTGACGGTGTATATTTCAGATTTTCTGAATACCTCACATTCTTCCTGTTTTGTATGCAGCTTAAATGGGAAGGTTGCCTCTTTCTAGGAGGAGGATGGCTTTGTCCATATTGGACCTTAATGGTTCCATCGGACCTTCGTGATGGATGAGGAGAGGATATGGTTTTTGTTTTATATGTTGAGGAATGCATTGTGACCAATACCCATAGATCTAGAGAGAAAAAGAACTTACAGGAGTTAGCCTAACGTAAGACCCCCCCCCCCACCACCACCAAAGTAAATCACCTTGGAAGGTTTTGCTTTCATTTCTCTGAAAAAGCAAGTATCTGAAGGAACTCAAACATTTTACATCAGCTCATGTCTGCATCCTCAGGGTAAAATGGGGAGTCAAGTGAAGAATTTAACCAAAGCAGAAAAACTACCAGCAGTCCAGAGGACTTAGAGACACGATGAGTTTTTTTAAAGAATAGATTTTTATAAGGGTTGAAGCATGTTTTAATGTATTTAAAGCATGTACAGACCAATGTCTATAGAAGCCAATAACAAGCTCATCAATTAATTTCCTGTTTTGATTTCTCCCACCAAAGATCTCATTTTTATGTTCTACGGAGGTTTGAGATTCAATTCAACATGATGGGTTGGTTTTTTTTTTTTAAATGATATATAGTGGACACACAATGTTACATCAGTTTCAGGTGTACAACATAGCGATTGGGCAACTCCACATTATGCTACACTCACCGCAACTGTAGCTACCATTTGTCACAATGCAACACTATTACAGTACCATTGGATGTATTACAGTATGATGGTTTTACCATATGTATGTGCATATACAGATAATATATAACGTTACCAGTCAACATTTATTATGTCTCTACTAGGTGCCAGAAGCATTGCTGCTTCCATAAATATCTCATTTACTCCTAATGACAAACCTGAAACTATTCATAATTATCCCCACTTTAGAGTCAAGGAAAGGGTTTTAGGCATAAAGACTTTCATCAGTACTAAGTGGCAGAGCTGGGCTCAAATTAGTTGACATCTCCCAGCCCCAAGACCTTCCTTTCATCTTCTTTCATCTTCCTTTATTAATTAGTAGCTGTGTATAAATAAATGGAACCCAGACACAGCCAGTGTTTACACACACAGTGGTGTCCGTGTTTCAGGCAGAAGAAGCTTTATTTAACAGCATCCTGGTCAGGAAATTGGATAATCACTTTTGCCATCCAATATTATAGCCACTTGCCACAGGTAGCCATTTAATATAATTAAAACCAAATGAAGTAAAACATTTAGCATCTCAGTTGCTACTACCCACATTTCAAGCACACTATAGCCATATGTGGCTAGTGACTCCCTGTTGGATTGTGCAAATATAGAACATTTCTGTCATCATAGAACATTCTGTTAGACAGGACTGGCAGCTAGAGACTCCGATCCAGCACACAGAGCTTTTTCTTCTGCGGTCATCTGCAACACCTGTTGACAAATGATGGGTATTTGGCTTGACCTAACAGTTCCACTCTCCTGGGTCAATGCCATGTGTCTGTCCATATACTTCATAGTGTGCTCACTCTTTCTTCCAAGGAGGAAGTTGGCCGGATATGGAAGATGGAGCTGCTTAAAGAATCGGATGGGCTGGGAATTCAGGTTAGTGGAGGCCGAGGATCAAAGCGCTCACCTCACGCTATCGTTGTCACTCAAGTGAAGGAAGGAGGTGCCGCTCACAGGTGACTAGATAACTCTCCCTTTTTCTCTGCCTCCTTATCCTCTCCCTTCCCTTCCTCCGGGCGTAGGACTCTTCCACATGCTCAAAGCCCTGGTAATTACAGTTCCTATAAAATATGCTAGAGCATGGAAGAAAATCAGGCATGAGCAGTTCCAATTAAACACACCTCTGGGCACAGGAAGTGGGTAATTTGCTGGAGATGGTGCAGGCTCCTCTGAATCAGAAGAGATCAGATTTCTTTCTAATCTGTTTTGAGTTTCAAGTGATGGCTACCTATCCTGACTTTTGAGATACTGGTAATATGGGGTTCCCTATTGAGATCATGCTATGCAACAGAACACCACATTCCTGACATCTTAACCCCCATAAGATCGTGGCTAATGACTTGAGAAAGTAATTGCTTTTAAATGTGACCGCAGTTCATGTGCTGTGTCAGGTCCACCAGGATTCAACACGCAGTTATATACGTGTGTCATGGAGATGCCGAGGGGGAAAAAATAAATGTGAATTTTTCTCCTTGTGACCTGAACAATTCATACTTTAAAACATGTTTTTTAATCTTAGCTATCGTCTTCAGTAGGATAAATGACGGTGCTTAGGCAGAACATGTACAAAGAAGTCCATTTGGAGTTACAAGGATGTAACTGTCCCAAACTGTACACATGCTTTTGCCTTGCTAGCTGATGGCTTCTGTGTATATGGGGTGTCTACTGTTGGCAAGGCACGCTGGGGTGGATGCACATGTGTGTGCCCTCACGAATGCAGTAGGTGTTCAAGTGATGGCTTGAAGGTAGAGTTTCCCAGATGAGGGAGGTAAACCTAGTTGGGAATTTGGGGTTCAGTCCAGGTAGCATCATTATAAGCGGGATAGGGCAAACCAGAGTGGCGTTGGCCTGCCTTAGACAGAGACGGCTTTGAAAAATATATCTCATAAAGTGGACCTAAAGGAACCAGAGGTAAAGATTGGAAGACAAAGGAGAGGTCAAGGGTACAAACTATCAATGTGTGTCATGTCCCAATTCTAGTCTCAGAGTAAGATGCTAGCAACTGGAGATAAGAATGACTGCACTTGTTAGTTACCGGGGCAGCAGTCGTTATGGAAGGATTAAGACCTTAGTTTTTATCCAGAAAAGCATCACCAAATTTCCCACATGAGATATGCTTTGAGGAACTCCCATCAGATAACCATTTTCCCATGAATCCTAGGTCTTAGGTTCTAGCATGTCTTTGGAAAGTTGACAATTGGGAAATTCCTGTGCCCAGAGATAAACTTATATAGAACTGTTCTTGTCTGCTTTCTATGTGAGCTGCTTCTAGTGGGTTTCACCATTTTCTCTTCACCCTTAGCCTGGAGTCGTGTGCATGTGTCTCTGTGCTTCTAGAGTATATAATTCAAATGTGGGGCATTCTAGCTAATAACAGGAGATGAGACGAATGGAATTGAAAAGGGAAATAAGAAAAAGGAAGGGGTTAGGGATGGTCTTAAGTAAATTCAAGAACACTGGTCAGAACTTTGCATTCTGTTTTAGTCCTGAATCCCTCTCTTTCTTGGTGGCCACCCACACGCCTCCTTGAGGTTCTCTGTCGGCTTCCTATTCCCCTTCTCTTCCCAGTCCAAGCAACTAAAAGGGTTCTTAGCATTTTTCTGCTTTAGGGATTGTTGAAGGACAGAAGTCAGAGGCTATCAGAAGTCTCTGGTGCCTCCTATCTTCGTGAAAGCCTAAATTCATGGAAAAGATTATAATGCATGCCCTAGAGAACTGAGAGGAAAACGAACGAGGGAGGAAAGGATGGAGAGAAGCCGGTTGATTTGCTGAAAGAAAGCAAGGTGGAAAGAGTCGACGCATTGGAGAGAAAGCTGCGTGAATCTAGGAATACTGCAGACAGGCGTAGGTCCCCGAGCAGCACCTTGGGTGTCGATGGAAAGCCTTCAGAGGGGATGGTGGAAACCTAGGCTTAGGGATCATCCCCCTCAGATTTCCTGTCCCATATTTAGCAATGGAGATGAAAGACCTTTGGCCCCTTTGGGATCATGGAAAACTAGACCATTGGAGGTTCAAGGGGAACCCGCTGGACTGTTGATCCATCGTGATTGAGGACACCTGCAGGGTGCCCTGGCAAGTGTGCCACCCCCGTCCTTGACCCAGCCTAGTGCAGGCAGCCCCAGCCCAGTGGGAAGGAAGCTTTAAGTTATAATTTACTTTGGAGGAATAAAGGAACACATTTGTAGACCAGGTCTGATACCTGCAATAGCAGTAAATTGGTCAGTCTGTTCGATTTGGTATTCATCCTCCTGAGGAAGCCAGGCTGTAGGATGGAAATGGCCATGAGAGGCTCGATCCTCAAGGCCCTATAACTCTGCGTGTATGTTGGGAGCGGGGGGACCGCAAGCACATGCACATCTGTAGCGCGCCAGGTGCCACAGAGGAAATCTGTCCAGGGCCATGTCACCTGGAAAGAGAGAGGACAGCAGGTTAGAGAAGGCTTTCTGTTGAGTCTAAGATACCTTTGTCTGGGGCGCTTAGCTCAGTGACTCAGCTGCCAACTCAGTTGTGAGGGCAGGATGGCATTAGGATGGAGAATGGATGGAATGACTAGACTATCCAAAAACCTCGGGGTCTCAATTCCACTGTCATTGTGTCCCCTTGGACGGGAGGCATTTCATTAAGGTTGATGCAGGGAGTGGTAGTGACTTAAGAGCTTGCTCGCTGCCAGGTGATGGTGTGAAATCATGGAGCTTCCCTAGGTGGGCAGCGGGACCCAGCCAGACCAAAGGAAACATCCCAGCCCAAATTGTCGCTGGCCATCTCTGCTTTTTCCTTAGCCTGATTTTAACTGTGCCCTCTCGACCCTCCCCAGCTCCAGGAGAATGTCCCTTCTCAAGTCCAGAATATCTTGACAAGGGATTTTTTTTCCCCCGTCTCCATTTCCTCAGGGACGGCAGACTGTCCTTAGGAGATGAGCTGCTGGTAATCAATGGTCACTTACTGGTGGGGCTCTCCCATGAGGAAGCGGTGGCCATTCTCCGCGCCGCCACTGGAATGGTTCAGCTGGTGGTAGCCAGCAAGGTAGGTAGTTTGTTTTTGGTTTTAGTTTTTAATATTTTTAATATTAAAATTGCTGGTGAATTTGGATTTGAGCCCTCCCCCCACACACTCACACACACTTTGTGCCACACACACTCACTCCACGCCTACTTGCAAGTGTACCGGAGCCATTTAAATGGCCGTGATTCTGCAGGACAAGCCCATGTGAGCGGCCTTGAGCTGCACTATTTAGTAGATGGAAGAGCAGTAATAGGACTAAGGAAATGGGACGGGGGGTGGTAGGGAGGACCGAAGGGCAAGGGAGAGAGAGCAGCACCTCTTCCAGGGAGAAGCCAAAGAGGAGACATGGATGCCCACTGGGCGGCAGGGATACGGGAAAGGTGGGGAGCGGCACCTCTCCCAGGTCCCGGAGGAGGAAAGGGTGCCGACGTCCTGGGCCCCCAGCCTCCACTTTGTCCCCTGGTGTCACCAGCCTCCGTGCCCTGGATAAAGGCTGCAGGCTTCTACAGCAACGTGACCAGAAAGAAGAGGACCTGAGCCCTCTTGCCTCTGCTCCACGGTCCCCTCTGCTGCTGATAAGCCAGGAAAGCGCCCACAGGACTCAGGAGTTAGTGCGAGGGAGCTACGAGGCTTCGTTCTCATGCATGGAAGCAGTGATGGGAAGCCACCCCAGTCCTAACCCTTCACAGCAACACACTCTTGCCAGTAGGACTCATTCTTTCCTCATTATTCCTAGTATTTTTTTGAACCTAACATCCACAGGTTTTTCTATATTTTCTCTCTTAGATTACAAGGTGTGTTGCCTAGTTTTGGAGTATTTAATAACTAGAATATTTTGAACTCTCTGAAAAATCTGTTTTCCTCCTTTTACACCTGTCACCAGTCCCTTAACCCGGACTCTCGGGCTTCCAACAGCAACCCAGAGCCTTGGCACAGACTTGGGAGGAAGGGTTGGCACTGAGGCCCTGGAGGCAGGGGTCGAGACCATCTCCACTCACAGGCCCCCTCCTCCCCTCCCAGAGATACCATGGGGCGCCCTGGTGTCTCCTCACTAGGGACAGGAAGGGGAGCAGAGCAGGGACGTTCCCTCTCAGTCTGTTGAATTCCATAAGAGGGAAACGCTACAAGGGAAGGACAAGCAAGTTCCCTTTCAGCCAGAGGTGATGGGGTTTGAAAAGCACCATCGGGTCTTAAACACTCACACAGACTGAGGCCTGTGTTTGCACAGCCCACCTCCCCATAGTCTATGGCTCAAGAATGGGGTGTGTGTGTGGGGGGGGGGGGTTCCTGCGCAAGCATACCATGGCCACCAAAACTTTATTTCTATACTGACATCTTTCTCCTGCTAGTTCAGAAAATGGGGAAGAGAAAACCTTTTCTAGGTCAAGCTGTTCCCCGCAAACACATGAACACAAAGAAATCATAAAATAAAAACAAAAAAAGTCCACTCATCACTTGCTTATACCGTACATAAAAATAAATTTAAAAAATGGATGAAAGACCTTAATGTTAAGACAGGAAACCATCAAAATCCCAGAGGAGAACACAGGCAGCAACCTCTCTGGCCTCGGCAGTAGCAATTTCTTACTTGCCACCACAGGCAAGGAAAACAAAAGCAAAATGAGCTATGGGGACTTCATCGAGATAAAAATCTTCTGCACAGCAAAGGAAACAATCAACTATTAAAAGGTAGCCTACAGAATGGGAGAAAATATTTGCAAATGACATATCTCATAAAAGGTTAGTATCCAAAATCTACAAAGAACTTCTCAAACTCAGTACCCATAAAGACAAACAACTCGGTTAAGAAATGGGCAGAAGACATGACTAGACACTTTTCCAAAGAAAACATCCAGATAGCTAACAGACACATGAAAAGATGCTCAACATCACTCATCGTCAAGGAAATACAAGTCAAAACCATGATGAGATATTACCTCGCACCTGTCAGGATGGCTAAAATTAACAACACAGGAAACAACAGATGTCAACGAGGATGTGGAGAAAGGGAAACTTTTCTTATACTGTTGGTGGGAATGCAAACTGGTGTAGCCACCCTGGAGAACAACATGGAGGTTCCTCAAAATGTTAAAAACATAATTAACCTACAGTCCAGCAATTGCAGTAATAGGCATTTATCCAAAGGATCCAAAAATACAGATTTGAAGGGGAACATGCACCCCAGTGTTTATAGCAGCGTTATCAACAATAGCCAAACTATGGACAGAGCCCAGATGTTCATCGACTGATGAATGGATAAAGAAAATGTGGGCTGTGTGTCTGTGTGTCTGTGTGTGCGCACGCACAATGGAGTATTACTCAGCTATCAGAAAGAATGAAATCTTGCCATTTGCAACGACAGGGATAGAGCTAGAATGTATTATGCTAAGTGAAATAAGTCCTTTAAAGAGAGACAAATACCATATGATCTCATTCACATGGGGAACTTAAGGAAGAAAATAGATGAACGTATGGGAAGGAGGAAAAGGAAAAAAGGAGAGAGGAAACAAGCCATAAAATACTCAGCAATAGAGAACCAACTGAGGGTTGACTGAGGAAGATGGGTCGGGGGTGGGCTAGAGGGGTGATGGGCATTAAGAACACTTGTGAAGATGAGGCCTGGGTGTTGTGTGTAAGTGATGAATCACTGCATTCCACTCCAGAACCAGTATTGCACTGTAGTATTGCGCTACTTAAGATTTAAATAATAAAAAGTCGACTCATGGGTAAGCATAATTAAGGAGCATACAAGGGGGTTTTGAAAGCTGGTTTCCTGGATGATGCCTGATCTGTGATCTCACTCACTGGCTCAAAGAATGGACATTAACATGTATCAGGTATCCACAGGGTACAGGGGCTTTCTCCCTCTGACCTCATTTAATTCTTGAAACCCCATGAGAGAGGTATTAGTTCTTCTTATTCAAAAGATGACATTAACATCTAAGTGGTTATTTCATTTCCCTGGAGGTCACACAAGCAGTGGGGGACAGAAACAGGTTTCATCGTGGACCCATAAGTTTCATGCTTCTTCCCTGTATGGAAAGCTGCCTCTTATCAAATAAGATATGAAGGACACGGAGCCAATGGCATTAGAGAAGGATAATGTGTTCCTGCTGGAGGCTTTGACTTTAGGGACATGCACTCAACCTACTGCCCTTGATCAAATGCATTGAGGCCTAACGATGACCAGACCGCAGAGAGGCGATACCCTTCATTTCTTCCCATAGGCTCCGTTCACCGCTAGGCAATATGTTGCTATAGCAGCTGCCCACTGTTTGTTCCTAAACTGAATCCCCACCCTTTAAGACGCTCAGCCACCTTGGAGAGAAAAGTCTTTCCACACCTCTTGGCATCCGTGCCTCTTTGTTACCCAACAAGAGCACGCAATCCAGAGTCTTTGTTTTGTCTTCACATTTGAAGAGAGGAACCGGGGGGAAAGAGCATTTGATTTGCTGAGTACAAAGAATAATAAAAATGTAAATTATTATTGTAGGAAGTAGTCACTTTGTCACCAAACTTTAGGATATTGTTTTGAAAATATAACGATGACTGTCTTCAGGACAGGCTGTCTCATGTCTCCATACAAATAGGTTGTTTGTTTGTGCATAAGAGTTTAGAAAGGTTTTGTCAAGTGAATGAAATCAGAATTTCCCAGTGTGCTTTGCTGTCCCGGGGAGCACATGCTATCCATACAGATTTCTCTCTCTCTTTAGCACTCTCAGATTTTATTAGCAAGTAATATGCATTTATTTTGTCTATGTAGAAACCCTAGAAGAAAAGGAAGATAACATTTTCATAACACCACCAGTAGTTCTACCCATTACCTGATCTGTCTGTCCAGGCATGTTTTCTATTTTTAACGGACTCAAGCACAACAAGACAAAATGCCCATGGACATCAGAGCCAGCACAGCCCTTTAAAAGCTGTGTGTCTTGAACAAGTTGTTGCATTTTTTTTAAACCTCGGTTTTCTTGCCCGGACGGTGAGAATCAGTAACTACTTCATGGAATGTCAGGGAGATGAAGTGAAACGTAAAAGCCCGAACAAGGCAGCTGGTTGCAAGAAGCCCTTGGAGAAACAGTTATCACATATTACAACACCCGGCTAATTGTTAACGTCCATTAATAAAATGATAATACTGTTCTTCACCTGCTTTTCCACTAAGTAGCATGCTGTAAGAATCTTTCCACATCAGAAAGTGCCTTTCTGTGGCACCATTTCTAATGACCATGGAGTCTTCTATCCTGTGGCTGTTATGCCATTTACTCACGAGCTGGGACCTTCATGTCTTTTAAAAACTCGTTTCCATTAATGGTCTAGTAGAGCTGACCTCACAGAAGAGGGCTGAACTCACTTTTTGCTTCATAGCTTTTTCCTTCCCTGAGGTAGAATCTAACTAGAGCATTGCCACTTACGGACCTGACATGAAGGAGCTTTGGGTGCCTCCAAGATGGGACGCGTGTCACACTAGTAACAAACGTCACTGTCACCAGGCGCCTGCTCACAAATGGTCTTTAATAACACCCGTTGTTTAAAATGGGTGTCTTCTGTTTTTCTCCTTTCTGTCAAGCCCCGGGGGAATATGGCGACCAAAGCTTTCCACAGGCTTCCTTCCTTGTAAAAATGACTGGTGTGGGAGAAGGGAGGATACATTTCTCTTCTTTTCTGGCCTCAGATCAGCCCCAGCCCTGGTCCCTGGCCTCCTGGGCTGTGCTGTTTCCCCCAGAGAGTTCCTGGTGGCCGAGTGGGCCACCTCTGCGGGTGAGGATTGTCACGTGGCCCCAGTGACCTCGCCTGCCTCCCACCAACCCCTGCGGCCTTGTCTGTGTGTAGGAAGGAAGAAGGGCTGTTGGTGGAGGCCTCTTTATAGCCTAATCTTAATGAAGTCGATTCCATGTATTTTGTTGACCTTTAAAAATTGTTCAAGGGCTTCTTTCTTTGAAGAGACGTTCGTTATCAGTCTCCACTGGCGTGATTCAATCAACAGTCTAATTTCTTTCCAGTGAGTGTATGCTAGTGAGATGAGCCGTGAGGGGGGGGGAGCGCATGGATATCAGGGCTCTGGGCTGGGCCTGGGGACACGACGAAGAGTAGAAATGACATTCAGTTTGAGGAACACTCAGATAACCAGGAGAGAGAGGTATATTCAGACGTACGTGCCAGGTGACGAAAGAAACAGTAAAGGACATTCAAGAAGAAGGGAGAGGCGAACCGGATGCCTCTTGAGATGGTCCAGGAGGGGTTCCAGGAGAGAGTGCTGAGCCAGGAAGCTGAGCTCACTGGGCAGAGGGAGCTGCTGGTAGACAAGGAATCTGGGCAGGGGAGAGCCTGGCGTGTTGGAAGGTCAGTATGGCTGGACTGGAAGGTGTGGGTTGGAGGGGATACTGGAGGGAGGTGTGTTTGGAGCACTGGGCAGAGGCCGCAGCTCTAAGATGGTGGCCTGTACATGAGGTGCTTAAACTACCCTGAACGCAAGGCAGAAGAGGATATCAAAGGACCTAAAGTTCAGGGAATTTGGAATGCCTGCAGAAATATCTAAGAAACACAGATTTTTCAGGGAAAAAAAAAATTTGGTTAGGGTTTAAATTGGGTCTCCAGCCCTGACATATAAAGTAACCTCACCAGCCTAGAAATGTGGAACCTACGTTCCCCTATGGTCTGTAGGTTCAGAGCCCACGAGCACTCCCAGTGGGCTTTGCTGGGTTTTCTTTGACCCAGAACTATTTGGTGCCACAGGGTAATTCACGACTCTTTAATTGTGTCCCCTTAGGAGAACTCTGCTGAGGACATCCTGAGGTTAACGTCTAAGAGTTTGCCTGATCTGACCAGCTCAGTAGAGGACGTGTCCTCTTGGACCGACAACGAAGACCAGGAGCCAAACGGGGAAGAAGACGAAGGACCCAGCTCGTCTTCTGTCCGGGGAGCAGTAAGTGTCTCTGGTTTCCCCAGCTGCTGTGCTGGAACGATGTTTCCCCAAAGATGGTGACGGCAGGATCAGAAATAATAGCTTAAGACAGTAGGATAGAGACCGGCATGGGAACGCCACAGGGCGTTCTTTTTATTTTATTTATTATTATTATTTTTTTAATCAGGATCTTCCCAGACAAACCTGTGAGGGTAACGATTTCCATTTAAGAAAAAAACGCTGAAACTGGAAATGAGATGAGCGAACAACTGTGTATTAAGTTCACTGCATGTATCAATTTTAGGACACTTAGTCATTCATATATACAGGAGGATTTTATTGCTACTTTTTGATGTAGTGTTTGAAAACGATTGGTTGTGAATTTAAACTTAGAGGGAGAGATTGTGGTCGAGAGTGGAAGGTTCCAAAAGCACAAAGCTCGTTCAGGCACAGAGGTGTGGCTGTGTCTTACGGTTTGAAGGAAACCAGGACGCTCGCCAGGCTCTTCTTTCACCGCCTGTGCGTTCACACCCCCGTGGTCCGCTGCGCCGGGCACGCGGGGTCCGGACGGCTTTTGGCAAACTGAGGTTGCAGTGTGGCTCCTTGTTTCCTCTCCGGATCCCAGATCTAACCGATGTGGCATTTTTAGCGTCAGCTCTTGTTAGCTCTTATTCCCCCCACCCAACCAGCCATGGGGTGGGGACTCCCTTCTGCCATGGGAGCCCCTTATTCTTTCCCACCAGCGCTAAACCCGGGCAGCACGGGTGAGCATCGGAAAATTCACTGTGGTTATAATTAGGTCTCAGAAGACCAAAAAATGCATGTTTTGTTACATTTACATAATATGTAATTGTATGGCATATGTAATATGCCGTAAAATGGCATAATAACATGCCATTTTATTTTAAGGAAGAAAATTTGCTTTTCTCCTTTCTTTTCGATTCCCCGGACATCCAGGGCCACCGAGCATGGCTGTGCGGCTGTGGGCTGCACGTGTGTTACCTCGAAGCAGCACCATTCGCTTCGTAAACATCCTAGGCTTTTCTGTTCATTAGGACAATTTTCTGAAAGATGGCAATAAAGAGTTTTGTTCTAACAAATTCAATATATTGGGATAATTTTCCAGTCAAGGAGGGAAAGCCTCACAAAGAAGAGATACCTTTTTGTAATTTGCCCACAGGCACTGTATAAGCCCATTGTTGATCTGAAACATTTTTCTAGCTGCTTTTCCTTCCAAAGAGAACTTTCTCAGAACAGTAACCTATAAGGTAAATAAATCAGAACTGAATGAAGGAGGTTAAGGTGAACAGTTTAAAAAACAACCGTGGCATTATTCCCATCTCTTTGTATTTTGACACCATTCTGTGGCTGCCCTTAATTTTTATGTTTAATAAGGGCAGAGACCAAACTAATTTTCGTGGCCTAGACTGCTTCTCTGACTCCTGCTTACTTCTCAAAACTTATTTCTCACTGAGCTCATTATTACTCCTAAGCAACCACCACACCACCCTTCCTGCGGTCCCTCTAGAAGGACTCCATGCTTTTCTGCCACAGGACCTTTGCAAATGCTATTCTCTCTCTCTCTTTCTTTCTGGAATCTTCTGCCTGAATAAGATTACTCCTATTCATCTTTGAATAGGAATTGAATCTGAATCATCTTTGATGATTCCTATTCATAATGTCATTGCCTCAGAGAAACTTCTCCTGAATACACCCATGTATATTAAATCTCTTTGCCCTCAGCATGAGTAGGTGGCTCTCCTGTGAACCACTTGTCACACTTGGGTTTGTGATTATTTGATTAAGATCTGTTTCTCCCAACCAGTTCTAAACTCCATGAGGTGACATGATGACTGGACTGGGGTCCCAATGAATCTCTAGAGTTTACCCACTACATCTGGTACTGAGTTATAAATAATGAAATGAATTTAAAAACAAACAGCAGAATAAGTGTTCATTGAATGCTAATGAAAATGACACCCAAATCTGACTGGATTTATCCACCATAAGAATTATGGTTACTCCAAGGTCCACAACTGACCGCAGCATGGCAGCCTCAAAGGGCCTTTGGGTTCCTATCAACATTCTAGCCCCTTTAGGCAGGAGATGGTCCTTGAATAAGCCTTGAATGGACCAGAGTACCCAGTGTCTTCTCCCCACTACCTCTTTGCAGATGACTTATCCAATAAAGGGTTAGTGTCCATATATAATGAACTTACACAACTCAACACCAAAACCATAAATAATCTAATTTTTAAAATGGGCAGAAGACATGAACAGACATTTCTCCAAAGAAGACCTGCAGATGGCCAAGAGACATTTGAAAAGATGCTCAACATCATCATCATCAGGGAAATGGACATCAAAACCACAATGAATTATCACCTCAACCTGTCAGAATGGCTGAGGTCGAAACAACACAAGAAACAAGTGTTGGGGCGCTTGTGGAGAAAGGGGAAGCCTCACGCACTATTGGTGAGAATGCAAATGGGCGCAGCCACTCTGGAAAAACGTTAAAAATAGAACTACCATATAATCCAGTAATTCCACTACTGGGTATTTACCCAAAGAATACAAAAAACACTAATTCAAAAAAAAATATGCATTATGTTTATTGTAGCATTGTTAACAATAGATTATGAAAGCAGCTTGAGTGTCATCTGCAGATATCTTCTCCCATTCAGTAGCTCGTGTTTTAGTTTTGTTGGCTGTTTCCTTTGTTGTGCAGAACTTTATTTTGATGAAGTCCCGGTAGTTCATTTTGGCTTTTCCCTTGCCTTGGGAGATACATCTAGAAAAATGCTGCTATGACGGATGTCAGAGAAATTACTGCCTGTGTTCTCTTTCAGATTTTTTTAGGATTGCAGGTCTTACATTTAGGTCTTTAGCCACAAATTTGTGTGTGTGTGTGCGTGTGTGTGCGTGCATGTGCGCATGTGCATGCACGTGTGTGTGTGTGTGTGTGCGCGCGCGTGTGTGGTGTAGGAAAGTGGTCCAGCTTCATTTTTTTGCATATTGCTGTCCAGTTTTTCCAACACCATTTGTTGAAGAGACTCTCTTTCCCCCATTACATATTCTGGCCTCCTTTGTCATTAATTAATTGACCATATAGTCATGGCTTTGTTTCTGGATTTTCTGTTCTGTTCCATTGATCTAGGTGTCTGGTTTTGTGCCAGTACCATACTATTTTGATCATTACAGCTTTGTAGTATATCTTGAAATCTGGGATTGTTGATCCCTCCTGCTTTTTACTCCTTTTTCAAGATTGCTTTGGCTCTCTGGAGTCTTCTGTGGCTCCATGCTATTTTTTGGGTTGTTCTAGTTCTGTGAAAAATGCTGTTGATATTTTGATAGGGATTGCATTAAATCTGTAGATAACCACATAAATAAATATATATATATATATATATATATATATATATATATATTTTTTTTTAAGATTTATTTGTGGGGGAGAAAGAACGAACATGTGTGCATATGGGGGGTGAGGGGACTACTGGGTAGGGGCAGAGGGAGAGAGGGAGTCTTAAGCAGAAGCATCAACACAGGGTTCGATCCCACAACCCCAAAATCACAACCCGAGCCAAAACCAAGAGTCGGACTTAACCAACTGCACCCCCTGGATGCCACAGCCCATGTGTATTTTTAATTGATCTTATATTAACTTCTGAAACTTGGTAGGATCTCAGTGATATAATCATAAACATTTCCCCCATGTCATTAAAGGGGCTTCTGAAGCATGATTTATAATGGCTAATATTCCACAACATAGAAGTGCCATAGCTTATTTCACCAGTTTTCTACCAGAAATTCTGTTTTCATCAATCACAGGTGTATTTGATTTTTTCAAAGTTATAAAGAATGCTATACAGAATAGCTTCGCCCATATACCTCTGTGCACATTTTTTTATTTTCCTATTTTCTTAAATAGCTTAAGCAGAATTGCATAGTCAAAGGTTTTCTCCAGAGAGGTTATTTATTACTAATTTAGTGATCTAGTGGTGGCCAGTTCCCATCATCACCAATAACATTATCTTAAAAAAAAAGGTTTACCGATTAATCATATTGTTTTGTATGTTTATTGTAGTTCTGCCAAACGCATATCAGTGCGTTATGTGAGAACATAATTTATTTGGGAAACCCAGCACTAACTCTCCACAAGTCAGTGTTTCAGTGCCGTCCGTTAGGAGACCTCCGTCATGTCACCTGGGGCTTTCATAGACAAATCCCAAATCCATTATCCGTGTGAAACCCACACTGATCCTGCCTTGACAGTTCTCCCTTCTCGGAGCCTCAACACCACCTCGCACACTTGGCCTTCTGCTCTGCTTCTCCGCAAAGCACTCCCCGAGGGGGGACACCTGGGTTTCTCCCTGGCTCCCCAGTAATGCCGCAACACCAGTCACGTGTCACCATCCTCTTGAGCTCTGGCTTCAGCCAGGAGAACGGAGGAGGACAAGACAGAGCCCTGCAGGCTGGAGGGCAGCTGATGCAAAGTACTTCCTGGATTTCAAGGTGTGCCCAGGGTCTGCCCTGCAGTGCCTTACAAACGTACTGAACCACTGTGGGGAGAAAAATTATCTTTTCCCGTTCTATGTTTATAATCCAGCACCTCTGTTTTCATCATTTTTTAAATACGAATGCGCTATTTAAATGAAAGAAACCTGGTGCTGCTTAATCAAGTTCAAAAGCCTTTTATTTCACAGGTGATAATGATTAGACCTGCTGTCAGACTGCACTCAGCGTTGACTGGTTTTGCACCTGTAAGGCACGGTGAGCTCCAAGCACTTGGCTGAGCGAATGTAACACAAATGCTGAGGTTGTGTGATGAACACCCTTAGGATTTACTTTTCATGGCTACGATGGACAGCAAGGAGATTTTCCTTCCAAAACGGTCCAGCGGTGCTGGGAATGAAACCACGTGGTGGATATCAAATTTGAGGAGTAGAGGCAGGGAAAAGGGAATGGGAGCGGGACAGTGAACTGCTATGGTCATTTGCATAATTGTCATCCATCTCGGAGGGGTCTGGCTTCAGTGACAGGGCTCCCTCTCCACCATCCATCACTCACCCCTCCACATCCAGTGTGGAAGGCTGCCGCCTCCGCCATGCCGGCTGCCGTCCTGGTCCATGGGACTGGCCATTCCTTCTCAAGTCTGTCTTCCCCACTGTCTTCTGCTCTGCAATGACAATTTGTAAATTAGGATCTGACCATGTGGCTTAATGGTATAAAATTATTCAGGGACTATCAATCACACTGAGGTTAAAATCCCACCTCCTTAACGTGGAATACGTCAGCTCCTGCCTGCCTGGGCTGACGTCTGGACATACTCCCGGCAGCCATACACACACACACACACACAGTCCTCCCCTAGCACGTGAGCTCCACATTCCCCAGTGTTCCAGAACTCTCCACTACTTTGTGCCTTTGAACCTCCTCTTTGCACTTGGAAGAGATTCCTCAGCCCAGCCCAAATGTTGCTTCTCCGCATAAGCAAATCTTTCCCTGAGCCCCCCAAAGTTCTTTGGTCTCTGCTCTGCACTTGCATGACATTATGAAAATTTCTTCCAGAGTGCTTACCCTCTTGCCTTCATAACTGATCTTTCTGTTCTTCTGTCTTCCTCATTATTAGACAGGAACATTTCAAGGGCAAAGACCATGATGCCTTAAGCATCTCTGTCACCCTAGAATGGTGGCAGGTCTGGGATCTAATAGGAGGTTGACAAGAGGAAGGATTCTCCTGTGATCTCTGGTCATTCCTTGACCACTTCTTATCTGTCCCTTGGTGCTCTCCTGGTCCTCTTATGTCCTTGAAGTACAAGCCTGGGTCCACGAGCCTCTGACTCTTGGTTCTTTACTCCTCTTGCCCCCAACACATGCCCTTGCCTGCGCCCTTCCCCGTCTGCTCTTCAGAGGAATTCGCCCCTGCCCCTGCCTCTTCCCTCATTGAGGCTATCACACTGTGGGGCATCGCAGTGCTGCAAAATCTGGCCTTGCTGCTGGAGGGAGAATCAGGAAGAGTAATTCCCTTCTGGTCCTCGTGCCCAGTTGAGGGAGTCTCAACTCAGGTGCAAGTTTTGCGCACTTGGAACCAAGATGCAGCATTACACGTGTGTCTCATCGCTGCCAACCTCCCTGTATAAAGGCGAATCAATGTTGAAAGGAACTGAGATGCTTTGCTTTGAGGCATTACGCGTGTGTCTCATCACTGGTTATCTAAGTGCTAACCTTCCTCTCAAGGACCAGATCAAGTTCAGAGTTATCTCCAAGGCTGCCCTCTACTCAAAACATCTATCAGCATCTCTCTCTGTGCTGAATCTGCTGATCACTGCTCCCTGAGCATTTAGCAGGTGCTGTTGTCTCTTTACTTGTGGCTGCTTATCTCTTTAGGGAAGAAAGAAAATACTTGAACTTTGTAAACTTTTCTTTTTGAAGATTTTATTTATTTATTTGACAGACAGAGATCACAAGTAGGCAGAGAGGCAGGCAAAAAGAGAGAGAGGAGGAAGCAGGCTCCCTGCTGAGCACAGAGCCCGATGTGGGGCTCAATCCCAGGACCCTGGGATCATGACCTGAGCCAAAGGCAGAAGCTTAACCCACTGAGCCACCCAAGTGCCCCAACTTTGTAAACTTTTGAAGTCAGGTATATCTCTTTGGGCTCCCAGTATCCATTGGAGTACCCTGTATTCAGTACTTACTCAGTACATATTTCTCTTTTAGTAGGGACAAAGAGAGAGCGTGCATATGAGCAGGGGAAAGGGGCAGAGGGAGGGAGAACCCAACATAGGGCTCGATCTCCTGACCCTGAGGTCATCACCTGAGCCAAAATCAAGAGTTGGACATTTAACTGACTGAGCCACCCAGGCAGGCACTCCTCAGGACATATTTCTTGATCATAAAGCTGTCCCCGGAGCAGTGGTTCTCAAAGTATGGTCCCCGGAGCAGCTGCCGCAGCATCACCTGGAAATCTGTTAGAACCACAGATCCTCAGGTCCCACCCTTGACCTGCTGAGTCAGAACCCTGAGGCTGGCCGCCAGCAATGCAGTTGAACAAGCTTTCTAGGTGATCTGGACCCAGGCTGACATCTGAGAACGTCAGGGCCCTCCAGTAAAAGGGGTGGCAACTGTGTTATTGGCTATTCCAAAACATATGTGTCCTTTCTCAGGTCTAGCCTCTGAGAAAGTGGCTCCTCTCTTTTAAAACAAAGAGAGGGAAGAAAAGTTTTGCTAGAACAGGGCATGGACTGGGGGATACCTCTTAAGGAGTTGGGAGCCTCTTTCTATTTCAACAAAAACAAAACCAGAAGTAACGATTGTCTTGCCAAACCTGCGATTGTCAAGGCTCAGCTGGGAAGAGTTCGTTTAGCACATCAATCAGCGGGCCTGTATCCGGCTTCCTCTGACATCAAGGGAATCAGTTCTAACATTTTTGGAATCACCAGTTCGGGGAAATCTTAGAGAACTTTTGGCTGAGGAGGGTTTAAGAAGAAAATAAAGGACTTCACCTTTCAGAAGGCGAGAAGAGCCCCACAGGATCTTACAATTCTGTGAGTGAAATTGGCCTTTGATTCTGTGTCGGTGGGGTAGTCAGGAGGTGGGAGAACCTGAATTCCAGTCTTCTGGAAGCATTGGTACCTTTGCGGGTAGGTATTAATCTATATATGGAAAGAAAGGACAGGAGCTCTTGTGCTTTGTTTGGATTGAATAACGGATAAAGTGTCAGCCCTTAGTTTCCTGAGCATCCAGGCACCGAGAACTTGTACTGCGGTGTCTAGAAGTACCATTTCTGGTTGAGTCGAGCTGCCCTAGGTGGGAAACGGTCTCTTGTTTTGTGCCTAAGCTAGGTTTTTTCCTGGTAATGCCGAGAAGAGAGCCTTATGCAAGGAACCGTGAGCACCAACTATGTAAACTTGCAATTAGTATTAAAATGGGGAGACCCCAGGGGCGCCTGGGTGGCTCAGTGGGTTAAAGCCTCTGCCTTCAGCTCAGGTCATGATCTCAGGGTCCTGGGATCGAGCCCCGCATTGGGCTCTCTGCTCAGCAGAGAGCCTGCTTCCCCTCTGTCTCTGCCTGCTGCTCTGCCTACTTGTGATCTCTCTCTGTCAAATAAATAAATTAAAATCTTTAAAAATAATAATAAATAAATAAAATGGGGAGACCCCATATCTGACTGGAAATCGGATCTTCACAGAATAAAACTATTAATGCACAGAGACTGACAACAGGGTGCCCTGCCCTTTTTGCAAGGGGAGCAGATGTTCTTTCCCTAAAGCCTTGAGGAGAGGCTGTTAAGACAGTCTGCTCACACGGGCACAGGGGTCTGGGCTGCTCACCTCAGGCTGTCTCTGAGCAACTGCTTCGAGATGGCTCACTCCCCTGGGTCAGACATGACCTTCCCTTCTTTCTGGGCTTCCTCTTATTCCTCGTCTAACGTCAGAACTCACTTCTCCTTAGAAGTCTTCCCAGATACACTTATCCTTCATGCCTGGACCCCCAGCCTATAACAGGTCCTTAACACAGATTATAATGACGCATGCACTGACTTGCTTAATGTAAGACCCAAGTGGACAGGGACCATGTCAAGTTTGCTTCCTCATGTACCCCAGGGCTTCACTGCTGGCTCTCAGTGTGCACATATGTACGGGATGGAAGGGTGTTAGGACAGGTGGACAGTGGACGTCCCCCCTCGTCATGTTTGGTCATCTCCCACTGACTTGTCCACCTTCACCAGCACGTCATGAGTTTAAAACGGGCATGGCGCTTATTGTTTGTGCCTGCAAGCTAGGAAGCCTTATCTGCCTCTTCCTTCTGGATTTTCCACCTGGCATGGGAATATCGATGATAGAGAAATCATTTTTCTATGTATAGCATTGGGGAAAACACAGCATGGCTTCCCTAAAAATGGGACATTCGTGGTAGCACCTCATTAACAAATGAGTAGATCTCTTTACTTTTTGTTCAGTTAAGGTTTGAAAGCTGCAGGCCAGAGATGGAATTTAGGATGTGATTTTTTTTTTTTTTTTAAGCAAATCAACAGTAACTACAAAAGGTTAAACATCCCAGGGGAGTTGGCGAAGGAGTGCGTGGACTGTATCAGGGAAAAGAGCGTGGAACGGGAGAGTCTCAGAGTTGGGGATTCTGATGAACAGAACTGCGAGGTGTCTGAGCTACAGGGAACCGTGGAGATCAGCTGGTCCAAACTGTGTCTTTTATAAGCTAAAATGTGTGGTGAGAGAGAAGCCTGCTTAACTCTGCTCATCCCCCCAGACCAGTCATGTTGATGGCTCAAGGAAGCTACGAGGGAAAAGCAAAAGAGCCGGGAAAGAAAAGGTGAATGTCCTCAGGGAGGCGTTCACAGCCCGTCTCAAATATGCCAGGGGAATGGGTGTGTGTTTCAGACGCGTCAGTGTGCGGGGAAAGCCCCGCACTCCATGTCCCCAGTGCACGGGGAGGGCGTGGTCTCAGCTGGTCCTCAGATCGCTGGGGTCCTGGCTGGAGTGGGGTAGGGTCCAGGAGTTCGTCTTCAGAAGCTTCCCAGTGATTCTGGTGCCCACCCAGATTTTGAAAAGCAAACTTGGGGGAGCAGGTGACTGCTGTCGGAAGCGGCAGGTTCGGATACAGCCTTTGTTGGCCACGTGGCCGTGTTCAGAGCCGGCTGCAAGGTGGCAGGGCTCCTGAGTCTCCCGGCTGGGGGCTGCGTGAACCCCCTGTGGGCCCGTGGCTTCGGGACAAGGGGAAGGTTTAGGCCCCCAACAGGCTCCCTCCTTTCCATAGTTTGGGATGAGGGAGTAAGGCCATGCGTTTGAGGTGCTATGGGAAACCTGGAAACACAGACTTCCCCAGCCCACTCTGGATCCTCCGCGAGCAGAGACTTGCGCGCATCTCGTAGTGTTTCTCGTTGCCTTTGCAGACTTGGAGACACCAGGTCCTGGCGCACACACCACGTGTTCCCAGCACAGCCCGAAGCAGGCAGCGACACATATACTGATCCACAGGTCGCGGAGTTGTACGTTTTCATTCCACGGTCGCAGAGAGTGAACTACCCTCTCTTTCCCCACCAGAGTCCGACACTTGCCCACACAGGTCTCCGCCCGCTCAGATGCTCCCTAAGCCAGACGTCAGCTGGCTCGGGCCACGTGTTTAGAGGCTGCACAAAGGCCAGTGCGAGGTGCAGAATTGCCAGGACAAGATGAGACAAGGCTGCAATTATTGCTGGTCTAGGGAAAGGAGATTTAAATTTGGGGGTGGTTTTGCGTTTGGTTTGGTTTCATGCTTAAGGAGATGAACTGATTATTTAAACGGGTGGGGGGAAGGAAGATAAGAGTAATGATTGGGCCTAGATAAATTGCCCAGAAAACGGCTGAAGTCTGCATTAGGCTGAGTCCCCGCGGTGCATTTTCTGGGGCCTGTTCCAACTCGTTACCTGGCTCTTGGCTGCATTTCCCAACAAGCAGTTTGCACTTCTCAAGGAAGTAAACAGCTCAAGTGATTTGCATTAAAAAAAGCAAATACTGTGTCTACCCTCTCTGCACAGCGGTCTCCACCGTGGGGTGTACACAGCCAGTGGGGAATGCCAGACCATCCTGTGGAGCATAGGCGGAAAGTAGTAGAACGTGTATAGATTTTATTTCATTTTTAGGTTGTTTCGGGTTTTTACAGTGTACACACATTAGCACAGTAGCATAGGGTTATAATTTACGAATCTTAGCATGCAGTCAACGCTGTTATCGCCTTCTAACTTTGAAAAAGTCCTTCAAATTTCAGTGAAAATAGAATGTGGTCCATTAGAGCACGTAATACAATTTATTTGCCTTCTCATTAATTTCTTTTGTGAAAATAACACCCTCGAAGTCGTGAGGCAACTACAACTTCATGCATGTTGGTTCCTGTCTTTGTGTATTCTTTCCATTACCGCAGTCCAAGATGCCTTTAAGCCCTGCCCCCCATTACGAATTTCCCTCTTATAAATATCACCCCTAATAATTTAGTTTTATATGTCCTCTGGGAGTTTAAATCTGGGATCCACACACTGCAATATAAAGCAGGTATATTAAGACTGGAGGAAGGTAGTCAGTTCAGAAATGAAACTGAAAGGAAAACTTTTTCTGCCCTAGCCAAAATGATGGTAGTTACACAGGGAGGGAAAAATGGGGCAGCACGACTCATTTGTGCACCGTATACCTTAGGAAATCTATCTTATTTGTTTATGAGCTTCACTCAGCCTTGAAAGTAACAGAAATCCTTGAGATGTATGTGTCTTTTGAGACTGTAAATGGAGATCGTGCTGATACAGTCAGATTCTTGCTCTCTTAAGAGAAACAGGATATTCCCACTTAGGTTCAATTCCAGTAATTGTGTTGTTTTTTTTAGGAAAATGACAAAACCACTTTGACAGTGCATAGATGAGTTAGACAAATAGGCAATGTATGCTAGGAAACACACACACACACACACATATACCCCTCACTTGAAGGCTTCATGAGCAATGGAAGATTTGGAGTTTGGGGGGTGCTTTTTCCTTTTTCACTATGTCTTATGCAAAACGGTAGTGCAGAGCCTGGAAATAAAAACATAGCAAAATGTAAGAGATCAGAAGTTCCCCTGTAGAATCTAGGGCAGACATTTCTCAAAGGAATAGATTTGTTTAAGTTTGATGGGGTTCTCCCCACCCCTATGGATACTGTTGTTTGCTTGCCTGACGTTTTATGTACTGGCTGATCTCAGTAAATGACATTTGCAGAAAATGAAAACCAAGCCTCTCCCTTCTGGTTCTTTCTCTTATACCTTCACTTGAAATATCCTTCCTTCTGCTTCTGCCTATCAAGTTTTTGAAGCTCTCCTCCTCTTTCAAAGAGTCTTTTCTAATAGTGCCAGCTTCTGTCATCTCTGCTGTCTCTGATTGCCAATCTCATTTGTCTGTTTCTCATATCATAGCACTTAAAATCAGAAAGACCACTCCTGATTTATAAATGGGATAGGTGATTTTAAAATTTTTTTGGTAAAGCTATTGTGTGGCTCTTCAAACTTATTTCCTCTAGGAAAGACATATTTACTTAGTAGATATTTGTGGAATTGTCTTTTAAGGTAGTAGAGACAGACAGATAACCTATACGTCACACACACATGCGCATACCGCCTGTCCTCAGCTCCAGAAGCTGAGGACATCTCTACTCCTTCCTGACACTCTTTGCTCTGACACCAGATACAACCACAGAAGCTGGTAACCTGGCCGTGCGGGAGCCTACAGCCAGGTCCTGGAAGGGCCAACACTGGACTGCAGCCAGCCTAACATTGCCATCCCCATGCTGCTGAGAGCTGTGCTGGGGATTCCAGCGGGTACAAAGAGATAACAGACACCGTCTTCCTCTCTTAACAGGATTTATCGTTTTCCATAATAAACTATAGGTATTACTAAACTTTTCATATTCCCCTCTTCTGTATAGTAAGAGCCATATCCCATATTGACCCAGAGGAGGGACATTGGATTTCTCCCAGGAATCTGGGAGGGTTCAGTAAATAGGGTGGTGTTTGACTACTCCATCTGTGGGGAACACCCACAGAAATGGGTGAGTTTCTAGAGCAGAACAATATGCACAGTGGTCCTCAAATAAATTTTATGGCCTGTTCAAGAATCAACAAATAGGGGGCGCATGGATGGCTCAGTGAGTTAAGCCTCTGCCTTCAGCTCAGGTCATGATCTCAGGGTCCTGGGATTGAGCCCCACATCGGGCTCTCTGCTCAGCAGAGAGCCTACTTTCCCCATTCTCTCTGCCTGCTGCTCTGCCTACTTGTGATCCCTCTCTCTGTGTCAAATAAATAAATAAAATCTTTAAAAAAAAAAAAAAGAATCAACAAATAGTTTATGAAGCACAGATATTTAGTCCACGCTTTTAGTTGCAGACTAAGGAATCTGACTTATCTTACAAGTACTAGAGTCGGTGATGGTTTTCAAGTTGAGTGACAGAGTCCGAGTGTTAGTTTTAAGATTATTCCAACGGTGATGTAGAGAAACAGCGAGACTGAAGAAAAGCAGAGCAGGGGTGGAGGCCGACACAGGTGTGGAGGCCTTTGCAGTAGCCCCACTGGGAAGTGACCAGAGCCTGTGCTGCAGGAAAGGTGGCCATGCAGGTGGAAAGGCAGGAGGCAGTGTGACTGACGGGTCGGTGGAGGAAGGGAGCAGGTGCAGCCCACCAGGCAGAGAACTGGCCTCTGCGATCAAGGGGGTCCTTGGTGGTCGGAAGGAAGGATGAGAATTTCCTCTCCACCTTTTTTCGTGAAGGCAGGGCTAATCCTAAGCAATAGTTGGAACAGGATTTTGTTTACCTTCGAAACCTCAGCTTCCTGTGCTCTGCTCCTTCTCAGTTGCTAGTCCCTGTCTTCACAGGTTTCCTGAAGCCCGGAGCCCTCCTATTGCTCTCAGCTCCCCTACTGTGGGTACCCACAGCCTCCCTGGCCCCCAGGAGACTCCAGGACTCCAGGAAGTCCTCTATCCTTCTTCTCCACACCATCTCCCCCACTTTCGCTATCAACATCAATAACATAAAAGGCCATCCAACAAGCAAAATCTTTTCTGTTTCTTCCAAGCGGTATGTTTGCTATTAAAGCAATCTGATTAAACCGCTCTCAGTGGTGGCCAGTGATTCTGTGACACTTAGCAAACTATGAGCATCTTAAAAAGAGAACCCTTGTTATTTCAAAGGAGTTTCTTACCAATATCATTTTAAAATGGAATTTAAAGGGATGCCTGGGTGGCTCAGTTGGTTAAGCAGTTGCCTTCAGCTCAGGTCATGATCCCTGCGTCCTGGGATCGAGTCCCACATCGGGCTCCTTGCTCAGCAGGGAGCCTGCTTCTCCCTCTGCCTCTGCCTGCCATTCTGTCTGTGCTTGCTCTCTCCCCCCCTCTCTCTCTGATAAATAAATAAAAATCTTTTTAAAAAATAAATAAATAAATAAATAAATAAAATGGAATTTAAAGATAAAATCACAAAGCATGGATGCCGAGGATGTCCTTAGAGGAAATTCTATGGTAGACTAGTGAGCCTGTTCTCCAGTAGCAGGTTCCTTAAGATGTCTCTTCCTGTTAGTACCTTCCCTTCAGCGGACTAAGTTATGTTTCCTTTTTTTTTTTTTTTTAAGGTTTTATTTATTTATTTGACAGACAGAGAGAGATCACAAGTAGGCAGAGAGGCAGGCAGAGAGAGAGAGAGAGAGAGAGAAGGAAGCAGGCTCCCCGCTGAGCAGAGAGCCCAATGTGAGGCTTGATGCCAGGACCCTGGGATCATGACCTGAGCTGAAGGCAGAGGCTTAACCCACTGAGCTACCCAGGCGCCCCTATTAAGTTATGTTTCTTAAAACTTCTCAGGTCTGTTCACAGTGACTTTGGTTAGGGATGGAGGTGGGCGGTAGAGGGCTAGGGTTTGAACTATTCCTACAGATGAGGGGTCAGCAGTTACAGATCATACGCATTTCAGGCTTTGCTGGCCAGTCTCTGCTGCAACCGTTTACTTCCACCTTTGTAGTGTAGACGCCGTCATTGGCGATCAGAAAACTAATGGGCATGACTGTCTTCCACTAAAACCTCACAGAAACAGATCTGGAGCCAGATTTGGTCCACAGGGAGCAGTTTGCCAACCCCTTGACAGATGATCATGTGTGAGCCTGGGGCAGCCTCTCTTCTAATTGCTTCCTCTGTGGGCTCCCATGAACACACCCCAGCTTTCCAGTCAGATTCTTCAATAAGTGCATACCCTTAGAAATAGACATCAGCAAATCAGCGTGACTTTGGTACCAGTCCTGGAGAATAATGAGTGGAGGGTACAAATCTGGTTGATCTGGAAGAGGCAGCAGAAGGCCGCAGGGTGACCCCCCTGGAACCTGCCAGCACATCAGCCCTTGGCGGCAGTGTCTACAGCCCAACCAGTTACTCTCCGTCTAAAACCTGCCTCCATGGTGGGTTCAGTAAAAATGATCTTCTATTTTTCTAAGTCAGATAATCATGTAAAACTTTCTCTAGAGAAATATTTGTAGAGAGAAAACATTGGTATGGGACTGTCTTAATTCATACCTTATTTTCTTTCCCCCATCCCTTCTACTTGCTTCTTGGGTCTCTTTGAACATACCTTTGTTAAAAATATTTTATTTATTTATTTGACAGGGAGAAGGGAAACACAAGCAGGGGGAGTGAGAGAGGGAGACTCACTGAGCAGGGACCCCTATGTGGGGCTCAATCCCAGGACCCTGGGATCATGATCTGAGCCAAAGGCAGCCGCTTAATGACTGAGCCACCCAGGTGCCCCATGCTTTTCTTTTCTGATAGCTCACCCACTTCTACCTTTTGTGTGTCTTGAGATTGTCCCCCCCACACACGATTTTATCATTCTGGAGTGGAGGATAAAGAAGATTAGGGGTGTCTGTGTGGCTCAGTCCGTTGAGTGTCCCATTCTTGATTTTGGCTTGGGTTGCGATCTCAGGATTATGAGATCGAGCGCCCCATCAGGCTCTGTGTTGGGTGTGGAGACTGCTTTAGAGTCTCTCTCTCCCTCTCCCCTCCTCCATCTTTCCCTCCCTTAAAAAAAAAAAAAAAAAAAAAAAATTCATTGTCCTGCTCTCCTTGGAGAGAAGCCAGCTCCTGCTGAGAAATGACCCAAAGATCTGCCGATAGTAGCCAGCCCACAAGCCAAAGAAGAGCTCCCGGCTCCACATTTTTCTCACCCACTAGGTCATGGAACATGGAGAGAGTGATAGATTCCTGCTTTGTAGAGAGTGTCTGCACTCGCCTTGTCTGAGTTTGAAATCAGTACCAAGGAGGGACATGTACAGATTCCCCTTGCGATCCGCATCTCCTATTATTTTTGAAGAACTGAGTCACTTGAGGACACTGTCCTCTCCTTGGGATGGTGACACATACAAACCTGCCACGAGGGAGGCAAACGTGGACCAGTGCCTGATAACCTTCCAACATCCTAAAGGTGATTTCTTTGCCTCACCTTTCCAGGGGACTAAGAAATCTGTTTAACGTGTATGCATAAACACCATCCAAATAATCAGCAACCAAGCATGTTAAGCCCATTCAGATTGTTTGGGGATGATCAATGGGAGGAAACCAGAAACAGGCTCAGAACAAGGACAATATTGTTTCATTTTCAGGGCCCCAGCCCGAACGCCCGGGTCCCCCATCAGTTGCTGCTTCTCCCCAGCTGCCTCTGACGCTCTGCACACACACTGTACGTGTACTAGAACATTCTGGGGTCTGGCAAGTTTTACTTTTCAGTTTCACTGTCTTCCTCTTCAGTCCCAAGTCCGCTTTGTTGGAAAGCAGTGACTCTAATGTAGCAGCGGATTTCTGTTTGCATTTCTGCAGTCAACTCACAGGCTTCTTGCTGCTTTGGGCTGATTTATTGTTGTTCTGATTCCTGTTTTCTGAACGGTTATTCATTCCCAGCCCTGGCCTCTCTGATGGCCATCTGGTTCTCCTTTGGTCACTCAAACATCTGCCCCAGAGATCTGGAAAATGAGCTTCCTTTGGCAGCCTAAAAATAATCTGAGTGTGAGTGAAGCATAAAAGGGAAATCGCCACGCTCCACTGTCCCATAGACACAGACCAGGGGGATGAGCCAGCACAGCCTCCTAGGGATTTGGAGCTTGGATGTCTTCTGTCACATCTGCAGATTATTTTTTTTTCAAGTGCTGGGAACTGTAAAAACATGGCATGAACTGGGTGCAACCCGTCCTCCTGCAGTTTTCCTTGGGATCAGATTTGCTTGCGCAATGGAGATGGTTGGAGATGAAAGCCACACTTTGCATGGTTTGTTTGTAAGGCTTCAAAAGTTTGCTGAGAAAGACAGATGATGCTCAGGAGTCAACATTGTATTAGTCACAGTGTGTTTAAGGAGATCTCGTAAATGGTTTGGATGGCAGTTATAGACCATTCCTAAGTACTAGACTTTTAACTTGGACCCAGGGGACCTGTCTCTTAAGGTAACGATGCTTTGCTCCTTGCCTCCAGAAGACTAAAGCTTACCAGAACCTAAAACTCAATCCTAGGCTATTTCTCCTACAAAATTATTCCTAGCCTCACTGTTCAGTACAGCTTTTCAGAGGGGCTACAAAGAGAGAAAATGTCAACACAATAATGATATTCAAATCATTACCATCCCCTCCTTGTAAGTCATAATCCAAAGACATTAAAATCGAAAGTCATTAACATCCAGTCTTAAATTTCCTTCACCTTTTGAGTTAAAAACCAAAGCACTTAATGGCCTCCTTCAATTTCTCCTATTTTTTCTTTTGCCTGAGCCGTTTCTCAC
Source organism: Mustela nigripes (assembly GCF_022355385.1). Lineage (NCBI taxonomy): Eukaryota > Metazoa > Chordata > Mammalia > Carnivora > Mustelidae > Mustela > Mustela nigripes. The sequence goes on from NC_081568.1 coordinate 25,076,040, forward strand.
TGCAAAACAAATACGGCTCTTTCAGCTCCGAGAAAGTTGCATTTGTCCAACAGCGAGTCTCTTGTATGCTTTCTCTTTTAGTGAAATGTGAATGGACAAAGAGTAAATGGACCTACATCCTTGACATTTAGAAAAATGAGCCAATCCCTCATGCCTAGATAGTTGTCCCAGGCAAACTTTTGTTCCCAGGACCTTATTTAATTTTGCCCAAAGACCACATCCAAGAACTGTAAAACGTCTGAGATTTCCCACTACAGTTTCATGGCTGCTGCCACAAGACATGAGATTCCTGGGTCAGAGACAAACGACTTCGTTACTGATGGCACAGCAAGTAGCTTTTGGCTTTCTCCAATCCCGGTTTAGGATTCAATCCCGGTTTAGAGCATCGTGTTTGCACACTGTTCCCCTGCATCCCCAAGGCCAGAAGGAATGATGCAGAGGAGCTCGAGCAGATGCACAAGCAGTCGATTTGTATCGCAGCTGAGGAACCTGGATTGCCGGCAACCCTCGTGCTCCATGACAAACTGCAAGCAGATCTGACTGCTCCGCGCTCCAGAGAGAGACATTATCTTTGTTCTACTGGACGATAAACAAAGCTGCCTTTTCCTCCAGAGACACTAGCTCTGACTTTCAAGGTGCTTTAGCTTTGAAAAGATAGATAATCCAGAGTAAAAACAGCCTGTGCCTCAGTTCTCAAGCCACATAGAAATGGGAGAAGCCCTTGGAGGATGGTCTCCCGGCAGCGCATAGCAGAGTCCCAGTCATATCAAATAAAGGAGCACTGATGAAAATAGTCCTGTCTCCTCAAAATACAACTCAGTCTGTGGTGGTTATTTAGAGTCCAGGACCATGAATTTAAACTCAGCTGGCAGAAATCCTCCTCCCAATCTGGAGGGGGGAAATCAAGTTGGTTCTACTGAAAGTACTTTTCATTTATATTCAAAATCTGCCTGATTTGCATTTGCACTTTGAGACGAAAGTAGCCAGCCGCCTGCTACACTGCGTGGAGGGGGGCGGTGTGGACTATGCCTCTGACAGAGGCTCTGTGTTCTCTGGGGCAGCCATTTTCGGTCCGGGGGCCCCCTTTTTCCATGTCCACCGTCTCTTAGAAATGCAGAGAAGCACTTAGACTAGAGAAAGCTGCGTTTCTCCTCCCCTTTGATTCAGCTGGAAAAACACCGTCTGCAGGTTCATGGAGCAGACCTGCTGCTGACGCTTCTGAGGCTTCCACCCCTAATGAGCTCGGGAGGGCTGCGACTTCTGCCACCTGCTCCTTGAGATTTGTCTTTCCTCCGGGTTTTGAATGTTCCAGGGGTTGAGGAACATGGCTTTGGGCTACATATTTTGGAGCAGCAATCGGATATGTCTCTAGAGTTTCATCTGCATCTCCTCTTGGGAAGACTCCCTCGAGTTTCTGTTTCATCTGCTGTTTAAATGGACTCCTTCCTTCTTTCCCAGCCCTGCCTGCTGAGTCTGGATGGGTTTTTGTTTTGCTTTGTTTGTTTTTTAAACTTCCCCTGTTTCTTTGCTTTCTGGCAGAGACGTGTTTCCTAAACTACTATTCTAGATTCTGTCACGTGGGGTTCATCATTGTGCAAGGTGTGTAATCAATGAGTTTTCTGTTTCTAACGTATCCGTTGTTCGTATGCATCTAGACCACCACCACTTCTGAGTTGGTTAATTCGAGCCAGGAAATTTGCTCCTACCTGACCGACATCAAGTTCTGGCTTGTGATCATCCTGCCTAGCTCCCCTTGGCAGGTCTCGTGTTTACTTCCTGTCCAGTCGGAATCCCATACGTTTCTCAGGCCACTTCCGTCAGGCCAACAAAAATAACTGTGTCCCTTTCAAATTGACCCAGGAATTTTTTTTAAATCTCCTCGTGGGCTTCTTTACCATTCACCTTCAAATCTGTACAAACTTTCTGATCCCTCTCAATCCCTTTCTGATCCCAAATCCTCTTACTCAAGCTCTGCTGTTCTTAAATCACCTCTCATTGTCTGCTGAGCCTGAAACAGCCGTCGGAGCCTCATTGCATTCTGTTCCTGTGGTTTTGCCTCCTTTTCTGGGGTGGATTTCTTGAGTCCCCAGTCATGCCCTCCAATCTAGTAAAAGCTAAAGTGTCTCCCCATTCGTGTGACGCCCACTTTCACTGTGGTCGGGCACTGGCCTTCTAGACCTCACAGCCTCCTCTCCCCTTCAGACCTGCACGGCCTGTTGTCTGGGATCTCTGCTTTTCCTTCACAGAAGCCTCGTTCTTCCTCTGGTTAATCGCCGCACGTTTCTTGACTGTCTGTCTGCCCCTGCTTCTGCTCAGATTGAGGCCAGAGTGTGTTCTCAGGTCATCCTTGGTGTCCCGTGCAGACCCGGCTTCCAGGAGCATACATTTCCAAGAACATGCATTTGAAACAGTTCTAAGCTGTTAGGTTTGCAGTAATTTTATGGAGTTTTTTTTTTTTTCTCATCGTGAATACAGCAAGATGGCATATCCACGCTGGGTCACCGTTTGTCTTGCTTTGTTCATTCATTAAATGTGTTGCCACTTATAGGTAGGAAGTGGAAATGTTTATCTCTGCAGTCTAGAGCTATAATCCCGGTAGGCATAATCATCAAATCTAGAGGCACCCTGGGCCTTGGTGGGGAGAAAGCTGGAGAGAGTTTTGTTTGGCTGAATCTTCACGGTACTTCTGGGGTACAGTTAGGTACTCTGCTAGTACTTTCAAGTGCATTGTTACTAAGTCCTCATCATAACCCTGTTAGATCATTACCAGATAATTTTAACACCTAAACCCTTTCAACCCGGCTCTGTTTGGACCAGGGCAATAGTGAACCACGAAGCCCCAAGCCCTGCTCCACTTCCATCAGCCTGGGCCTCCACGTTTGTTATTAACTTTCTGGGTGATTCTGTTGCACACCAGAGTTTGTCCAGGTCATTCCCGATGCCTGGACAAAATCAGATCCTTTCTAAATACCTGTGCCAGCCACTTTCCACTCTCACCATTGCCACATCCCTACTTCCAGAGACCCTTTATGGGCAACTCCTGAGCTTTGGGACGTGGGGGCCAGGGGAGACTTTTCTGTTCAAACTGGGTTGCATTTCAGCTTTCTCTGACCCCAGCTTAGAATTCCGTTTTCTCAAGTTGGATCCATTACCACATATTCGTCTGCTTACTGGTTTCCAGAATTTTGTTGCTGTTGTCTTCAACATTTTGTTGCTGTTCTCTTTGCCTGTGGGATTGTCTTTCATTTTAAAATCTCTTCTCTTCCATTTGAGTGTGGTTTCAAATGAAGGGGGGGGGGGAGGAAAGGAGGGAAATCGGTCATCTTTAATCAGAAAACTATCACGTAGGGACGCCTGGGTAGCTCAGTTGGTTAAACATCTGCCTTCAGCTAAGGTCATGATCCCAGGGTTCTGGGATCGATTCCTGCATCAGGCTCCTTGCTCAGAGGGGAGCCTGCTTCTCCCTCTCCCTCTGCCTACTGCTTCCCCTGCTTGTGTGCTCTTTCTGAAAAATATGTAAATAAACTTAAAAAAATAAAAAACCAACTATCGCTTAATTCTTTTTTTTAAGATTTTATTTATTTATTTATTTATTTATTTGACAGACAGAGATCACAAGTAGGCAGAGAGGCAGGCAGAGAGAGAGGAGGAAGCAGGCTCCCTGCTGAGCAGAGAGCCTGATGCAGAGCTCAATCCCAGGACCCTGGGATCATGACCTGAGCTGAAGGCAGAGGCTTTAACCCACTGAGCCACCCAGGTGCTCCTATCACTTAATTCTTAAATCAAACCCCATCTTTCATATGAGAACACTGAAGCTCAAGGTGGATGACTAATGGGCCTAAATTGCTAAAAACCAGAATTTGTGTCCAGGCAGCTGGATTCTTAACCATTCTGCTCTACCACCTCACTGCAAAACCAGAAGCTAAAGATTCTTCTTCAGTGAGAGAGAATCTCATAGGCTACATGTGTAGAAAACTGCTCAAACAGAAGGGCTCTAACTTGGAAATTGGCAAATTATATTAGATTCCATTAATTTAATGGCATTGTTGTATAACACATGCATTAGAAATTGATCATGAATAATAGATTATACCAGCTGAACCAAAGGCTTTCCAGGAGAACTTTTTGCACATTTCATTTTCGAACAACTAAAATGACATCATTTCCAGAACAGTTTGATTTGTTCTGTGCATCTGAAAAAATAAAAACACAGCAAAGGGACTCTTTAGAGTGTGGACATTTTCAGACAATAGTGCAAAGACTGAAGAGAGGCACATTGTAATCAGAATTGCAATTTGGATGTTGTTACTTTCTGTTCCTTGAGTTCCATACCGCCTCAAATCATGACAGACTATTTTCTGTTGCAAGAGGGAAAGAATCTGTTTAAATTCAGAACTCTGTGCAGACACCTTCCAGGGGTTCTGAAATCAGATTGTGCTTCTGCCTTGAGCTCAACAGTGTACATTTGCGCCTCTTTGCAGCGCCTTTAGGTCCATTCTGACTGGTTTAATCTTGGGCTTTCGGTGGTCATGTAACACATACCATCTTTTGCGTAAGCTTTCCTTGGTACAAGGAATGGTATCGGTATTTTATAGATCACAGAAACCAAATGTCGTCTCATTCTTTGGCACATTTGAGATTTAAAAAAAAAAAAAGAAGAAGAAGAAGAAGGTTATTCCTCAAGGCTGTGATTCTCTTTTAAACTGCCTCTCTCAGATTCTGAAAATAAAGAAGATTTGGCTGCGGCTGGGCTCGCATCACAAGAACACAGATTTTGACACAGCGCATGTTCGCTCTTGTAAAAGTCCACGCTCCATCCCTGCGTACATGATCCAGCCCAGGTCTCGGATATATGTTAGACCCAAGAAGGTATTAATTACTTCAGGGTCTCCATTTATTTCCTCATCTGTCTATGGAGAAAACATTTTTTTTTACCTTGGGACACATGTTTGCTGCCAACATTAAATGGGAAAAATGTCAGGAATACAAACTACACAGTATGGTGCGGTATTGATCGCCCAACATGTTAACTCAATTAAAATGCATCTAAGGATGGAGGAAGGGAAAATCCTCGTGACGCATGAAGCTGGAAATCAGGAGACAGAGGAGTCTCAGCCTTGCCTGTAATGAGCTGAAAAGCCTTGGGCAGGTCACTTTCCTTTCGGTTACTCATATGAGGGCTTATGTCATCTCCAAAATTCCTCCGATTGCGAGAACTGGAGCCATGCTGGGAAAACAGAGGAAAAAATGGAAGAAGGAAACTTCCGAAGTCTGGAAACAGTGGGTCGGGATTGTTTTCTTCCCTTGACAGGAGCTCCTCTGACGTGCTTTCTGATGGTCTGGGCCTTGGCAGCTGTGGAGTAACCCACGCCCTGACTGGGCACCGCGGAGGTAATAACCTACAAGCCGAGCCTGGGTCAGGTGGTCCGAGAGAAAGAACCAGGAACTTAACTCCGTCTCCAGTAATTGCTGTTTATGCTCCAGAGACAGGTTTTTTCCATAAAGCTTTTAAATTAAGCAAAGGGGGAGGCCCCGAGGCTTCTCTCCGGATTCTTCTCATTTGCATGTCTCCTCCTGTGCCTCAGCTCTCTGGCCGGTCTCCAAGAGGGTTCTTCTGCACTGGGTATGAATTAAATGTTACCGTTTGGGGTTGGGAAAGACCTCCCTCTTGAGAATCTCTAAAATCATCCTCAGGATTCTATTCTTGTCTTTACTTCATAATTTAAACCTGGAGACCTGCCAATCCCCAACATTGTAATAGGGATTCACCAAATTTATCTTTGTTTTATGTATCGGGATTCATTTGCTTTCCCACGGCCCCTTCCTCAACTCGCCTGCATCTCCTCATTTCTCAGACCTTTTTTTCCCCTCTTTCTCATCTGGAGAGATATTTGAACGTGAAGGGGAAGAGGGAATTTTGCAGATTTCCTATATTATATGTAAGATTTACAGATGGAGCGCCTGGCTAGCTCAGACTGTGGAGTGCGGCACTCTTGATCTTGGAGTCCTGAGTTTAAGCCCCACGTTGGGTGTGGAGCCTACTTAAAACACAAATAAATAAATATATATATACATATATATATATATTTTTTTTTTAAATAAAGGTTTCCATAGGAACACTTACATCTTAGAAGGAGGTGGAGTTTACCTGGGAGACTACTTTATGCATTTTCATATACTGAATTTGAAATAGTGTCTAATTTTTATTATCAGTTAACATTCAGGATTTGGGGTTTTTTTACATCATAATTATGTGACTTTTCAATGACTGTGAAATGTTAAAGGATATCTTCGGTCCTTTTAAATTCATGTATGTTTGTTCATGTGAATCCTACCTGTTGTTAATTAATATGACTTTTTCCCTCCAGAACTGCCAAGGAAAAGGAAATTTCAAATGGGAAAACTCTTTGTTTGATCTCATAAGGTTTATACATATAGATCTACTTCCCAATTTTTTTAAATGAACTCTTAAGCACGTACGTCACCTTTTCTTTTCTAATAAATGTAGTTTGTTGTTGTTGTGGTTTTAGCATTTTTGGCTTTTCTACAGACCTTGGGACTTTTTCTGCCCCACGCCTAAGGGTCTGGGAGCATCGGCGTACAACGCACAGGTGTGCAGGCTGACTTTCTGGGGCTCCCTGCACGTGGCCCAAGCAGTGCTAATTAGTACTCAGGAATGTGGCACACAGTGTGGCTGACCCAAGGGGTGTAGTTATTTGGCTGCCCCCAAATTAACGTTTTACTGTATTTCAGAATTGAGTTTAAATTTCTGGTTTCAGGGCGCCTGGGTGGCTCAGTGGGTTAAAGCCTCTGCCTTCGGCTCAGATCATGATCCCAGGGTCCTGGGATCGAGCCCCGCATCGGGCTTTCTGCTCAGCAGGGAGCCTGCTTCCTCCTCTCTCTCTGCCTGCCTCTCTGCCTACTTGTGATCTCTGTCAAATACATAAATAAAATCTTCAAAAAAAAATAATAATAATTGTTTTTTATAAATAAATAAATAAATAAATAAATAAATTTCTGGTTTCATAGTTCTTGCAGCTCACACTGTAGGAAAAAGCACTAGCCACAAGCCAAGAGACCTGGGCTGTCTTTGTGGCTTTGTGACCCCCTGGGTGACCTTGACCAACAAGTTTCCTCCAGAAATGAAGCGGCCTCTGGGGCCGTTTCCACTTTGAAACCTGCTGTTTCTGTGCTGTGCAGGGCTGCTCGCTGAGGAGGAACTTGCCAGCATAAAGCTGTGTGGTTCCAGGTTATCTGAGGGGCTGTGCTTTGATCCCAGGAAGCCTTTTTCCTCACGTGATACCCGTGTTGCAGCTCTGCTCCTCCAGCCTGGCGAGAACTGCTGGGAGGGAATCTCATCCGCGATTGCTGGTCCGCCTCCCCCGTCAGCTCCGTGTTCTCTGCATTTCAGATGCCTGGGACAGAGGAGTCCCAAGATTCGGGCGGCCCCGAGGAATCCAAGGGAAACCTGGAAAGTCCCAAGCAGGGCAGCAGTAAAATGAAGCTCAAAAGCCGACTGTCAGGTGAGTGGAGCCCCGTGCCTGATGCGGCCTGCCCGAAAGTGAACTTCCAGCCTCAGGAGTGCGAAGATGAGCGTCATTAACAGAATGAGCGCCTCCCCTTCCCCTTACAGCTTCAAACTTATTTTCCCTTTAGATAGTGCACGCCCCAAGCATAAAACTGCCCTCAGCCTGGCTGCCTAAGTGAATATTTTTGTTTGAGTCATAATGAAGTGAATGTCAACATCTCCGTTTGTCTCTGCTCAAACCTAAATTTCCTGTGTGTGTGGTTCATTGACTTGCACAGAACTTCAGGGGACCCGTGCCCTGTGAACATTCCTAGTGGCCTGTCTTCCCGGCAGATGGCCCTCTCCCTCAAGCTCTTGGTCGACCAGAACGAGGGGCAAAGAGTTACTGACTTAATATGAAATCTGCATCTCAACGAAGCAGGCGGAAAAATGGGGTGGGAGCCTCAGCTCTGGAAACAGATTTCACATTTCCTGGGTATAGCCTCATAGCAGCTGGCAGGTGCTCTGAGATAGAAAGTTCTTGTTGAAAGCAGAGACCGCATGGGGTGCCTGGGTGGCTCAGTTGGTTAAACGATTGCCTTTGGCTCAGGTCATGATCCTGGAGTTCTAGGATCGAGTCCTGCATTTGGGCCTCCCCGCTCAGTGGGGAGTCTGCTTCTCCCTCTGACCTTCCCCCTCTCATGCTCTCTCTCTCTCTCATTCTTTCCCTCTCAAATAAATAAATAAAATCTTTAAAAAAAAAAAAAGAAAGAAAGAAAAAGAAGAAAGTAAGCAAGCAGAGGCCACATACAAGATTACCTATTATGATCCAAGGGTCCTAGGCACCCACTCCCTGATGGGCTCTTTCTCCTATTAAACAACAAACAAACAAAAAAACCCTGAAAGTTACATTTTATGTCTGCATTGGTATAAAAGTACAAGCTGGATTCTTTATTATCTCTTCATTACCATGACGTTTACACTTAAAACTTTCTTATGGGCCCTCTACACTGTGTCTGCTGGCCTGACGGAGAGGCCCGCCCTAGCTACCTACCCATGAAAGGCGTCTCATGAGACCTTGGGCCACTGACTTCAAGCCTCTGAACTTCCTCTCCCTCACCTGAGAAAGGGAGATAATAATCCTGACTTTGAAAGGGTGAGCAGATTAAAAAACAAACAAAACACATACAGGAGTGGCCAGCCAAAACACAAGGTGTTTTGTGTCTTAGACACAAACCCATGCGGAGGGGTGCTGTCTGTGCCGCCACCCAGGACCCCTGCCACCCCCGCCCCTGTCGCCACTGCCTGGCCCTCTGCTGAGCTGTTCTCAGGTAAAGCGACTGGTATAGGACCCTCAAACAGATCTGTTTCTTTTAACAAACCAGAGTCACAAAGTGAATTAGTCTTTTCGTAACTCAAAATAGTTAGGCAGTGTCTATCAGAACGCAGGGTGGTGACCAGTGAAATGGCCAGAGGCTGATAAGTTGGAGGGGAGACATCGTGAGGTCCTCACGCAGAGAGACCGCCCAGCTCCCCCAAAGCCCTGAGAACAGCAGAGAGAAATGCATTTCATTCCTGTGTGTGTTTGGGGCCTGGACGTCACAGGGGCATAGCAGATGAAGAGCTTTAGGCCAGCTGTCTTGGCACAGTTAATCAACACCTTATCAACAGTCCCCAGGAGGGCCACAGGGCTCTGGGGAAGTATTAGGGACCTTTGAAACGCATACGGTCACATTCCTCATTTTATGGATGAGACCAGAGGCGTTAAGGGAATCCCAAAGGTCACTCCCTCAGTGCCAGCAAAAAGATCTGCCTCCCAGATAGTTCTTCCCCACCCTGGCTTCCTGAGAATCCTGATGGGAATCCTACTCCCCAGGCTGGGGCTATAGGGTTACAGACATGGGGACCGGGAGATAGCTGGGGACCTTCCAAATCATAATTCTCTAGTGCTGTTTATGCTATTAATTTAGAACAAGCAGCACATTCAGCTGAGTAAAATCCACAGCTGGTTGTTGTTTGCCACAAATGGAGGTCACCCTCTCTTCCTGCCCTTCCCATTCACCTGGGGCCATAATAAGCAAATTTGTGTAACGGGCATGAAGCCGAGGAGAACTGTGTTCACTTCTCAGCCCTGCTGTGACTTGACCTGAGACCAGTGACTTGACTTCTCCGGGTCTTCGTTTCTTTGGGTGCAGAGTGAGGATTATACTGTACATTTATTCTGTATATCAGTGCCCCATCTCAGTTGAAAGATGGAGTTGAGAGAGGGAATGTGGCACTGCCCCTGCAGGTATGGCCGCGATGGCCCGGCCCACCCCACCCCTGCAGACGTTAACATCACATTCGTCACTGTCGTTTCCAACTTTGTCATTGTTGTCTCCTCTTTCCCTGTCAAGAGGGGAAGATGCTTGAATAGTTTCAGACAGGAATATTCTTAAGAACTTTAGGCGGTGATAAGGCGTGCGACAGGAGGTATGAAGATGGAAGTCTGTCCGGGCCGTGGTGCTCCGGGGAGGCATCCAGAGGACACAGGATGAAGCAGGGCCAGGGCCTTGGCAAGATTTGACAGAACCCAAGAGGAAGCCAACGGTGGTCTGGACAAGGGAGAAAATGCACCAGAAATGTTTAGGGACAATGAGGGAAAAATGGTTAGAAACACAGTTAGCAACTGTTTTTCCTCCCCAGCTTTCCGAAAGATCCAGTAATCCAACAGGAACCACGATTGGGTCCAGCAGAGCTTGTCAGGGAGGTTAGGGGTAAGGAGCCCCTCGGGGAGGGAGCTGATGGTGCCGGCAACGTGAGGCAAAATGTCAGGCGATATTGATCGGCTCCCCGGTTTTGGAAAGGATGCGGGAGGAGGACAGACCCTCTCCTTTGAGAATCAGCAGGCCAGAGCCACGAATTCATGGAGCAGGGCCGTGGGAGATACGGCTGGAAAAGTAATTTGAGACCTAGGAAGGCGGCTTATGGAGCTGGGTCTTCATTCAGTGCCATGAAATATGTTCAGCCTGAAGACATTTGAATACAGGAGATTTTAATGTGATCACCTGCTAATTTGTCCTGTAAACTTGGATTTTTATTTCCTAGTTTCTAAAAGCGAGTCACTCTGGTATTCGTGTGTTGGTTATCACACTACTGTATGTGGTTTCTCTTCTATTGAGGCAAGTGCCCCCCTGTCAGCTCAAAAGGCACTTTCTTCTAATAAATCTTTTTCAAATGAGTAAGCCTGCCAAGATGGAGTGATCTGGCCATGAATTAGTAAGTCCTGAATTATTAAGGAGGTTCTGTAAAAAAAAAAGTTCCAGCCTTCTCCACTAAGATTTTTGCCTAGTCTGGCTCCAGAATGACTAAAGTGATTTTATAGAACATTTTTCCTGATATCCTAACCTGAATTTTCCTTACTTCATACTGCCCTTTTTGCCAGCAGGGTTCCCTTTTAATTTTAGTATTTTTGATTTATCTGTGTTAATATCCTACACTTGTGATCTTTTTAAATGGAATTTCTCTTTGATTGCAAAGAAGTCTCAGGTGTTTGAAAACCTGTATCACAAAGTTAATATGTAGCTTTTGAAACACCAGGCTTTTAGTGATGTTCATGTTAATATAACTGTATCAGCACTCTTCCAACTTTTCATCACCATTAAAGACTCACTATAGTATTTTTAAAAGAGTACAGAATCATCCTGTTTTATTCCATGAAAAACTTTCTGAAAAACGTTTAGGTAAATTGAATTTTAGGTCATCAAATAAAACATAGTCTAGGAGAATTTGATATTACAAAGAATCTGTATATGCATATAGCTATATACACACATGTGTGATACATTCATAATGTATCATGTAAACATTGTGATGTGATTATAACTATATTCAGTGTAATTGAGCCATCATTTAAAATAATTCCCTTATTTTAAAATAGCATGTAATATAAACTAAGTATTGATAAAGGTATCTTTAAAAATTACTACAAAAATTTCTTAAGACACAAAGTTCTAAGCATAAAAGGAAAAATCAATATATTATACGTTAAATTATGAATTTTTGTTCATGTGAAAATACCAGTAAGAGTGAAAAAGGCAAGTCACAGACATGGAGAAGATACTTTCAATACATAGATCCCATAAAGGACTCAAATCTAAAACATTAACAATAGAAAAATAAAAACTCCTATAAATCAACAACGAAAAGACAGAAACCCATTACAAGAATAAGCAAAACAGGCACTTTACAACTTTATTGGGGGAAAAAAAGCCACTGTACAAATTTACAAAAGTTAAAATAGCCAACGAATTTTTGAAAGAAGTTCAGTCACATTGGTCATCAGTGGAATGTACATTAAAAACCACAAGAGGGCCCCTGGCTGGCTTGGCTGGTGGTGTGTGGGACTCTTGATCTTGGGCTTATGAGTTTAAGCCCCATGTTGGGTATAGAGATTACTTGAAAATAAAATATTTAAAAAAAAAAAAACCCACAGTGAAATGTCATTATGTACCTATGAGATTGGCTGAAATTTAAAAAACTGGCACCACCAAGTATGACGATGATGTGGGGAAACTAGGACTCCCATATGGTGGTGTTCCAGCATTGGGAAAGGTGGCTGTGTAACTCGAGGCTCAGCAGCTCTGCCTAGGTCTGCACCCCCCCACACATGGGATTCCTATGAGAATGTTCCATAATAGTCTGTTCTAGATCAAGGGTCGGCAAACTACCACCCACAGCTGTATTTGTATGGACCACAAGCTAGAAGTACTTTCTGTATCTTCAGTGGATTTAAAAAAAAAAAGAGAGAGAGAGAGAGAGAATATGCAGCAGAGATCATCTGTGGCCCATAGAGTCTAAAACATTTACTATCTGGCCTTTACAAAAAAAAAGTTGTTGACCCTTGTTCTAGAACTGAAACCGGAAACAAAACAAGTGTTCATCAGCAACAGAGTGGATAGCCAAACTGTGATAACTGTGGTGTGTTTATACAATGGAGTAGTATACAGAAATAGGATGAACAGACTATTAGCACCAACATGGGGACTTTCGCAAATAGATGCTAAGAGTGAAGAACCAGATGCAAAAAGTACATATCTTTTTTTTTTTTTTTAAGATTTTATTTACTTATTTGACAGAGAGAGGCAGGCAGAGAGAGAGGAGGAAGCAGGCTCCCTGCTGAGCAGAGAGCCCGATTCAGGGCTCGATCCCAGGACTCTGAGATCATGACCTGAGCTGAAGGCAGCGGCTTAACCCACTGAGCCACCCAGGTGCCCCCAAAAGTACATATCTTATGTGTTCATTTATATAAAGTTCAAAAATAGGCAAAAGCCATCTCTGATGTTGGAAGTCGGGATAATAGTTACCATGGATGAAGACTGGTTAGTGGTGCCAAAGCAGCTTTTGAGTTCCAGAAATATCTGTTTCTTGGTCTGACTGTTGGTTTCTGGAACATTCACTTTGTGAAATTTCATGGAACTGTACACTTAAGACTTGTGCAAATTTCTGTGAGATTTTATTCTTTAATGAAGTTTATTTAACAAGTCATTACATGGAAAAAAAAAAAAAAAAAGAAAGAAAGAAAGAAAGAAAAAAAGCACCTGCCCCAACAATGGAAGTGTACCAAACAGAGTAATGTTCCTCCGTCACTAGAAAACCATCTATTGGTAGCTTTCTCACTGTTGGTTACCACCTTGTCAACTCTGGCTACCTCTTACTTAGATGAAATGTGTACATTTTCCCATATCCAGTTTGGTTCCTTCAAAGACTGGCACTTGCTTCATTATCTGGCATTAATGGCCCCAACAGACCCCCAGCTTAGGCAGAGCTTATTGGTAGAAAGCAATGAGCTACTGAGCTCATCTAATACTTTGAAAGTACACCAGGCTTCTGAAGACCATATAGTGTTGAGGTAAATCCAACAATGTTATGCCTGTGATGTTCATAACATTCTTTCCATCCCATATCACGCCATGTTTTTCTCCATGTTTTCACCAGGGGGTGTACACCGTCTGGAGTCTGTTGAAGAATATAATGAGCTGATGGTGCGAAATGGGGACCCCAGGATCAGGATGTTGGAAGTCTCCCGAGATGGCCGAAAGCACTCTCTTCCCCAGCTGCTGGACTCTACTGGGACATCACAGGTAGGACAGTACCATGGAGCCTTTCATTTTCTCTGACTATCAGAGTTGCCTAGGGATGTAAGAGCATGCTTCCACCCCTGGGTATTGAGGCTTTCTTTCACTCTTTCAGACACCAATAAGAGTATCCTTCTGGGGAAGAGCTGCCCACCTGTGTGGGCAGGGTTGTTTGGGACTAGAGATGTAGCACAGAGAACAAGGTCCATCTGTGGAGGCTAGGAAGAAGTCAGCCCAGGATTTGAAAACAGTAGAGAAAAATAATCCTTTGTTGGATCTCAACATCTTGCTCCCCTTCCTACTGTGTGTTTTGGACCCAAGAGCTGCTTTCAATGCCAGGAGACAATGGCGCCTCACGGTCTGTGGTCAACCACCATCGCTTGTTCAATGGGCGCGTCAGGTGTCAGCGTAACCACTGGGTGGGCGGGTGAGTGTTGGGTCGTGTGAAGTGGGGGGAGTGCATGTGTGTGCCTATACCATGTCTAGGATTTTACCTGTTACTTAGTAGTGGTTCAAATAGACAAGGTCACAGGACTGCAGTTGGGGGTAAAGGAGGCAATGATGTTAATATTCCAGGACCCGCCCCACAAGAACTCAGGGATCCCTAATTCTTCACAGGGCTCTTCCACAATTACATTATCCTCAGTCCAGTTACAAGTGTGTGAGCTCCCAACCTAGTTGAAGCCAGGCTCAGTCTCTGGGGAACTTGTGGAGTGTTCTTGCAGTCCTGGCACCGTCAGCCAGAGGGCTCAAGAGAAACCATTGGCATCTTGCCTACAGTGAAGCAGCCATGGAAATGGAGGGTGGAGCAGTGACATCCATAAGTGCATATAGACTCATGAATCATAGAGATGAAAAGGTCCTGGGGCAGGTCATCTGGGTCAAGTCATTCCTTTGGGTGTGTTATCACCATTTTACAGACGGGCCAGTGAATCTCAAAGAGAGTGAGTATTTCACTCAAAGTGATTTGCCAGAATCCCTGGGAAGAACATTTTACCTAGCCAGGCAAATAACAAGCACCCGTGTTCCAGAGGCAGCTGCTGATCAGGTTATTTTGTGTGGAATCTACCCAAAGACAACTTGAGTTGGGACATGGAGAAAAGGCAGAGCAGAAAACCTGTGTGGGTCCTGGTTAAAACTCCTCCAGACAAGCCTGTGACCTGCTCAAAATGATCCAGCTGGACCAGCAGTCAGGAGGTAAACCGGAAAGTCGTAGGAGAACCACTTGTCAGGCTGTTTTAGTTAGTGCAGAAAGTAACAGAAGGTTTCCTGCCATCACAGCCAAGGAGGCCTAGCTTGAGATGATTTCTTAAGTGACCTGCTGAGAAGCCTGACCATACTTTTAGCCCAGAAATACCTATTTCTGACGAAGCTCCTAGAAAGCACAGGCTGGTGAGATTTTAGAGGAAAGATTTTTTTTCCCTTGTCAAAATGTCCTTTTTCTTTTCTTCTTTTCTGCTCTTTTCTTTTTCTACCAGGATTCACCCTTCTTTTCTCTTGTTCTCTCTCCCTTCCCTACAAAGCATTGAGGAGGATAGAGCCACCCAATACATCTTTCCACCAGGATGGAAATATCTTATGTCCGTCCTGTCCAGTATGGTAGCCATTTGTGTCTACTGAGCACATGAGACATGGGCAATGAGACTGAGGAGTATATTTTTAATTTTAATCTTTGTTTAAATATAGACAGCCAGAGGTCACTGGTGGCTGCCATCTTGGACAGCGGAGGTCTAAGAAGTGCAGTGGGACCCCTAAAGCTCATCAAGAGAATAAGTCAGTGTGCAGGCCTCTGGTTCCCACGGGCTCCCAAAGGGGAGATGGCAGGAGGTGCAGCTGGAGAGAGAGTCCCTTACAAGTCCACACATGAACTCCATATTTGAGGGCTGGAAACCCATAGGCTGTGTCTGGCCATCTTCATGATGGTTTCAGTAAAAGGGCAGTAACCCTGCCAAGCCAACATTTTTTAAATAAATTAGAGTCTGGGAGGCCAGCATAGCTAGCAGATATTTTGTAAAACTGCAAAATAGAATTGTTCTAAGCTGCCAGGAATACAAAAATATCATTAGCAGACATCTCATTTCTACCTTTGGATGTAGAATGTACTCATTAAGGCTAGAAACTATTTTCTGATGTCTCTTTTCTCAGATTAAGCACAAAGTTATTTTTTCTTCTTTTTTTGCTTATGCTGGACTATCTGTCTCGTTTCAGAGATTTATTATTCTAAGAAGAATAGCAAGAAGATAGATTGTAGCAGTGCTTTAGCAACAGATTTGCTTAAAGTCTTATTTATGTTCTAAACGGTGAACCCTGCTTGCACACGTGTACGTGTGGGTGATGGACAACAAAGGGATTGAGATGTGAGCCCCTGCGTGCCAGCACAGGGGGAAAGGGCAGCTGATGGGAAAGTATTTTATTTTCCAAATATGAGGGGTTAGAACTGAAACTGCTGCCCTTTGTCAGTGGGGTGTTTTATATGGAATAATAGTTGTCGGGGCTTGCGGTTTGGGTTTTAATATGAAACAAGGGCTTGCTACGTTTTTAGTTGAGTGAATTCAGCTTAAAATGGCAAGATACTTTCGAACCATGATGGTGAATGGGGTGGGGGTAGGGAGCAGCTTCCAGGGAGAACCTGACCACAGGATAGCCCTCCTACGTCTCTGAGGCCTCTCGGCTTCCGGTTCCTGACTCCATTCCAGAAAGCAACTAGGAGGATGTGCGGGGTACCATCAAAGGAAGGGCACCACTGGGCGCCTGCAGCCTCCAGGCGGCTCTTTCTGCGGCAAGGGCAGCACCACGTGGCATGTGACAGCAGGGGCTGGTCCTCTAATGGTGTCCATCGCAAGCTCCTTCATGCTGCTCGGCCAGAGATGGAGCAGGGAGAAATGGCTGTCTAACCCAAAAGACAACTGAGATTTTCAAAATCTGAATATATTTCTATGCCAGAGGCCCCAGAAAGGTACATGCGACTATCCCTGACCTTGCCTTATGCTGACTTGTAGGAATATCACATTGTAAAGAAGTCCACGCGCTCCCTAAGCACCACCCAGGTGGAGTCCCCGTGGAGACTCATCCGGCCTTCGGTCATCTCCATCATCGGGCTTTACAAAGAAAAGGGCAAGGTGAGCTCCTTTCTGCTCACTCTTTTGGTCCAGGTGAATGTTAGCATCTGCTTCTTACATGGTTAGCTTTATTACTGTCTTTTTTAAAATGTTTGTTTATTTATTTTTTTTTTATTTTTTTATTTATTTGACAGACAGAGATAACAAGTAGGCAGAGAGGCAGGCAGAGAGAGGGGGAAGCAGACTCCCCGCTGAGCAGAGACCCCCCCCCCCGATCTGGGGCTTGATCCCAGGACCCTGAGATCATGACCTGAGCTGAAGGTAGAGGCTTTAACCCACAGAGCCACCCAGGCAACCCTGTTTTTTTTTTTTTTAATGTATTTTATTTTATTTATTCATGAGAGAGAGAGAGAAAGAGAGAGAGGCTCCCCAAGGAGCAGGGAGCCCAATGCGGGACTCGATCCCACAACCCTGGGATCATGACCCGAGCTGAAGGCAGACACTAAACCTACTGAACCACTCAGGCACCCTAGCTTTATTACTTTTTTTAATGGAAATAAAACTAAAAGGTACAAAGAGGAATAGATTGAGTGGCCTCTCCCAGGGGCTGCTGAGTGAGACACGCCCTCTTGGCCTCTCAACAGAAGGAGTCACCTGCTCCTGGGAGCCAGGACACAGGGTGGGGTGGACTGAGTGCTCCAACATTTGCGACTATTGAAAGAAAAGCCACTCCTGCAGCTACAGGGGATATATCCCTCATTATCCTTCTGAATGAATTTCATAGCATTGCCTCTATCACAGAGAGTAATACAAATAAGTTGGTATTATACAAATACCAAACCATCCATTTTGATATTACACAAAACAGGAAGACTGACACCAAAGAATAAAATAAATATGGCACCCAAATTGTACGAAATGACTCTCCTGAGCTATTCATTGATCCATGCAAAATTAACGTTTTTGAAGATCATAGGTTGTCAAATACTGGCAAGTTCACATGTTTCAAGCTAAAACTTTCTCCCTTTAATGTGATGTGCAGCTAGTACAATGCAAATAGATCTGAGGAAAGAAGTGGAAAAGAGAATGCAAATTTAAATTTATAGCCGGTTAGCTTAACTCTGAGCCTACCTGGGAAGGAGGTCTCAGTTAAATAGAAATAAGAGCAGATGCCCTCGGTTAAATACTGCCTTGACAACCTTTCTGCTTGGGGTGTAGGGCCTTGGCTTTAGCATTGCTGGAGGTCGAGACTGCATTCGAGGACAGATGGGGATTTTTGTCAAGACCATTTTTCCAAATGGATCAGCTGCAGAGGATGGAAGACTTAAAGAAGGTAGGAGAAAGCCTCTCAGTGGCTCTCAGTGGTGGTGGGCTCTGATTCCATCACCTTTGCAAGATGTGAAGCCGGTGGCACAGCAGCTAAGGCCATGGGCTTGGGAGTCAAGTAGACCTGAACGGAATCTAATACTTACTACATCATGACCTTGGACAGTTGATGTAACCTGAGCTTCACTTTCCTTAGTTTGTGAACTTTGGAATATTAGTACCTGTCTCGAGGAGTCATTGTGGGGATTAAAGGAGATGATGAGCGGAATGATTTGATATTTTTTATTTGGGTCTTTAAATGTCTGTCTTGTCCCCTTGGTTCTTAATCATGTTCCTTGCCTTGAAAATTCCTAAGAGCTTACAGGCCATTTTTGCCTCAGGGCCAGAGTGCGTGTGTGTGTGTGTGTGTGTGTGTGTGTGTGTGTGTGTACCTTTTATATTCTCCATAATCCCTGACATTTTGCCATTTTGCATAAACATACTAAACAAGTGCATTTTTTCCTCCCAGCTTTATTGGGATGTAATTGATCCATAACATTGTGTAAGTTTAAGGCAGACAGCATGATGATTTGATGTGCACATATATTGCAAAATGAGCAGCACATTGAGCGAGCTAACACCTCATCACATCACATAATGACTGTGTGGTGGGGCAGGGTGAGAACATGGGAGGTCTACTCTCTTAGAAATTTTCAACTGGACAGCGCAGTATTGCTAACCATAGTCACCGTGCTAGGCATTAGATCCCCAGAAACTATTCACGAGTCTTGATTTTTTTTCCTCCCTTTTTAACACACTTCCTTCTTGAAATGACTAAATCACACTATTTGTAGTTACCCTCAGAAATTCTCTAACCGCTCAGTTCAACTGACCCAAATTGTGGGTACTCTTATATTCAGCTGGCTTATTTTTTTTTAATTGATAAGAATCCCCTAGAGTCTCCTTTTTCTAGGCAGAGCTACCCTAGGAGCCTGTATGCTAATGTTCAGACATGACCGGGCTTATGTAGAGGACAGAATATTTATTTCTCTCTCTTAGAGGAAGGATTAACTCCCAGGTGATATTTGTAGCTAGTTTCAGAACAATGGAAAATTCTAACAGAGCATTTTTATAATGGATGTGCCATGTGTTCATTTGATTGAAATTCATCCTACAGTAACAGGTAGAATGGAGAAAAATGGAGGAAAAATCAATGGTAAATGTTAATAGCACTTGATTCTCCTAAATACTGTTTTTTCATACATGTTCATTTACCATAAAGGTAAATCATTGGAATGTATTTCCAATGTGTTGAATGGTCTTTTAAAAATCTTACATAAAGATTTTTAAGAGCATGAGCAATCATTTTAATGATCGTATCCTTTTCCCGTGTGGAAGCAAACCAAAAACCTCACCTAGTTAGGTGATTATTTTTAAACAGATTATTTCACTTCTTTTACAACCTCTGTAATTGCATTAGAGAGAAGGCACATGAATGCCTGGGCTACTGCTACATTTTCAAACTCACCTACAGGATTCCTTAAATGGAGTCCACAGTCCATGAGAAGGGAAAAAGGTATGTTTTGACGCTGATTTACACTTTGTTATAGGTAAGGGAAGTCCCTCTTTTGTCCTGAACTGCTGTACAAAGTTCATCTGTTCTTCTCTTGGGGGCCCCTTCGTAGTGTTTTTGACGAACTGTTATTCCAAAACACAGACCATGTTACAAGAGTACAAACCAAAACCAAACTCTGATAAGTCAACAGGATGTCCAAGTTCTTTTCTATTCCCAGAAGACACTCTCAACAGCTGGAAAAATGACCTGACTGTACCTTCCTGGGCTTGAAGATGAGGATGAATCCAGGATAATTTGGGAGAAAGAGAGAGAGAGAATGAATGAGAGAGCGGTTTGGCATTAACCCACGATAATGTCTTAGATAGAAGCATGGAGTGATTGACCAACTCCATGACTGGGAACCCGGAACAGCATCAGTAACCCCCAGCATCCAGACTATTTCTGGAGTCAGGGCTGCCATTCTTAAATAATATCTCAAAAGTTTTTTGTCTCTGTTGTTAAAACCATTGTCCACACCCCAGGATGGTTCTCCAAGCTCAAAAATCTTGTCTTCTGCAAATACAGAAGTGGCTTCCTCACGTGTTGTGTGTGTTCATGCTTTCTTGCCGGTTGGCTTACGTTTTTAAACAGATACTATGAGGAACGACTTGGGCCTCATTATTGTGTTTTGATCTCTAACCTTGGGACACTTATTATCAAACTCGGCAATGACTAAACAATAAGGTCTGGGTACTTCCCCTGGTTGTTTTCATTAAAGATGGAGATGGCAGAAATACTGAGAAAGGATATGCATTATTCGTTGTCCCATTTTGTGAAGTTCCCGGGAGCTAAGCTAATGGAAACACACTGGAACAATAAAAATCATCTTATAGAATTGTAAATGAGGTTCCATACGCTGTCCTCTTCTGAAGCTCGATGTTAACATATGCCTGTTTGGTCACCAGGGGATGAAATCCTCGATGTAAACGGAATACCGATCAAGGGCTTGACGTTCCAAGAAGCCATTCACACCTTTAAGGTAACAACATTCTTATCTCTTTTGTCTTCTTTATTTTTTTGTCCTTTATTTCCTTCTGGTTTTGGTTTGAGATTTTTTTTTTCCCCCTACCCTTTGATCTCGGAACAGTCTGAATGTTTTAGCTCTCCTCTCTTCTTGTCTTTCCAGCAAATCCGGAGTGGATTGTTTGTCTTAACAGTGCGCACAAAGTTACTGAGCCCAAGCCTCACGCCCTGCTCCACACCCACACACATGAGCAGATCCAGCTCCCCGAACTTCAACACCAGCTCGGGCAGCTCAGCGGCAGGCCCCGAGGAAGGCAGCTCTTTGTCCCTGGGTCGGAAGGCCCCCGGGCCCAAGGACAGGATCGTCATGGAAGTAACACTGAACAAAGGTGATACCAGCTCTTCCCCACTTTCATCGTATTCTCTTGAGTAACAATTGGCAATCTGGGCTTGGACTAACTTTTTCTATTTTTTCTATAAATTGTTCTTTTGGAAAAATCTGCTGCCAACAACATATGGTATTCTCTAAATGGACAGTGGGATCAGAAGTAGAGGTTTTAGTCCTTTCACTGAAAAAAATGAAAAGAAGTTACCACTAGCACAAAGTCTTTTAAGCTCTCCCCAGATGAGTCACTGTGTGTTAGAAACCTGTGTTTAAAAAAACAACAAAAAAAAACAAAAGAACAAAAAAATCACAGACTGGTTTAATTCTATGGCTAATATAAAATTTTAAAGAACAGGGGCGCCTGGGTGGCTTAGTCGATTAAGCATCTGCCTTTGGCTCAGGTTATGATCCCAGGGTCCTGGGATAGAGCCCCTCTTGGGGCGCCCTGCTCAGCCAGGAGTCTGCTTCTTTCCCTCCCAATGCCCCTCCCCCTACTCGTGTGCTCATTCTCTCTCTCTCTCTCTCAATTAAATAAAAAATCTTCAAAAAATTTTTAGAGAACCAAAGATTATAGTTAAGAAAACATGTAACAACAACTAAAAGTTGTGGGTCTTCACCAAATCTTACTGCTTTTCAACTTTCTTTACTTTTTCTTTACACCTACTATGGAAATATGGTTGGCAGTTAAATACTAGGAGATTAGTTGCTGGGGAAAAAAAAAAGGCAAATTAAAGAAAACCTAAAGCTGTGTATCCAGAATAACAAATACTAGGGGCCCCTGGCAGGCCCAGTTGGTGGCGCGCACGCCTCTTGATCTCAGAATTGTGAGTTGCAGCCCTATGTTGGGTGTAGAGATCACGTAAAGTCTTTTAAAAATATATGTATTACTTTGACTCTCCCTATTCCCAAAAACAGATTTGCGGAGGTTCCTAAGACAAAGCAGAGAATGGACCACTGAATAATTCACACGGCCCATAGTTAGCCCCCCGGTTCTGCTGCGGACTCATTTTATTTACAGACTAGGATGATGTTGACAAAGAAAAGCAGGATTTCCGTTCTGAGTCTGATCACAAATAAATGGTTATTGGTCTGAATATACATTAATGCAGCTTCAGATCACTTATACTTTTTTTTCTTTTCTGTGACCGATGCCTCTCACAGAGCCGAGGGTTGGGCTAGGCATCGGTGCCTGCTGCCTGGCTCTGGACAACAGCCCTCCCGGGATCTACATTCACAGCCTGGCCCCCGGATCCGTGGCCAAGATGGAGAGCAACCTGAGGTTCGTTGTGAAGCCAATCGTACGGGCTTCTCGAGTGTTAATGAATGTACACGTGAGGTACCCTGCCCTATTTAACATCCTTGTGTGAGCTCCTCAACTTTTGTATTATTGGCACTAATATAGCCAAGATTACAATTAATAGCATTTCCTGAAAGATGAAAAGGTAATCTAAATGAAAGTAGTGTTGACGTAGAGAACTCTAGATCTTGGCTTGCCTATTTTGGTCTGTTTGGACTCGGAAGCTCAGTTTCAGAAACTTGACAGAATACAACTCTGTATAAATATCTATGATTACCTGAGTATTTCCTTTCATGTTTATATTCACTTATGCAAAATTCATCTGTGATGCCGGGAACCGCTCCTAACAGTTCATGATCGCTAAGATACACAGAGTCCCGAAATCCTGCCCTTCCTTCAGCAGGAGGCCTTTGTGATTGAACATGACCTCTTGAGGCTTTCCTGTTGTTTCACTTCTTTTTGAGTGATGTTGTCTAGAAGCTTATTGTCTGAAATCACTGCGTGTCTGATTTCTCAGTCCGGCTAGTATATCGGTAGCCTGGGTGTGTGTTTGCACAAGAGATGTCTAGGTGTTCTGTCTACAGTAATTGCCCACCTAAACTTCACAAGAAGTACACACATTGCACAAAGCGTCCTGTGCAAACAGTATCACCTTTCTCCCCTGTAAGCTTCCAAGTCCTTGAGCAGTTGAGGAATTGTCCAAAATGACATTCCTTGAGGTTGCCATTCTGGGGCCCTGTCAATAGATTATATTTTTAGTTAATCATCAGAGTGAATTTCCATACCAAAAAAAGGAAAAGTTAGCAAATCATCCAAAGTACATTAAAGAAAATATACTTTTAGAACCCCAGGAAAAAAAATCCTTTAATGACATCCCAAGATGATGTTTCTTTCTTGAATGGTTCCATATGTCTGGAACTTGCCAAATGAACATTCTTCAAATCCCACATAAAGAGTCTTTGTTCTCTCATACTGAGTTCTCTGCCTATAATTTCAAGTCAAAATGGGAATCTTGTCCCCAATTTCTCATTTCTTCAAATTTAAAACGTTTTTACAAACTCTTGGGTAACCTTTGAGCTCCAGATATTTCCTCCTCGAATTATATTACAATAATCATTTCAAGATGTCAGGAAAAAAGAAAATGATGGTGGTCAAGGGGCTATCTTGTGATGAAAAGGGAGACAGACCTGACTTCAATAGTGTGTGACGTCAGGGTGACCTCTCTGAGCCTCGGGCCTTATCTAAATAATAGGAATAATAATACGTAGTCCAAGTAGTGTTATGTGAATTGTTCGTAGGGGCACCCGGTCTACACCAGGTGCTCAAGAAATGAAAACCCTTGTTATCGTCCCATTATCAATTTATTTAACTCAGATATGCATGACTCCTTTGCCAGCTTAATATCCAACATGCTTTATGAACGTGTTGCCTTTTTACCCATATGCAAAGACAAAAGGATGTCATTTGCTTGCTTAAGGTATTCAGAAAAGACTTCATGTTATAAACCTCTCCTGTAAGACCCTGTAAAAAGCTGTTACCTCAGAGTGCTGGTCATTTGCCTTCCCTAGCCGCGGTGATCAAATCCTGGAAGTGAACTCGGTCAACGTCCGCCACGCTGCTTTAAGCAAGGTCCATACCATCCTGAGCAAATGCCCCCCAGGACCCGTTCGCCTTGTCATCGGCCGGCACCCTAACCCAAAGGTGAAGTATTTCATATCGTTCTGAGGAGGGGCAGAGGGCGTGGCTGTTTGTGCAGCAGCAGTGGGACCCGTGCTCGTATGATGACGCACACTCTTTGGTGAGACAGTTTACCCAGCTGGGCACGGTCATCAGTGGCTTGTGGTCACATGGCGACCAGGGTAACCGATACCCATGGGAAACAAATCACGGGTCTGGACTTCTTCGTCTTCACGCTCGTAGAAATTTTATGAGGAAATTTTGATATTGTTATTGGTGAATATAAAATATGATTGATAGGGCGCCTGGGTGGCTCAGTGGGTTAAGCTGCTGCCTTCAGCTCAGGTCATGATCTCAGGGTCCGGGATCAAGTCCCACATCAGGCTCTCTGCTCAGCAGGGAGCCTGCTTCCCTTCCTCTCTCTCTGCCTGCCTCTCTGCCTACTTGTGATCTCTCTCTGTCAAATAAATAAATAAAAATCTTAAAAAATATATAAAATAAAATATGATTGATAGAAGATAAGAGTACTGGGTTCCTAGGACGTCCCAGCTGATGGTTTGACCTCTGGTGAGATACTGAACCTTTTTGGGTTTCTGCATCCAGAAAATCTGAGAGCACTGGACTAAATGGTCTGTCCAGGCCATCCTTGACCTGAGCAGAATACTTCTATAATTAAGGCTTAGGAGCCCACTAATTTTTTTTCAGCATCGATATCACATTATTGAACTTGCAGACCATCATAGCCCCTGTTTCCTCGGACTTTGCTGATATGTGATTGTATCTTCTCTATACTGAAGCAGTTGCTTTGAATGTTTTAAGGTTAACCAGAGGCCTTTAGCAAATTGGACTCTACTGGCCTTGAGCACTATTATTTTGTTGTTTCGAGTACTTGATGTAAAAGTGTTTTTAGGTTAGCTTGTCTCTAGTATTACAATCGGATGTATCTTTATGAAATTTAACCTTTTCTTCCAACAACTCAAATGCTCCTTAAGGACATTAGCCCTTGTCGTGCCTGTCCTAGGTATCATTTGTACTGTTATGTCATAAATGGGCCCAGGCCATTTGATGGACTCACATGCCATTCTGAGAGTGAGACGCCTGTTCAGAGAGACCTGGCGGGTCCTCCCATGTGTGAGATTTCTTCAGTATGTAAATTATATGGCATCATGTTTCGTGTCTCAGTGGGGTCCATTGCACTGGCTTTCCACAGTGCTTGGTCAACCATTAGACTGATTCAAAGTCAACTCCACTACTGTTTGTTTCCCAGATTGTGTTCTCTCGTCTACATGCATTCTCCTAGATGTCGTAAAGAAAAACTTCTTGAATATCATTAATATAAAATCAAGTCCTGCTCCTACCTTTTTGCATTTTGTCTCTTGTCCCTTCCTATTTTTCCTCCTTTCTACTTTGTAGTTTTGACACTTTCCCTTAAAACCTATTCTCCTTTGTCTCCTACCTGCCCCCATGGCTCTCTTTGGGTCATTTTTAATAGCATTCTGCCTCCTACCCACAGCTCGAGTGGTCTTGGCTCCTTCCTCCAGGGTCCTCTCTTGGATTCCATCACCTGCATGGCCTTACCCCCTACCCCCTTCCCCCTTCAAAGCATCCCAATAAGCTGGGGCTGACCTAGTACGTCCCTCAGCAACTTCATAAAAAATTCAGTTCTCACGGTTTGCAGTCACTGACTTCAAGGCATTTCTGACTTCAGAATCCATTCCAACGTAGCACAGGTCACGATTTGTGTGGAGGTCTGCTTCTTCTCAGCCCAAAGGCATCTGCCAATTTAATTTGCCAATATAATCAAACATCAAAATGGCATTTCAGTGCAAAGCATAATAATCCTGATGGACTGGTGGTCTGTGAGCCTGTTGAATCCAGGTTGATTCATGCCTCTAGCCACAGTAAAATGGTCATCATGACGGCGCTAGAGATACATCCCGCAAAACCAGGATTTTAGTATTTGTTTGACTAGATCTCACATTTCTTCATAGGTAAACATGGTGTTCTTAGTTGTAACATCACCCTGTATTTTCCTTTTGGTCAAGATTCCACTTTATGTTTAATGTATTTTTATTCCACTCACCCCAGTATTTCATGCCAATAGTACATTTTGGTTCTAAATGTATGTGCTTCCTTAGTTTTCATGCTGTTCCAATAGAAATACCACAAGGATTTGCTTTTCTTCTGTTTCTCATAATGACTGGAGCAGTGGCTACCCAATTGGGATATTCAAACCCTCCAGGTCTAGACAAGCTAAGATCTTGGACTTGCCAGAAGAAGGTCAGGGGGATCCATTTTTAGCTGGTACTGGGGCTCTCAGCATGAATAGACTTACCCAGGAAGTCTTTCACTTGTTTCAAACCCTACCATTTTTTCCCACTCAGAAAAACAGTTGCAAATATTGAAAGTTTAATGTCAAGAAAAAGTAGCAACCACTGTCTAAGCTGGTATTTTTTCCTGACTCATCTATACAACATTGCTCTTTGCTTTATGAAGTGTGTATGTGTATGTGTGTGTCTGTGTGTGTATTCAAGTGTATATCCCTGTGTGCATGTATGTGTGTTTGTTGTTATTATTTCCTGTAAGGCCCACCAGAAAGTATTACATAAACATGATGCGATTATGGTTTATCTGTTAGGTTAAAATGTAATGCTGAATCCTATATAGTTTTATGTCCTATACAGATTGCTATGCTTACCCAAATGTTATTATGTACAAATGTTATGTACAAATGTTATTATGTACAAATTGCTATGCTTATGCAAATGTTATTTATGCTAAATGTTATTTTACCACACAAAATTACCATTCTAAATTTACAGTATTCTTACCTTTAAAAAAAAGAAATTCTATGCAAGTTAGGTAATGGCCTTTTAAAATATCTCATAGTTCAGCATACCTCAGGCTTTTTAAAAATCTTTTCTATGAATAAGAACAGTTATGGGTAACAACTGATGGGGGGAAAATCCATGAATCTACCATGATAACAGTAAATATAGAAAGAAAAAAAGTTAGAAAATGACTATTTTGAAAAGTTTATTGTAAAAATTGATCCAAGTAAAAATGATCAATAATGTTAAAACCGTTGAGTAAAAACATACTGGGAGCACGATATGGATGCTGTTGCAAGCTGTCTCCTCACAGATCACTCACTGATGACCAAAAAAAAAAATAAAAAACAGTGGAAAGATCTGGTGAATTCCATCCTAACCAAGTGGTCAAAGTTATCACCAGTCATGAAACATGAGTCATTGACCCCAAATACCTCTCTGAAGCCTGAGAAGGAAACAGTTTTAGTAGTTTTTCTGCCCCCCAAAAACAGTGCATCATCTAAATCTCAGCATAAAGAAGCTATCACACAAATCCTAACTGAGGGTTTGATTGACCTGGGTTTCTTCCAAAATATCAGCATTGTGACAAAGAAAGGCTCAGCAATGTTCTGGCTTAAAGGAGTCTAAAAAGACATGGCAACTAGACCCTGAATTGAATTCCGGATTGCCAAAAAAGAAATTTCTCTGAAGCATTACTATGCAAGGGTGTTGGCTGGTGACGGTCTACTAAGATCCATGAGATAATGAGCTTGTACCAGAATGCAAATCAGTTACATCACGATGTACAAGGGACACTTTTGCCCAGCAACACACTGGTGGTGAAAAACTGAGTGTTGGAAAGCATTCTAGAGGAAAAACCTGTCTTGTTGCAAGCTGGCATCAAACTTCTTAGGAACCACTTCCATCTACAGACATTTCTGAAGGATAGTGTTAGGACAGTTGGCTAAATTGGAATAAGAAATGTAAACTAGATGGTCATTTGTATCAGTGTTACATTTCCTAGAATGGCAATAGTGCCAGGGTTATTGAAGAGAATGTTCTTGTTTTGAGGAGACACATGCTAAAATATTTCTGGGTGAAGGTTCCTGATGTCTGCAGCTAACTTCCAGATGGTTTGGTAAAAAGTGAAGCAGTGTGTGTGTGTGTGTGTGTGTGTGTGTGTGTGTGTGTAGAAAGAGCATGAGCTGGGCACCTGGTGGCTCAGTTGGTTAAGCCTCTGACTCCTGGTTTAGGCTCAGGTCATAGTCTGGCGGTCATGAGATCGAGCCCTGCACTGGGCTCTGTGCTCAGATTATCCCTCCCTCTTCCTCTGCTTCTCCCTCCCCTCCTGTGCCTTCTCTCTCCCTCCCTCTTTCTCTCTCTGTCAAATAAATAGATTTCAGATAGATAGATAGATATAGATATATCTCAAATCAGTCTTAAAAAAGCACGAGTGTAAATGTGGCAGAATGTTTAAAACCAACAACCACAAAGAGTACCCTCTTTTTACGCTACTCTTACAAGCTTTAGGTAGGTTGGTGATTGTTTAAATAAAATCTAGGGGAAAAAAGAATTAGAAGTGAAAGTTCCAGAGAAAGGCAGGTTTTGGCCCATGGTTGGTAACTGTGGCACCTGAGCGTTAACGACGCTGGGAACAGCCTAAGACCTTGTTCCAAACACACCGTCGGAAGCGATTGGCTAACCCGGTGTCCTTATGTGCCCTGAGTCATTGCTTCCGAGGGTGGACATAATCACGGGCTTTGTGGTTTCCTTCCTTATCTGCACTCAGCCTCTGACTCAGGTCCTAGCTACTTTTATTGGGGGGAAATAAATAAATAAAACCATCTAATTTGTGCTTTCTGCTGAAAATCAGATTTCAGAGCAGGAAATGGATGCAGTGATCGCACGCAGCACTTATCAGGAGAGCAAGGAGGCCAGCTCCTCTCCTGGCTCAGGTACTATAATAGCCCGTCTTCATTCAGTGTTCAGCAGGGCTTCTCAGGAAGCTCCCCTGGGGGCCCTGCCCCATGTCGGGTTACTGGATTCTTTGTCATCATTGGGTTTGCCAGAAGTCATTGTCAACCAGATCCTGTGCTTTCTCCCAGCTGCTGTTTTTGATTTCTGCTGTTACTTAATGCGCTTTATTAAAGTTCTAATCATGCATGCTTCTTACACTATGAGATAATTTGCAAAAGTGAGTTAACAGCATTTCACGTGTTTATGTGTAATTCATCTGAAATAGCCGAGGAGGAAAAGTAATACCAATATATCGGTTGTTTGGTAGACACAGAGTGTTCTCTATCCCAAAGCCTGGGGTTTCTTCATGTGAACTAAAGATTTCCACCCAGTAAGGCAACCTTCCTTCAATAATAAGTAGATATTTTTTTAGATTTCAACTTAGGAAGGGTAACCATAGAAGCTCCCCAAATCATGATTTCCGCCTTCTTAAGTGGAAAAGTTCAGGCAGAGAAGGATTGAGATAGTAAGAATTTCCTATGAATTTCAAATGGGAAACATTGCGTCAAGTTTTAAAAGTAATGTTTCCGGTAGAATGGAAATCCAAAGGGACTCTGCAAACATGTCTCAACTCAAGATATTGCCAATGTCAAGATTGATGTCAGGAGAAAAAGGAACTGAGCTATGAGTTACTGGTTGTCAGAGGAAAAGGAAGGCATAGGATTTTTTGGCAGCCATGTAATACCCTGATTATTTGCATCTGTAATTAATATATTTAGAGTGGCCACAGCCATAATGGGCTCTTTATTCGGCCAGCTCCTTCTCCTGACCTGCCTGCGAGCTGTCCCCTCATAACCTTGGCATACCCCTGCCATCATTCATGAAAGATTTTATTAAGCTGTGAAATTCATGCACAAGATCTTTTTGCTCATGGCACATAATTTAAAGTGTTGATGCTAAATCTTTTCATCCTTCTACTGAAAACCAATATAGGTATTCAACCTTCCTCCGAGTTCCTTCGTGAGTTTCCTGAGTGTTGTTTCTCTGTTCGTTGATCCTTCAGTCCACTCAACAGATAGCACTGAATACTCCCTAGATCCAGGTGCAGTGCTGAGCACTGTGCGGTCAGATCAGTGAAGGTCTCAGTGAAGCATTACATAATTGAGGAAGGGAGACGAGGGGCATCCACTTATAATTAAATTATACTGTGTGTATGGAAATGGCAATACAAAAGACTTTCAAGATTCAGAAGTTACTTCTGACTGGGATCATCCCATCATCAGGGGCTGAAAATGGGAGTTGGGATGGAGTAGGGATCGGGTACCTATGCATATGCACCTGGTCCATCAGTGTCAGTGAAGCAAAGGGGGTGTTAATGTGTTTGGCTCCTTCTTTTGTGGATAAGAATGTAAAATATTTGCAAGGATGTGAGCTTTGCTGTTTTGACAGTCTGGTGAATTTTCTCTCCAACAGGTACCCCCTTGAAGAGTCCCTCTCTTGCAAAAAAGGTGAGTCAAGGCGCACTGCTGCCTCACTCCGCTGGCTCATGAACCAATTCCTGGAGCCCTTAAGTCAGCCCTGAGGGTTTTGGCTACTTCACAGATGACGGCAACAACGCTAATTTGAGAAGATACAAAAATGGGTGTTTCTTTTATTAAATACTCAACTAAGGAAAGAATAGAGCAATAATAAAAGAACTGAGCTGTAGTTTAAGAAGCGGTTTTCAAACTGCTCCACAATAGAGGGGTCCCCAGTTGGTTTTCGGGGGGACCTGTGACTTTAAGGAGACTGGAATCTTTCCCAGCTGGCGATGGCTCAGTCCCAGTGGATCCGAGCACAGGACTCAGACTCCCCTCTTTTCTATTCCATCACTAGGCTGAACCAGTGGCTTGGAATGGCGTCCCATTTTCCTATCTCTTCCCCCAGTGTTTTTCCTGGGTTGGTTGATATATTGCTTCTGTGGCTTTTCTGGTCATCGCTAAACATTTGGCCAAAAAAAAATCTCTTAAAAACATTGTCTGGCAGCAGCTGTTGCCTTTTTCATTAGTTGTTTAATTTAGCCGTCTTAGGGTCCACGGGAGTGGGTGTCCACTCTCACCACTGCTGCAGACGGCCACGGGTGAGAACAGAGTATTCTTGGAAAGCCGGGAATTACTGTTTCAGATAACCGCCTTCTGGCGTGCCTTCCTCCTCATCCCGCTCCGTCTCCTCCAACAGGACGCCCTGACGTCTGAAGCCGAAGCCTCCCCATACTTTGCCCACAGCGTCCCAGGCTCCCTGTCAGACTTCGTGGTGGCTGCTTCTGAGGATGAGGACCCTCCGGGCAGCGGCGGCAGCACCTCCGAGGACGGTGGCCCCCCAGCCAAAACCTCCAGTAAACAATGCTATTCTCTGACTCGGGTCCCATTGGTTTATATAGCAGGACAGTATAATGTCCGGGGGACATATAACGGGGACCTGGAAACCATGGCTTTGGTCGCCTAGAAGCCAACTTTTTACCCTGACTAAATTCTGAATTTATTTTTGGAAAATACAGCCCCCGTCCCCCCGCTGACTGGCCCCTTGGTTCTGGGTCGAAGGGTCCAGGCTCATGTTCTGTACCCGAGTGTTGGAGGTGGCTCACCTGGTCAGTGTTCAGATCTTACTTACGTAGCATCATCTTGACATTTATGGCATGAAATCAGCGTGACCACCTAACAGCCTTCTGTTTTAGGGATTTCTAGCCAAATCCCAGGTCCCTTCCCTCACCAGGCCCAAACTGAATTGATTTAAGAAGGCAGCTGAGTGAAAGATTCAGAACTCGTAAGAGATTGGTGTTGTCAAACAGTTGTTTGCTTCTAAATCTCCTTGATCACGCTCTCACTGTACTGTGAGAGAATGATCTGATGCGAACCGTACTGATTCCTCCAGCTTCTGCTGGTGTGATTCGCTTTTTTTTTTTTTCTTTTCTTTTCTTTTGTTGTTTGTTTGTTTCTACTGTCTGCACCAGAACATCCCTGTCTTAGGATAGGCAGACTTGACCACTCTGGCTCTCATTTGGAACAGCTGACAAGCTTACTCCTGTCTCTGATAGAAGCTTTTTTTTTTTTTTTTTTTTTTTTAAGATTTTGTTCATTTATTTGACAGACAGAGATCACAAGTAGTCAGAAGCAGGCAGAGAGGAAGGAAAGCGGGCTCCCTGCCGAGCAGAGAGCCCGATGAGCCTAGGATCATGACCTGAGCCTAAGGCAGAGGCTTTAACCCACTGAGCCACCCAGGCACCCCTGATAGAAGCATTTCTCTCACACGGTGGAAGCACATGTAATTCGCCATACATTTAGCAAGCCCTGGACGATTTGCTGAGCAGCACGGGCTTTCCCTGTCCCTGCTTGGAACTTACATAGATAATATAATCTCGGGCTTCCCAGTACCATGCTCTAGGAGCTTCTGTGTGCCGCACCCCTCTGCCCCCAGCCGTCTCTGCAAATGAAAGAAGGGCCTCGTGTGATCAGAACGTGCAGAGGTGTGGGGCTGGCTGGTCTCCGGGCATCATCTCAAAGAGGACTTCCCAGCAACAGCATCTGGTTTGAACCCTAGCAGTGTGTTAGGCATCCTGGACGTTGAATTAAACATTTCTGTCTCTAGGCAGCATACAATCCAGAGGTTGAGGTTAAGAAAATAAATAAAATAAAACTAAGCAAACAAAAAGGGAGGCCATTAGGAAAAGGAGAGAGAGAAGCCGGCTGTCTACTGGGTGCAAATTGCAGGAGGCCATATCCTTGAATCTGGGTGGTCAGTGGCCAGAGGCTGAATGGCCAGCAGTTTTGAGGGTGGGAATGCTCCTGTGTAATGAGGGGGGATTTATAAAACAAGGCCAGACGGGAAACCCTATTCATTTGACTATTTCTTTCCCCATCCCCACAGCTCACAAGGAGCCAGGAAAACCCCGAGCCAACAGCCTTGTGACGCTAGGAAGCCAGCGGTCCTCTGGGCTCTTCCACAAGCAGGTGACGGTTGCCAGACAAGCCAGTCTTCCTGGAAGCCCGCAGCCCCCCCGGAACCCGCTCCTCCGCCAGAGGAGGGTGGGCTGCTATGACACAGACGATGCTAGCGATGAGGAAGAGTTTGACGGCGAAGGGGACTGCATTTCTCTCCCGGGGACCCTTCCCGGTCCCAGCAGGCCTCTGACAGAGGTCAACTCAAGGCACACCCTGATGACCTCTTCCAAGGTCATGGGTATCAACAGCCGGGGGGAACAGCCCCAGAAAACCGTGGTCAGCAAGGCCTCCTCAGTGCCTCTCCTTGGCAGCTCACTGGACTTAGAGGAGAGTGTCCCAGAGGGCCTGGGGGACACTCCTTCCCGAGCAGCCAACCTGTTGGCCTCTGCGGAAGCCCACAGGGGTGGCCCTGGCTGCTCAGGGAGGAAGGAGCTCTCTGGATCAAAGAGTTCCCCCAAATTAGAATACAAAGCTGACACAGGCACCCAGAGTCTGGGGAACACAGATCCCCCCAGGTCTGCCCAGCAGAAGAATGACAGCCTGGGGTCCAGGCACAAACCAGTGGCCAGAGTCAGCCCACATCACAAAAGGCCCGA
This sequence comes from Mustela nigripes, assembly GCF_022355385.1. Taxonomy (NCBI): domain Eukaryota; kingdom Metazoa; phylum Chordata; class Mammalia; order Carnivora; family Mustelidae; genus Mustela; species Mustela nigripes. Next base: position 25,109,303 of record NC_081568.1, read on the forward strand.
GGCTGATGCCAGGCCCAGCACCTCGGAGACGGTGCATCTGACCGCTGGAGCCGACGTCCCCTGTGTCCGGGCCACTTCCAGCAAAGAGACCAGGCCTGGTTTTCATCCAGGGGGAACGGCGGAAAAGGTAACTGATCTCCTCTTTATAACTTGGGACCTGAGTCACTACCCTGTGAGTGAGGATGGGGTGTGTGAGAGCGTGACCCGCCTGGAAGAGGGTCAGTGGCTGGCGGCTTCTCTTGTCGCGGTCATTCGTTGCCGTCCATGGGCTGCTCGGGAGCCTGCCTGCGTATCAGCAGGGAGGTGGGGGCCCGTGCCCAGGGATCCGGTCATCGATCAGCCTGCCGGACGATGAAATCACTCTCTTGCCTGGACACGGGGCCATGGTGGATGAGGGAAGGGGGGCGGGAGACTGGCGAAGAGCACCGGCTCTGCTCCGCTGGCGGGTGGGGGACCACGGAGGCAAGTTTTGGACCCAGATCGTCTCCCAGACCTGGGCTGACCATCAAACACAGCCTAACAGTGCTTCCCTCCAGTTGATGAGGTTCCGAGCGACCCTTTTCTCTCCCAGACTTTGGGGATGATGTGGAATGATTCTCACCCTCGTTGTGAGAATCACATGAAATAATGGGCACGCTAGAAACCGATCACACGCTGGGCCGCCTGGCTGGCTCAGTTGGGAGCGTGTGACTCTCGATCTCGGGGTTTTAAGTGTGAGCCCCATATTGGGTGTAGAGATTACTTACATATAAAATCTTAAAAAAAGAAACTTATAACACACTACTTTAGATGCAAGTCAGTATTATTTATGTTACAGCTTTATTGCACATATGCTACAACGATGTAGAATTGTCAAATTGCTCATTTGTAATCAGTAAACTTCCACTTAAGCAAGGAGAGTGTGAGAGAAACGAATGTTGTTTACGATCTCAACATAAATAGTTTCTCTCTGAGGTGATTGTAAGACCGTGTTTATAAAGATGCGTGTTCGAGTGCTTTATACAAACATACGTGTAAACAGACCCAGAAAATATGAAGTCATAAAAACTGTATTAGGCAGAAGGGATTTTTGTTAACTGTATAGAAAAAGTAGAAACATCCATCCTTCTTCATCCTCCTAAAAAGTGTTATTGGTTCCAACTAGCATATGTTCTTTTCTTCTTTTTTTTTTTTTTTTTAAGATTTTGTTTATTTATTTGAGAGAGGGGGAGAGCGCAAGCAGGGGGAGGAGCAGAGGCAGAAGCAGGTCTCCCGCTGAGCAGGGAGCCTCATGCGGGGCTCAATCCCAGGACCCTCAGATCATAACCTGAGCTGAAGGCAGAGGTTAACCAACTGAGCCACCCAGGCCCCCCCTACCATACGTGTTTTAAAATGCAAAGTTAATAGGTTTCAAAAAGTATCCTCAGCCCGTTTTGGATATCTATATAAATCAGGGGTTTTATTCATGATAGCTTATATAGAGCTTTTGTCATTGTGAATGAGTATTCCCAATAAGAATTTCGAGATGCATTTAAAACTTTTGCACAAAAGTTTAACTCTTCTTGGTTGTCTTCTACTGTTTTCATTGAATACTTTTTAAATTGAGACCAACGTCATATAAGAAGATTAAACATTTTAAAATACAGTTCCGCTCTCTCCTCTGCTGCCACCTTTGGGCCACTTTCTGACTACTTAACTCAGAGGGTGAATTTTAAATAAAGCTGATATAACTTCATAGTGAATTTTCTCTTTTTATAGTAGGTTTTAGATAGAAGAAAGGTAGATAAAATAATTGACACTTGGCTAAAGTGAAATTTTGAAATATTAAATGTGAATTTCATTTATTCAGATAAGTCCTAACCCTAAGTGCTAAACTGAGGAGCTGCTCTTATAGTCTTGGATATCATTAAGCGAGTATAAAGACAATAATGTCTTACATCTAGAAAGCCTTTTGTGGGCTGCATGTGGTTTCTATAATGGTTCACTTAATCCTCTTTTATTTAAAACTCTATGAGGGTGCCTGGGTGGGTCAGTTGGTTAATGTCCGACTCTTGATTTTGGCTCAGGTCATGATTTCAGGATCGTGGGATCAAACCCCGGGTCAGGCCCTGTGCTGCTCGTGGAGCCTGCTTAAGAGTCTCTGTCTCCCTCCAACCCTCCCTCACTGTACGTGTGCTCGCTCTTTCTTTCTCAAAAAAAATTAAATAAATAAATAAAGTAAAAAAAATAATAAAATAAAACGCTATGAGTTAGACAGGGCAAGTCTATTTTTTTTTAAACATATAATGTATTATTTGCTTCAGGGGTACAGGTGTGTGGATCATCACTCTTACACAATTGACAGCACTCACCGTAACATATACCTCCCCACTGTCCATAATCCAACCACCCTATCCCGCCCCTGCCACACCCAGCAATGCTCAATTTGTTTCTTGAGATTAAGAGTCTCTTATGGTTTGTCTCCCTCCTGATCCCATCTTGTTTCATTTTTTCCTCTCCCTGCCCCCTGCAACCCCCTACTCTGCCTCCAAAATTCCTCATATCGGAGAGATCATATGATAATTATCTTTCTCTGAATGACTTATTTCATTTAGCATAATACCCTCTAGCTCCATCCACATCATTGCAAAGGGCAAGATTTCATTTTTGAAGGCTGCATAGTATTCCATTGTATATATGTACCACATCTTCTTTATCCATTCATCTGTTGATGCACATCTAGGCTCTTTCCATAGTTTAGCAATTATGGATATTGCTGCTATGAATATTTGGGCCCATGTACCCCTTAGGATCACTACATTCGTATCTTTAGGGTAAATACCCAGTAGTGTGATTGCTAGGTTGTAGGGTAGCTCTACTTTTAACTTTTTGAGGAACCTCCCTGCTGTTTTCCAGAGTGGCTGCACCAGCTTGCATTCCCACCAAAAGTGTAGGAGGGTTCCCCTTTCTCCGCATCTGTGCGAACATTTGTTGTTCCCTGACTTGTTAATTGTAATCATTCTGACTGGTGTGAGGTGGTATCTCACTGTGGTTTTGATTTGTATTTCCCTGATGCTGAGTGTTGTTGAGCACTTTTTCATGTAGACAGGGCAAGTCTTATCTCCATTTTGTCCCCAGTTTTTTAAAGATTTTTTATTTATTTATTTGACAGATCACAAGTAGGCAGAGAGGCAGGCAGAGAGAGGAGGAAGCAGGTTCCCTGCTAAGCAGAGAGCCCGATGTGGGGCTCGATCCCAGGACCCTGAGACCATGACTTGAGCCAAAGGCAGAGGCTTTAACCCACTGAGCCATCCAGGCGCGCCTGTCCCCAGTTTTTTGACTGTGGTAAAATACACCTAACAAAAGCATGCAGTTCAGGGGCAAACATTCATAATGTGCAATATCACCGCCATCTCCAGAAAACTCTGTGCCCGTCCTACAGTAACCCTCCATTCCCTCCCACCAGCCCCCAGAAACCACCACTCCACTGTCTCTCTGATGTCAGCAACTCCTAGTACCTCATCTAAATGGAATCAGACAGTCTGTGTCTTTCTGTGACTGGCTTCCTTCACTTCCCATAATGTTCTCCAGGCTCATCCCGACTGTAGCATGTGTCAGAACTTCCTTCCTTTCTAAAGCTGAGTAATATTCCATCATAGGTCCGTTCCACATTTTGCTTGTCCATTCATCTCTCAATGGATACTTGAACTGCTTCCACATTTTAGCTATTGCAGACAGTGCTGCCATCAACACGGGAGTACACATATCTCTTAGAGAACCTGCTTTCGATTCTTCTGGGTCTATACCCAGAAATGTGATATCTGGATCGTATGGTATCTCTATTTTTATTTTTTTGAGGAATGTCCGTACTGTTTTCCGTAGGAGCTGCACCATTTCCCATTCCTGCCAGCAACGCACGCAGGTCCCTTTCCTCTCCATCCCCGCCAACACCTGTTATTTCCGTTTTGGGTCACAGCCACCCTTGCGGGTGATTCTCCACGTGATTCTGATTTGCATTTCCCTGATCACCCTCATTTCAAAGTTGAGAAAACCGAGGCTTAGGCAGAGTGACAAGACCGTGTAATTTCTAGCGGCCTTACCCCCAGAATCTCGGAAATTTCTTAAAGCAGAGCTTTCGTGTGTGATGTCTTAGGGCGCAGGAAACCTGAAAGCTGTCAACAGTGACTTGTGGTTGTCATTGTGTCAGGAATCTCTGGGGAAGCTGTCCATCATCGGCGATGAGCATGTCCCTGCCAGCTGGGAGCCTGCTGCTGCCCTGTCCCACCCAGATGCCAGCCGCTGCCCAGAGAACCTGCTCAAAGCTGCACCAGAGCAGGGTCAACAACCCAGGACAGGTAGGATTATTTCATTGCTTGTTAAGCTTCAAGATGGGAGAGCAGCCCTTACCCTAATAAAAATGTTACATGTGGAGAAATTTGAGGGGGGAAAAAAACCCTCTTCCACAGATTAGTGATATTTACAAGCTGCCTGCATTTAACTTTACTAGATCATCATGCCTGAACTCATAGTTTTAATTCCACATCAGAGTGGTCCATTTCCAGCCACTTGACACTCCTTACTCTTTTGTGATGGGTGCCTTCATGAATGAGACATAAGATGACATAGAGGAGTTCCTGCCCTTCAGAATTTCAATACTCGGCTCACGTGAAATCAATTGCACTGAGAAATATTTTTTACTTCCTGCATCTGCAGAATATAATGTTTGAGCGGCATGCAGAGAGGTCAGTAAGATGCTTTTGGCCTGGGTGACTGGTGCTGGCCCCAGCCAGCCGTCCTGAGCACTAATGCGTCTGCCTCGGCACCTCTGTGACCGACTCTAGCTAGGAAACTGCACCCACGTCTGCCGTGGCCTTCCGCACCTGCAACATTGTTTGCAAAGGCTGCCGGGCCCTCTTCCCCTTCGTGTGCCATAAGTGAGTCATTGTCCTTCCCATGATGAGATTGGGGAAGGCGGTGACATCGAGAACTGCTTCTGTGTCACGTAACCTCCGTCAAAAACGCTCTTCAGTTACACACTTTGCAATAAAGTCAAATTGTTAATAAAAATTTAGGGTTTGCTCAGCAAGTAGATCCGAAGCTAGAGAATAACCTTCACATCCCCTCCTTTTGTCTCGTTGTGACTGTTCCCCATGGCTGGCACCAGCAGAAGCAGGAAAGTCATTCTGAAGGGAATTCAAACGGTTGAGCAGAGGACAGGAGCCCAGAGATTCAAGTCTTGGCATGTCCCTCACCTTTCATGGGGGCCGGGGGAAGTTATGTACAGTCTCCGCAGAGGTCCTGATGGGCCTACCTTGCTGTGGCCAGGTGCTGTCTACACAGAGGTCATGCAGTCAGGGTTTAGGAGTAGGCTATGGGACTGACTTCCCAGGTGACCCCTGGCTGTACACTCTGCGGTCCTGCACCCGTTGCTAAGCCACGCTGTGCCTCAGTTCCCTACTGTTCCAAAGCAGAGGGAGACCAGACCCACCTCATGGTGTTGGGAGGAAAACTAAGTGCATGAGAAACTTGTAGCACAGTGTTAATAATTAGTCCTTCATTGTTGACACAGGGACTTCAGGAGGGGAAAGGCATATGCAATTAAGATGACTAGCGTGGGAGATGAGGAAGGAGTGTAACATTTGGGTAGACAGTCTTCTCAAAGCAGGTGCTTCCATTGTGACTGCATCACTATAACTCCTGGTTCCTAAGAAAATAGCAAATTTACTGTTCTCTCTTATGCCAGTTTCCCCTGATTATCCGATGCCATGGGCCAGAGGCACACAGATTAGCCTGAGGGTGTACAGAGCCTTGCAAGGAGGTACCCCCAGGACAGAGGCTCTCCGGGACCCACCTCCTGGAATAACCACGTCCTGCCGTCCCTGGCATCGGCACCTTTCCCTGCACCCGTCCCATCACATGCCCTTTTCTCCCTGCTTTCATTCCATTTTCTTCATCTTCCTCCTCATCACTGTGTGGCCACCTCTTCACCTGGGACCCCTGTCAGGTCCCACCCCTTTTGTCCCCGCTTCCCAGGTCATGTGGCCTCGCAGTTCCCCCCCGGGCCTCTGAACACACCCAAGACCCGGTTCAGGCGCAGGGCCAGCTTGCATCCTTCTGCAGCTCCCCTGTGTCTTCCCAAATCAGCCTCCTCTCGCCTCTCCTGCACTGAGCCGCAAGTCCCCACACCCTGAGGCCAAACCCACGGAGAGCAGCAACCCGGAGACCCCAGACCTCCGCGGAATGAACCACAAAGTGAAAGGATGAAAGAACCTGACTCCTGAGGCTTTTGCCATCAGAGCAGATGGTGTCAAGAGACCGAGTGAAGGATTTCTGATGTCCCCATCCTTGAAGATAACCAAGGGAGAAAGGGGCAGAAACAGAGCTTTATCCTGCCAGCCAGTCTGAGGGGCTTCAGAGCACCGAGCGCAGGGTAGAATTTGGTAGATGTGAGTGCTCTGTGATTTTAGAGGCAAGAACAGAACGACAGGAAGGCTACATTTAGGTTGTGGAAGGTCTTTCTGGGGAAAAAAAAAAAAAAAAAAAGATTAAGTTTTCCTTTTTTTTTTTTTTTAATAGTTTTTCTATTTTCTCACTTTCTATTTTCCCCTGTCTCCCCCCTACCCCCCACCTTTCCTTTATATTCTCACCCCAGGACTGGTGGGCCCCCCAGACCTCGTCCCTACCCCAGGGCAGAAGTGGGCAGCTCATCCTGACCCCAGCAAGACCTCCGTGGACACAGGGCAAGCCAGGCGGCCTGAGGACCCCAGAGAGCCAGTGGCACCCAGGGTTCCTGAGTCTGAGGACAGATGTCAAGTGGGACCCGGCCCGGAGCGCAGCTCATCCCCCAAGAAGACGGCAGCGGCTCGGCATGACTTCAGCAACCCTCCAGCAGCTCCAGAAGCCAGCTCGCCCAGGAAGGCAGCTGCCCTCGGGGGAGGACCTGAGGCAGAGCGAGCATCTCCAGCAGGCACCGCCCTGTCTCGAGACCTCACGTCCCCCGAGGAGAGACCCAGAGTTCCCGGCAACCACAGCAAGGCTCCACAGACAACAGCAGTCCTCGTGCCCGAAAGCTCCCGGGGCTCTGCTCTGCTCAAGGGAACAGACTCTGGGTCCGAGAGGGCCCCGCAGGCCAGCCCCACCCTGCCGTCTCCTGCGGACAAGGCTGGCGGGGGGTGTGGCAGTGTCTCGGGCCACTGCTGCCCCAGGGAACGTGGGGGCAGTCCGGTGACCGACATCGACAAACTCATCAAGGAGCTGGATACATCAGAACCAAGACTCCGGTCTCCTCACGGAGGGGACCAGCTGACTCCAGAGGGACATTCCCAGGGCCAGCCTCCAGCAGGAGCAGGAAGCGGAGGTTCCCGCCCTGCCGAGCCAGTCCTGGGCAGCCAGACCCCCACCCCGGGGAGGACCTGGGCAGCTGCTGGCCAGCCCCCTCACCCACACTGGGCCTCCCAGCCTTCCGTTTTGGATTCCATTAATCCCGACAAACATTTTACTGTGAACAAAAACTTCCTGAGCAACTACTCTAGAAATTTCAGCAGTTTTCACGAAGACAGCATGTCCCTGTCAGGGCTCGGCGACAGCACAGAGCCATCCCTCTCATCCATGTATGGTGACGCAGAGGACTCGTCTTCTGACCCGGAATCGCTCAGCGAAGCCCCACGAGCTTCCAGCGGGGACAACTGGTCACCTCCTCGTTCTCGCCGCTCTTCTCACAAGGAAAACACTACCGAGTCTGAGGAGGAGCAAATCGAGATTTGCTCTCCAGATGGTTCCCCCCACGCCCCCTCAGCTACTGCTCCTGCCCCCGCCCAGCCTGCACCCTGCCCGGTGCCGGCCAGAGTGCTGCGGCTGAAGCACAGCGCGCTCCGGCAGGTGGTGGGAAACCCGCGCGAGAGAGCGTCCTTTGTCCCTGGCACCTCCTGCCCTTCGATTCCGGACTCTTCCCAGCCGTTTTCTCTCTTGGATACAAGCTCTCGGGAGCATGAGCTTCATGCAGACCGAAGGCCGTCACAGGACCCCAGGCCCTCATGTGAAGAAGAAACCCTGCAAGACCCCCGCGCGGGCTCCGCTGTGGAGAGCGGCCGGCCCCCTAAGGCCCCCGGTCATTTCCACAGCCTTCCGGTCACTCTCCGCAGTCTGAACGTGGTCAACGGTCTAGAACATGACCTGCTCGGTGACAAAACCCCCCATAAAAAACAAGACACAAATGTCAGTGACGCTGAAAATCCATCCCCCTTCAGCACGGATGTCCCTAAGAATGGAGAATCCGTTTTGACGACTCTGCACATCTCCGAAAGTCAGGACGTGGATGACCCACTCCAGAAACCAAAAATGATCTCCCGGAGGCCCATCATGGCCTGGTTTAAAGAAATAAACAAAAATAACCACGGCTCAGCCGCACAGGGCAAAACAGAAAAGGAGCAGCCCGTGGTGCCCGCCAGGAGTCCTGACTCCAAAAGTCAGGGGTCGAGTTCCTGCCACAAAAAGGGGGTTGCTGGGCTTCAGAGCCCCCCACAGCTGAAAGTGAGCCTGGAAAATAAAGACCCACCTAAAAAGGGTTCTGTGGAAACACCGTTAAACAACGGTCAGAAACCCAAGTCCGGCCCTAAGCTGAAGAGACTGAGCATCAAAAGCAAGAGCAAGGTCACTTCGGAGGCCCCTGTTGCTCCTGGGGCCAAGGCCAGTGGGATGGACCCCAGGAAACCCCTCATTTCGCCCCAGACCTCCCACAGAGCGCTTCCCAAGGGAGCAGCCCCCCGGTTCCACACCACCGAGCTGGAGGAGCCGGAGAAAAGCGCCACAGCAGCCCCCAGGCCCCCCCAGTGCGTGCTGGAGAGCAGGCCGCCTGCTGCCTCGGGGTCGCCGAAGCCCCCCGCGGCCGAAACGAGCGTCCCAGCCTCCGTTTCGCCCCACACCTCCCCCAGGACCCTTCCTGAGCAAGGCGCATGCCGTAGATCGCAGGCGGCTTTCCACCCCCAGCCCGATGGCCCTTACGCAGCCGCCCCTGGGTCTCCGCGGTGCAGCCCGGAGAGCAGGGCACCCGCTGCGGCCTTGGGGAGCAGCGCGTCCCCAGCCGCCCGCGGGCAGGACGTCCCGCCTCCAGGGCCAAGCACGAGGCGCGGGTCCAGCCAGACGGATCCAGCGCCGCAGGCAGCCCAACCAGGGGTGACTTGCGACAGAGGAAGCAAAATAGTTGCTGGCGATCCCCTAGAGAGAACCAACCAGCTGAAAATAGTGGAAATCTCTTGTGAGAGAATGCCAAAGAATGGCTGCAGTGACAAGCCTGCTGAGAGTGACAGACTAGGAGGGTTCTGGGCCCAGAGCAACTGTCAGGACAAGAGTGAAATTAGACCCTGTCACCAGTACCTGGAGCCGTCCGCACATCAGCCACCATCGTTCCCATCTCGTGCCTCCCAGGTGGAGCCGGAAAGCCAGCGACCATTCGGCGTGGCAAAACTGGCCTCTTCCTCCTCCTCCCCACAACTCCCTGCGAAAAAGGCCGATTCCTCCCAGGCGAAGGCAAGCCAGGCGTCAGGCTCCCTAGGGATGCCCAGGAATGGTGCAGCAGGGGGCCCCGCACCAGAGGACCATCCGTACTTCACACCAAGGCCAGCGACCAGGACCTACTCCATGCCCGCCCAGTTTTCAAGCCATTTTGGCCGGGAGGGGCATGGCCTGCCCAGCCCAGGTCGCTCGCATCGGGACAGCCAGATCCTCGCGACAAGTGGGGGCCTCCCTGAGGCCAAGGCATCCAGAGGCATTGTCCTTGGCCTGGCTAACGGACAGGGCGTGTATAGCGTAAAGCCCCTTCTGGAGACATCGAGGAACCTTCCGACCACCGATGAAGGGGATGTCCTCTCAGTGCAAGAAAGGAGCTCTCTAGTCACAGACAAAATCAAAGTCACCAGAAGACATTACTACCCTGAGCAGAACTATGAATCTACCTCATTTTTCTCTGTGAAGCAGAGGATCAAGTCTTTTGAGAACCTGGCCAATTCGGACCGGCTGGTGGCCAAGTCTGGGGCGTCCCCCTTTTTGTCAGTAAGCTCTAAGCCTCCCATTGGGAGACGGTCATCTGGCAGCATTGTTTCGGGGGGCCTCAGCCACCCTGTTGACGTGACAGCAAGATCACTGAGACGCAGCCTGAGTTCCTGCAGCGAAAGCCAAAGTGAAGCCAGCACCCTCATCCCCCAAATGAGCAAGTCCCCGTCCAGCATGATGCTGACGGTCTCCCGGCAGAACCCAGCAGAGGCTGGGAACAAGGCCGCCGACCTGGACCCAAAGAAATCACTCGGTCCTTCTGGAATTCCCACCCACCCTGTGACTCCAGCCTCTCCCAGCAAGAGGAACAAGTCCTCCGTGCGCCACACCCAGCCGTCGCCCCTGTCCCGCTCCAAGCTCCAGGAGCTGCGTGCCCTGAGCATGCCAGACCTGGACAAGCTCTGCAGCGAGGATTTCCCGGCAGGGCCCACTGCCGGGCTCTTCAAAACCGAGCTGGAAATCGTCCCCAGGAGGTCGCTTGGCTCTCCCGCTGGAGGCCTCAGTGGATCCACCGCCCTTTCATGCCCCATGAAGCCAGGGGATGGGGCCTGTCCAGGAAGAAGCAGCCCTAAAGCCAGTGAGCCTGAGGGACCCAGTGCAGCCCATCATGTGGGTGAAACCACCGGGGATCTGCCTTCTGGAAAAGGCTGGTCGGTCAAGTAAGCATCTGCCTCTCCCCTTTTGTTCAAATAAACGTTTTAAAAAGAATTACGAACTAGCTTTAGGTTTATAGGAAGTTGCAGAGAGAACACAGAGAGCTCCTGTGAAGAACCCCTCACCCAGCGCCTCCCGATGTGAACATCTGACGTAATCATGGTTCAGTTGGCAAAAGGAGTTAACACTGGCAGAACACGATGAACTAAACTACAGACTTCATTCTGATTTCACCGAACAAATTCCACTAACCTCCTTTTTCTCTTCCAGGATGCCACACTACGTTTAGCCCCTTTGTTTCTAATGTCAATACTAGAACACACAGTGCCTGCAGAGAAAGTCTTTGCCAGATTGTAGCCCAGGAGAGGAGCCTGGAAGGGACTTGGCACCTACCACACACCTCGGGGGAGAACCTGGGCCTTTGAAGGTGACCAGAGTTCAGCAGAAAATTTCTAACATATTTTAAAGAATATTTTTTAGTGTGTCAGAAATTTTCTTCTAAGCTCCAGGATTGGTTCCCTAACATTCTGGAGGGATCCCAGAAGCCAAAGTCCTTCCCCGGAGCTGTTGGCTGCGAATAAGTTCCTGTTAGAGCTCTCAGGATTCCCCCTTGGTTTGCACGACGAGTTGTTAGGACCGAAAGAGAGCATGATTTGGTAGAAAGGAGATCTTTTGAAATATGTCCTTATGAAATGGAAAAATCGCTCTTTTTCTTTAATGTTCTTCAAATATATTTATATTCTTTAGTTTGGATCAGCTTCTCATCTCAGCGGGGGACCAGCAAAGAGTGCAGTCTGTTCTGTCATCAGTGGGGTCCCCATCGACCGTCCTCACTCTCATTCAGGAAGCGAAAGCACAATCAGAGGTGAGCGAAACCCGACAAGCGGGGGCGAGGGAGCGGCGGCCGCGCGCATGCGCACTCAGACTGGGCCCCCGCGAGCCCCGAGAGCCCCGGGGACCCGCCGCAGGTCAGGTCGGTGCCGGGAGCTCTTCCGCGGGGTCTGACTGCGGTCTCCCTCCACGGCTCGCTCCTCGAGCTAGGTAGGCCTTGTGGAATCCCCGCGCAGCTGCTGGTGTGACTCCCCAGGACTGACGAGCTGCCTTCCTCACCCCCCCGCGTCTGGAGTGTGTCCCCCGAGGCTCCTCAGAACGGAACTCGGGGCTTGGAGACGGGAGGGAAGGACCTCAGCTCCTTGTCAAGGGAGCCACCTGCTGGGGACGCGGGTTAGCGCGTGTGGGGAGCCCGGCCTACCGGCCCGGCCCGCAGCCCGGGCGCTTCTGAAGCCTGGGGTTCAAGACACGGTGGTCCTGACAGATGAGGTCCTTCAACAAACCGAAGCCATGGGTTCATATCTAGAATATGTCGCTGAAGAACATTAATTTCTCAGGACGACCCATAGAGATTTGAGCCCTAATAAATAGTTGTTTAGAGGGGAAAAAAAGTAACTATGAACAAATCTTCTCGACTGGTAATAGACCTGGTTCTCTGAGAAGTCCTAGAACACTGTTCCAGAAATTCTCATATTACCCAGGAGGGCTGTGCTGTTGGCATCTACTGAGGAGTGAACCAGGATGGGGAGGAGACCGGTGGCCCTGAGCTTATCTATACTCCCGCTGGTCCTCAGCCCACTGGTTTGGGTCTGTGCAGTGAACCTCGAGACACCCAGCATTTTCACTTTCAGTAAAAGGGACTCGTCTGTCATCTCCCTTCTTCCTTCAACCTGTGACAATAAGCACGCGTCGCCCGCCTGCAAGTCTTGTTCTGGCATTTCCAATCCAGGTGGCACGGTGGGATCACGGTTCGCTGGGTCCCTTTTCCTCCAGACTAAATGACAGTGGTCGAGGAAATGGAGGAGAAAAGCAAAAGGTCTCAACCAGCTCACAAACGGGATGGCGTTTTCAGGGACCACAAACAAAAGGGGAGACTCTTTATGTGGACAGAATGCCAAGTGCCACCAGGAGGGGTGGGGGGCATCCTCTGGGGCCTCCCACCTCCCCTTTCACCCGGCTCTGGTTCCACACTTCGCAGGAGACCATACTGTGGTTTGCTGTGGAAGGGCAATCCGGCCTGGGTCAGAACACGGCTTTTCCCCCTTATAATCCTGCAGTCTTCACTTGCTTTCACGTGAGCAGAGATGTGCTCAGGCTACCAACCCCAGAAGTTTCCTGCTTGCTTTTGTACTGAGTGTGCTTTGTGGGGACGCTAAAAATGGAACCGGGCACAGCAATTCCCGCGGCTTCCTAATGCGGGCGCTGTGAGAGATCAGAGGCAGAAAATCAGTTGGACCCCTCTGACCCCAGCACACCCAAACCTTGGGGAGCTCTCAGTGCGTGTAGCTTCCCTGATGCTGTGCTGAGCTACTTAGAGATGAGATTTGGCCTGATAGCTTATAGAACACTCATATCTTTAAACAGGAATAGAAAATAAATCTGAGTAAATTAAAATTTTGGTGTCATGTCCTGGAATGCAAGAGAATTCCATTTTCAAATATTGTCTTTGCTCCCATAAAGGCATTTAAGTATCTGAGAAGTACTATTTTAGTATCAAGCATCACCTCCCAGAAGCTACACAGAAGTCATTGACCGGACCACATGCTCCCATTTTCACTGAGAAAGCCTGGTCTCATTCCCTCCACTGAACAGGGTCTGACTGCAGAAACGGCTGGACTTCGCCGTCAGTCTGCGCGATATTCCAGTGTCCACCTGTGGGGATTTGGGTTGAATGAACTTCTTTCAGGAGGTGTAAAATGCTTGGGGTTGCACTTTAGCACACACTAATAGGACTGAACTCTTTTTCTTTTAAATACTGGGTTCCCTCCCTAGCACACTATGGAGATGGTTCTCTCTGTTCAGTGTTTTCACTCTTTCTCATCAAAGCAAGCCTGAAGGGTTATTATTATTAGATTATTTTCTCTTGCTGGACTGGGAACACCTTGAACTGACAGATTGTGTATCACCTCGTGGGGAACCTAGAAATGCAGACCTTTAAGATGGTGCTTCATCAGATAGTGTGTGAGTGAAGGAAATCACCATTCAGAATAATTAGCCCAACTCAGTTATCTGAAGTATTTTATTTCTAAGTTTTTTTTTTTTTTTTTTTTTTGGTGCTTGAAACATAGGACAGTCTTTTGCTACTTAACCCTAGGACACTACTAGGAATGTTCTAGTCTCAATAAGAGTTGCTAGTTTTAAGGTAGTTCATATGTTTTAACATATTTTGTATTTTATGATAGTTCCTTACCTGCACCTGAAATCCAGTGAACTGAACATGGCAGGGCAAGGACATAAATCAGTGGCCTCAGTGTCTCTCATCCTGCCTCCTCTTGGCACTACTTCTCTCTGTTCTTGTTGACATGGGCTTGGCTTGACTGTAGACGTAAACAGCTGTGCGATAAAGAATCCCCTTCGTGATCAGATGACGTGCTCTGCTCAGATTTGGGAAGGCATACTCCGGTGCCTGGAAGAGCTCCTAAATTGTCCGCTGCCCTTGCACCATCCTAGTTCATGTCCACCCTGTGGGCCCGCAGCTACAGGGTGTTCCTCAAAACACCTTCCTGTCAGCACCACCCAGGAGGGGTGCAGGACACTTGAGATGAAGCTCCTCCCATTCCAGTGTTGTGCGAAAGCTCCCAAGTAACCACCGGGTTTGTGCTGAGCAGCTCGACGGCCCTGCACCAGGACTCACTCCATCAGAGCTTCCTAACCCTTGGCGCAAGGAACAGACAGCCATCTCGAACAACACAGGTCCACTTATGCACCAGATTTTTACAGAATTATTAATGTTTCTCCTATGATTTTCCTTCTTTTTTTTTTTTAAAGATTTTATTTATATTTGCCAGAGAGAGAGAGAGATCAATCACAAGCAGGGGGAACAGCAAGCAGAGGGAGAAGCAGACTCCTCACTGAGCAGAGAGCCCGATGTGGGCTTGATCCCAGAACCCCGGGATGATGAGCTGAACCGCAGGCAGACGCTTAGCCCACTGAGCCACCCAGGCACCCCTTCCTTATGATTTTCTTAATCACCTTTTTCTCTAGCTTTATACAACACAGAAAACGTGTACAACATGCATTAACCAGCTGTTTCTGTTCTGAGTAAGGCTTCCAGTCAACGGCATGCTATTAGTGGTTAAGTTTTAGGGTCGGCATTCTCTGCAGATTTGATGGAGCAGAGGTCGGTGAGCCGCCCCCTGGGTTATTCAGAGGTCAACTGGACTTTTTTCTGTTTCTTTTTACTAGAATAAAGAAGATGTTTGCTTCATAGTCTTGAATAAAAAAGAAGGCTCAGGTCTGGGATTCACTGTGGCAGGAGGGACAGATGTGGAGCCAAAATCAATTGTGGTAAGTGACCACATCAAGATGCTCTCTGGGAGGTCACTCCTGATGCAGCCTCAGAGGTGACAAGGACAAAATCCTGTCCGTGTGTTCAAAGAACGCTGGTGTTTGTTTCCAAAAATGGAAAAGTAGGGGACAGACATTACTAGCCACTGGCACAGATACACATATTTACCACAGAGTGACCTATTCGATGCCAATATATATAACCACAGTTTTCTGGAGTTTCCTCATATTCACCTGAACATTTTATTTAAGCACTAGAAAACACTAGAATTAACTGACCAAATCTGCATATGCTTCTGAAATTACTTCCTTCTCAAGAACCACCTCCAATTTTAGATCACTTGAAGGCCTCTAAGATCACCCGTGAGACCAGACCAGGTCCTATTTGTTTTTGTGACCTTTCTGCCCCACGGAGTGCCAAGCGCAGATTAGACGCTAGCGAGAAGTTGAGGGAAAAATGTATTGTGTTCAGATGCCAGCACTGACATTTTAATTCTATCCCTCACACCGCATATAGGCTTTCAGTGAACATTTGTAGGATTTTGCAAACTTGCCAGTAGAAAGTTCCTCTACTACAGATTTGCATCTACCCTCTTGCTTTTACTAAAGGTTCCAAATACTTTGGCTTTTGTCATTCCTCTCCCCAGGTGCACAGGGTGTGTTCTCAGGGGGCTGCTTCTCAGGAAGGGACTGTGAACCGAGGGGATTTCCTTCTGTCCGTCAATGGTGCCTCACTGGCTGGCTTAGCCCATGGGGATGTCCTCAAGATTCTGCACCAAGCACAGCTGCACAGAGATGTCCTCGTGGTCATCAAGAAAGGGAACGATCAGCCCAGACCCTCCAGTAGGCAGGAAGCCAACGGGAAGGGCTTGCTCTCCAGAAAGACCAGCGCCCTGGAGCCTGGTTTAGGTAAGACACCAGCTCAAAAGCTGGCAGGGAGTGGGCAGCTGGCAGAGTAGATCCTGGCTGGACAAAAAGGAACTACTGCCCTCAGGGTCCGCAAAATCAAATGGAGGGGCCCCTGGGTGGCTCAGTTGGTTAAGCGTTGGACTCTTGATTTTGACTCAGGTCATGATCTCAGAGTTGTGAGACTGAGCCCTGCATCAGGCTCCACACCGGGCTTGGACCCTACTCGGGATTCTTTCTCTCCCTCTGTTCTTCCCACTGCCCCCCAAATCGTCCCCCTCCCTCTCAAAAAAAGAAGAAATAAGAAATCAAATGTAGTAAAGTCTAATGTTTGTGGATGCTTCTTGAAAAAAGTGTTCCTAGTAAGTTAGAAACCACCGCCCCGTGTAGTTAAAGCCATACTGTTGACGACTTAACGGCTGCTTGACGGTTTCTCCGTTTGTACGAAGAGGGAAGCCCTTTCACAGCTATATCCTCTTAGGACCTAAGTGGCCAGTAGGTAGAACACGAAACTCTTGTGATAAGGGGCATCCTGGAGAGTAGCAGAAATTGCACAACTGCCATTTGTCCTTGAAAACACCAGGGTTTATATTCTTTCCGGTTTTAGAAGAACATAAGGAAATGAGGAGGTACAGATGTTTGAAAACGGAGACTCTAGCCTTAACCAACAGAGCTTATAAAGAGTTTCGGAAGTGGATTTCCTAAGCGATGTCCATCCTGTCATCACAAGGCTCACTGGGAAGGCATACGAGCTATTTGCTCAGAACTAAGTACCACTTCTATTTCTGAAGCACGGGGCTGATTGCGGCCTTCAAGAGAACTACTTCAGACCTCCGTGGTGGTCTCAGGAGCAATGTCTGCAGTCCGGAAAGCAAGAAGAGCCTGTGGAAGCTCAGGGCAGGGCACTGCCTTCTGAGGAGGCCTTTGTTTTTTTCTCAACTTCTCTCCCTAATAAAGTCAAGGGAAGCTGAATTCCTCTGTTCAACTTGGCCTCAATGGTGGCCTAGGCTATCCGTGACTGCTTTGCTGAAAACAACACTCATTTCCGCCAAACAGGTGGGAAACTCTTCTTGTCCAGATGCCTCCACGGGCCTGGAGTATTCTCACCCTTCTCCTCTGTTGTCTTGCTTTTGCACTGCTAGAAGACTGAAACCCTTCCCAGTATTGGGAAACACCTTAAGTCATCAGACCATGTCACGCTCACCTTTGCCCCAGCGCGGTCTCCATTACTTCGTGTGTTCTCAGTGGATCCGAGAAACTTAACGTCACAGGAAACCACTTGGCGCTTAATCCCAGCAACTTCCAGAATGTTTAAGACTCATGTACTCAGGATATGGAAGGCTATCCTGTCATTTATAATCATTAAGTATTCCTGGACACCTTCAAAATATCTGGTCTTGAGGGGCGCCTGGGTGGCTCAGTGGGTTAAGCCGCTGCCTTCGGCTCAGGTCATGATCTCAGGGTCCTGAGATCGAGTCCCGCATCGGGCTCTCTGCTCAGCAGGGAGTCCGCTTCCTCCTCTCTCTCTCTCTGCCTGCCTCTCTGCCTACTTGTGATCTCTGTCTGTCAAATAAAAAATAAAATCTTTAAAAAAAAAAAAAAAAATATCTGGTCTTGAACCAGATTCTACATAGTCACCAAATCGTAAGCACTTTCAGGGCTTAAACTTTATTTTTTCATATTCCTATTCCTTAAAATTCCCCTGCCCAGGGCTCCACCTGAACCCAAGGAATATCCTTTCACATGCCCTGAGAGTATCCCACTTGGAGACGGAGGCAGGAGGTTGCACAGGGCCATCTTCCTGCCCAGCAAATTCACCTGCTCAATGAAACCAGAAACCCTGAGGGGTGAGAGGGTGGGGGCCAGGGTCCTGAGTCACTAACTTTCTAAGGTTCCTAGGGGATTTCAATAGAACTGGGCCAGAGTTGAGAGCTACTGTAATAGGCCTGTTCTGTTTAATAGCAAGCGATTCACCTACTGAAAACCATGCTGCTCCTGTCCGCACGTTGCCTTCAGACCCCACAGAACGTGGAGTGACCTTCTCTAAGCCACACTAATGGACTGACCTTTCTGTTCAAAGGCAGGGATGCTGGCTACCTTGGCCTCAAGCCCAAGGGGGCAGTTCAATCTGTGGTCCCTCCCCTGCCTCCCAGAGAGCTCGGCATGCCTTTCCACTCACCTCTTCAACATCGTTCACCAGCGCAATGTGTAAGGAAGAGGAGTAAGAGGCAAGCTCACCGTCGCTACTCAGACCTCAAGATGGATCCCAGCCAGGCCTCTCCACACCAGCACACAGAGCAGGCACACGTTGGTTGCAGTGGAGGACCCACTGCCATAGAAACGGGCCCCCCACCCACTCCACACCCTGCGGTGGAGAGAGGCGAGGGCAGCTGGTGCGCGATAAGCACGCATGGCCGAAGGGGGAAGGCGCGGAGCTCTGGGGTCCACAATCACAGTCTCCTGCGAGGGTGCTGCAGGCTATCAGCCCCGGCCTGTGACACACGGCAGGAGATCGGATCTGATTCCCCAAGCATGGCTTCACCAAGACACACCACCGCAGTGCATGGAGCTCACCAGGAGCAGTCTGGCCTTTGAGGGTTTCTGCCTGGGCACCAGAGCCGCCTCCAGGCTTCCAGAAAGTGCTGAGGGAAGCCTGCGTGGCTCAGTCTGTGAAGCGTCCGGCTCTTGATTTCGTCTCAGGTCATGATCCTGGGGTCCTGGGATCGAGCCCCGCATGAGGCTCTGCACGCAGTGGGGAGTCTGCCTCTCTCCGTCTCTCTCTGGCCCTCCCCCTGCTCACGTGCACATGTTCTTTCAAATAAATACATAAATCTTTAAAAATAAACTGCCTTGAAGAGCAAATGGTGCAGGTAGAGCAGGAACACAACCACGAGGTCAGCTCCAAATCTGAGAGACCCATCCTGATGCTGGTTTCAAAGGGAAATGGGACGCGGATGCCGGGGGAAGACACGTGGGGGACGGGATAGGAGGCGAGGAGTGCCCTTGTCATTTCCATCCTTCCAAATGTCGTTGCTGCAGGGAGCAGCCTTCCTTCACACGATGCGCTGTGTGTCGAAGTGCTGAAGACCTCCGCTGGGCTGGGATTGAGTCTGGACGGAGGGAAATCCTCAACAGCCGGAGACGGGCCCCTGTTCATTAAGAGAGTATACAAAGGTAACGCCCTGGAAAGGCCCGTCGGCTCTCTCCTGTGTGTGCCTGTGCCTTCCACTTAGAAAGTGTTTGCGTTCTGTCACATACGGGGTGTACTGTATGTCAACCCTGTTGTATTTTAAGTGTCTGAACTCCTGTTGCCTCCCCGCCAACAATCCTATCAGATAGGTACCGTTCTCCTTGTCTCACAAAAGACAGAGTGTGCCACGGGGGAGTTACACAAGCACCGAAGGTCACACGACGGAAGGGGCAGAACGAGGCTTGGACCTAGGCAGTCTGGTGCCAGGGTCAGCATCCCTAACCTCTACACCAGAGCCCAAACTCCGTGTTTGTAACCAGTTATTAGCTGGGATTGATATAAACATACCAAGCCAGTGCCATCAAGAACTGCCTGTCGGGGTGATTACCATGGACCGAGATAGTATTCATTTCGAATACTAGACTTCAACTACTGGACTTCAGGAAAGCGAGCTGAGAGCAGTAAAGATGATTGAAACATGGTAGATAAGAGGTCTCTTTATGAACTTGATCAGTCATTTTATGATCTTGGACAGTTCTCACAAATCTCTTCAGGTTCTCAAGCTAAACAATTATATTAAAAGTATAATTATCCTGGGGATGCCTAGGTGGCTCAGCTGGTTAAGCATTTGACTCTTGATTTCGGCTCAGTTCCTAATCTCAGGGTGGTGAGATGGAGCCCCCTGTGGGGTTCCACGCTCAGCAGGGAGTCGGCTTGCAAATTCTCTCTCCCCCTCTGCCCTCCAGCACGCTCACACGTGCTCATTCTAAACAATTTGGATAGAAGCGGAACCTGTTCTCCTGCGTCAACTGGCCATCTGGATTTTAATTATATATGTTGAAATTTGCCTTCTCCTAGTCCATAGCGTATGTGTTTGAGGGAATTTGAGTATCTTTACGTAGCTAAATTTCTTTTCATGGGTATATGCTTTGTTTGTCTTAAGGACTGTTTCCCTTTCCTAAGAATTATGGGCGTGTCGTTCAGAGATTTTTCTCATTTGAGTTTTTAGCTCGCCTGGAATTTATCTGGAATCCCGTGAGGTTGCCCTGGCATTGCTGTCTGTTTATTCTCACAGGTGGAGCAGCAGAACAAGCGGGAACAATCGAAGCCGGAGATGAAATTCTTGCCATTAACGGGAAACCCCTGGTGGGGCTCATGCACTTTGATGCCTGGACTATTATGAAGTCAGTCCCGGAGGGACCCGTACAGTTGCTGATTCGGAAGCACAGGAATTCTTCCTGAAACAGGCACCAGGAGTGACGCTCACAAGTGGGGCTTGTTACATTTTTTAACAAGAATCTTCTTTTCTCAGTTCCCTTACTTTAGCAAATCAGAACAACTTCTTTCAACACTGGGTTCCTAAAACAGCACAGGAACCTTGGTATAGGCAAGGACTACAGAAATCTCCAGGTTTTTACTTCTTTGTGGAACTGACCTCTTGTGTGCGCGACGGCAATGGCGCTGACCTCTGGAAGCCTTCCACCCGGACAACCGAGGCCAGGAGGGATCCTTTCGTTCCGGTGCCTCTTCCCTCCCTTTTTGTGTTTATTGATGGGGACACAAGATGTGGCATGCCCTTCTTCATTCAAAACATTTACTTAAGATCTTCGTGTCCTTCCTGCCTCCTCCCTCAGCAGACCTAATCCTGGCCATGAGGGAGCCAACCAAGTCTGAGGGGTGACACGAATGTCACAAATAAAGGACTACAGTTTTATATAATTTTGTAAGTAAATAAGAGAATGCTTTTAGGCACATTCAGTGGAAGGAGCTGTAGGTCTGTACATTACGGTGAAAAGAAAGTGAGACTTAAAAGAAAAAAATCAGTTCTGACCTAACAGTTAAGCTGAGCTCAGGAATTATCCAAAAATGAAAAAGCAAAATCCGGAAAGTGGTATTTTTTTTAGTGAGTGTCCTGTGCACTGTGTGGCTGCAGGGTTCACTCTGTGGGTTACGGATCATCATGAAGTGTTGATCGTGATCTGAAAGTGTAAGTCGTAAGGCTATTTTACAGAAACGCTGTTCTGATAAACCATACGAACTAGCCATGAACTCTGCTGCTTAGAACAAGCAGCAGGTTCCAGCTCTGAAAGCACCTTGCATCTGGTTCGGAACTTGTCTTGAGTAAGTGCTTGCATTCAAGACCAGTCAACACAGGAGTGGGCAGAAATACTATAGTCACTGGGTTTCCATTTCTATATTTCATGCACTCCCAACACTGAGCTAAAAATTTTTAGTAATCTTTTTAGCATCCTTGGATTTATAAACATAGGCATTACATTTACAATCCAAAGGGCGGAGCTTAAAAATCATCCTTTTGGGACTTTGGTTGGTTGGTTTTCCCCCTGACCAACAAGCTTAAGAAACGGCCCCTTTCTAAGCACCGGCCCACTGTCCTGACCTGGGTGTGACCATGCCCCTGCAGGGACCGCTTGCTGCTGGTATTTTCCTGTTTTGCAAATTCTTCCTTTGGCCCAAACTGTTCCCTGCAGAAGACTGGTGTGACTCACACTGCCCATGAAGCTGGTCCCGGCTGCTCTCCTGTCAAAGCATGACTTCTCCCCGTAGCCGCTCCCAGTCAGTGTGCTCTTGCTCCCGGTCCCAAAACTGGCTCTTCTCCTTCGTACTGCACCTTCTTTTCTTAAATTCCAAACCTCCATCAGCTTCACTTACCAAAATGTAAAAAGAAGACAATGGGGAATGCGGGGGAGTCACTCTTTCAAGGTAAAGAAACAGAACTGTGTTGCATAACCCCGACCCGAGAGGGACCCAGACCAGCTGCTCCAGTCCTGGGAGTACGGGTGAGGACACCAGAGCTGCGCGCAGGACGACGCCCATGTTTTGTGCTGGACGCTTCCTTCAGTAACCTGCAGCCTGGATCTGTGACTTAGAGAACGTAAGTGAGGTCACTGTACACCCGCCCCTGCCCCCATCATGGAGATGCTCGCACTGTCACCTTTGTACATCGTTTTCCGAGGGACTCCTCCCTTACCATAAAATCTCTGCCGAGTTGGCCCACAGGGGTCTCTCAGATGAGAATGAAGTATCTGGCTGGTGTGAGCCCAGACTTTTCATTTTTTTTAAACAGGTTATACAGAAGAGAATGTAGTACAAGAGTTAGCTAGAAAGACATGACTCATGTAGCTTCTACTTTTCACTACACTTCCTGGTAGGATTCTGTAGGCAGTCAGTGCAAGGTGCATGCTAGATTGTTTTTAAGTCTCTGGGGTCAGTGGTGTGGTTTTTGCTTTCTTGCCAACACGGTAAGAATATTTGCCTCGACTCTTCCAGCTGTGCCTCCCAGTAAGAAAGTCACAGTCCTATGTGAACAGACCGGACTTTCTAGAGCAGTTCGGCGCAATGGAACAGTCTCCTTCCGAGTCTCTAATCATCTTAGTGCAAGGGTAGACCTTTCACTCACTGAAGTAGGCTAAAGTCATCACTTCTAGTATATCTTGCCAGAAGGGTTTCCCTGGCCAACAGTTGGAACTTAAGGGAGAAAGCAAAAGGCTAAACTATCTCTGACCCTCAGATCGAAAGTTACTTATTTGTCCTCAGTGTTCAAGGCATGACTAGTATTTCTAATGAGTCTAATCCCCACACTTCCTGAAGTGAGCACTAATGGTATTCTATTATCCTACTAAAACTTTCATTGTTTCAGTTTTCTAATGCATCAGTCATCCACAATAAGCTATGAGGGTAAATACGTGTTGTAACAAGTAAATTGTAGTTGCAAGGATATTCTGTGAAGATTGAAATAAGTTGGATTGCATTTCTGTCCTCCAAAACACATCTCATTTAATTTTATGGTTGACTTAATTGGCACCACACCTGTTGTATGATATTCTACATTATCCTTTATTTATGTAAAATAAAATGCCTTATATATTATGGAAGAGTAAGTGCAATAATATGAAATAGCCTGTACATTTTTAAAATGTTGTCGCCAAGTTATGTAAATCCACATCTCTGTAAACAACCTTTTTTAAGTAATTTTAAAAAAATAAACACTCTGCTTACTACTTTTTTTTTTTAATTCTGCCATCTATAAAGTAACCTTGTAAAATCTTGAGAAGTGTTTATTATTACCTTAATTGTTATATCAATGAGTGAGCGGTCCAAACGCAACAGAAAATCAACAGTTCTTACAGGGCCACACTGAGGATGGGCCCAATCTAAAGCCCTTCCACTTCCTTCAGTCTTACATATCCCATGCCTTCGCAGCTTCCTCACCTCCTGGATCTTACCCGCACCCTCCTCTCACTAATACTTAAGTCTTCCGTTTCAGCAAGCCCTCTAATCCTCGAAAACTACCCGTTTTCTCCCCATCAGAATCCCCACCCTTTCATTTCTACTCTGTTCAGACTAGACCCATGAGAGAGCACCAGCCCCACCCAGCCCAGACTCCGCACCCTCGTCCCACTTAATCCAAGATCCTTCCTTCCAGTGACCCAGCTTGTTGGTTCCTACAGTCCTATTCCTGGAGAAAATCCAACCACCACACAGAAGACTACTACTAGAAATTCATGGTTCCCAACTACAGCTGGACTCCCCATGCTACTCAGCAATTGTTCCTTGTCAGTTTTTTCTCTCACTTCTTTATAATGACTGCAATTCCTCATTTTTCTCAAAACCGCGATCTACTCACCTCCCCCCCCCCACATGCATGGGTGGCATGGGATCCTCCTTCCCAGAGTAAAATTCAAAGTATCTAGTTTCCTTAGGCTCTTTTGATTTTAAGATGCAGTCACCGACCTTCTAGAGTGGCACAAGGAAAAAGACAAGATGGTGTCTCGTAGAAATCAAAGACTGGGACTCGGCATGTGACCAGGCCTCTGAGAGTGGAGGAACAGTGGGGTTCTTGCGTCACTCAGTGCCCTCCGCTGATAAGACTCCCCTGCTTTATGTGGGTCTGTTTCTGTAGACCCACTTCTCCCTCCACCAGTTGGTGGCCTTATCCTCCAACTCTTCATGCCTTTTCTTAGAAAACCTTATAAAAGTTGTCATAATTTTGGCCTCTATGACAGAATTTCTCAGGACATACCAGCTGCTGCCTGCCTGATTTTTTTTCCATATATACCCCAAAAGTAAGATTCTGACTGGCTCACTCCTATTTGGGTAGAACTACTTCTGGGAGAGGGTGCACTTACTTGTTCACATAACTTCACTCTAAAACCCAAACAAAGAGGGAAATTTGTGTTTTAATACAATATAGAAATCACCCATTCTATGCATGTTGGAGGCTACATACCAGGTACAGTAAGACCCAAGACAAAACCGAAAAACAATGAAATGGGATACAATTCTCTCTAAATGAGAGAAAGCAAAGGAGGTACAAAATGAGAGTTCTGAAGAACGCCACCGATTCTTAACCTGGAGAAAGGGGATTCCAGGAGAAAGGGTACCCCAGAAGAAGCAGAAAGCACTCATAACTGGGGCCATTAACTCTCCTCAGAATGACGGTGAGGTTGAGGTTGAAGACGGGATTGTTTTACTTTTTCCGGGTACCTGGGTCAACCTAGGCAGGCAGAAGAGTAACACACAAGGAATGGTCTGAGCTGAGAGGAATCCCTGCCAGACGGGACCCTGCCACAAAAGGGATCAACTAATTCAGTAAGAGTTTAGCTGCCACAACTCAGCCACCCCATAAAGGCTACAGCAAATACCATTCCACATGCCCTCCTCCCAATCCCCTGAAACCTCTATCTAAAGCAAGATGAAAGTGAGACGCTGGGGGCACGGTCAGTGAAGCAGACACCTCTTGATTCCGGTTCAGCCCCTTGATCTCAGGATCCTGACATCCAGCCTTGCATCGGGCTCATGCTCAGCCCAGAGTCTGCTTGTCCCTCTCCCTCTGCTCCTCCCTCCTCATACTCATACTTTCTCTGCTCTAAAATAAATAAAATCTTAATATTGGCTGCTATCCAACTTTCCTCTCTCGTGCTAAAGGAGGAACTGAACATACGTAAGCACAGAGATCTAATATATCCTCAACTGACCAATTCCGGGCAAACAGCAGACTTAGACCGAACCCTCATCTCTCCCAATTTGTTCAGCAAGAGTCCCCCTCATGAAGGCAGAATTGGCACAGGTGGGGGGATGATGCTGAAAGAGATTATGCAAAAGGCAGATAAAAAAATATAACATGGAGGGCTACCTTGGGCATCAGAAGAAAATTAACAAACTGTTTCGTATTCTCAATATAATTAAAGAGAATGTAGCTTCTAAGAAAGGTAAGATTAAAGAAGAAATAAAATCATATGAGATTAATATGGATCTGGTAGAACGAAGAACAGAAACTGAAGAGACCACCTTACCAAACTAAAGGCATATCAGATGCATCAAGTCAAATCAAACTGCAGAAACCCAAGTCAATGGCATTGAAGATGAACTTGAAAAATGTTTAGAATACAATTAAAATTAGGAAAGCATATTCATCAATAAAACAAAAATCCTGATGAACTGTTAGACAGTAGACTCCAGCAATACATTAAAGAAAATACCAAGTCTCGGTGATATTAATTCTAGTACATGAATGGTAGAAAATTAAGAAATCAGGTCATGATCTCAGGGTCCTGGGATCCAGCCCCACCATTGGGCTCTGTGCTCAGCAGGGAATCAGTTTGTCCCTCTCTCTCTGCCCCTCCCCACTGCTCATGCTTGCTCACGCTCTCTTTCTTGTAAATAAAATCCTTAAAAAAAAAAAATCTTTAAGAATATTATTAAGTTAGGACCCAAAAGAAAATGTACTATGAAAGACATCAATAAACATGTTTTTAAAGTGTGTATCATATTGTTTTTTTGATCATACAGTGAACAAGAGGCTTAATTCAGAAGCTATAAAACAACAAACTCATAATTTAACCCAGACTACATCCAAACTAAACACCAGTGGCTATCGCAGCAAATTCAGGCAAGATGGCAGAACAGTGATAATTTTTCAGTCTCTTCACATCCCACCCCTTCTCTGCTCCCCGCTACCACCATACACAGACACAGCAACCAGCAAAGGAAAACCAAGGTAAACATCTACAACCAAACCACGTATGAAAGTACCCCCCCAAACGCCATAATACACAAACAGGCAGGGACAAACTAACAATAAGATCAATTTGGTATTGGGATCTGTGCAAGGGAAGCAGAGGAAGCAACAGGGCATCTGATTGCCAAGGACACCCCGCCATAATCAGCATCAGCAATAGGGGAGCAGAACCAGATCTCAGGTAGTAAGCTGCCCTGTTTCTTTAGACTCCACCCAAAGGGAAGAGGAAGGTATGGAGAATAAATATAGTTAGAAAAGCTGCCCTGACCCACATCCCTTGTAAAAGAACAGCGAAAGTAATTTCATATAAAAATAGGCAAGAGGGGAAAAAAAAAAAAATAGGCAAGAGAAGGGGGGGTGGCTCAGTGGGTTAAAGCCTCTGCCTTCGGCTCGGGTCATGATCCCAGGGTCCTAGGATCGAGACCCACATTGGGCACTCTGCTTGGCGGGGGGCCTGCTTCCTCCTCTCTCTCTCTCTACCTGCCTCTTTCCTACTTGTGATCTCTGTCGAATAAATACATAAAATCTTTAAAAGAAAAAATAGGCAAGAGAAGATAATCTATATAAAATCCCATACAACATTATAAGAAAAAAGCGCCTGAGTAGCAAATACAATTCCCTACAGGCAGCAAAGCATACCAGAGAGATATACTCAGAAAACCAGTGAAAAGTGTAACTGAATACCTCAAAACAAATTAGAATACATCAAGAAAGTGACATAAAATATGATCAAATGAAATTAGAAGGAATACCTGGGTGGCTCAGTCGGTTAAGCGTGTGCCTTCGGCTCAGGTCATGATCTTGTCTCATGATTCATCTCAGGTCCTGGGATCGAGCCGGGCATGGGGCTCCCTGCTCAGCGGGGAGCCTGCTTTTCCCCCTGCCCCTCACCCCGCTTGCGCTCTCTCACTACCTGTGTCTCAAATAAAATCTTAAGAAATAAAAAAAATGAAATTAGAAGATGGCAGAGAAGCAGCAGGCTGAGGTGACATCAGGTAGCAGGAGATCAGCTAGATAGCTTATCAAACCATTGCGAACACCTACAAATCCAACAGGAGTTGGAAGAGAAGAAGAACAGCAATTCTAGAAACAGAAAATCGACCACTTTCTGAAAGGTAGGACCAAAGAAGAAGAAGTGAATCCAAAGCGACGGGAAGATAGACCGCGGTGGGAGGGGCCGGCTCCTGGCAAGCAGCGGAGCAACGGAGCACAAAATCAGGACTTTTAAAAGTCTGCTCCACCGAGGGACATCGCTCCAGAGGATAAACCGGGGTGAAGCCCATGGGGCGGGGCGGGGGGGCGGTCAGCATGGCCCCGGGTCCTGCAGGGTCACTGAAGGACCAGGGGTGTCTGAATGTCGCAGAGCTCGCAGGTATTAGAGCAGGGAAGCTGGCTACAGAGACAGAGCCGAGGAGTGAGCTCTCAGCTCGGGGTTACCTTGAGCCAGCCACAGGCTGGGTGAGCTCGGAGCTCGGCCAGAGGCCAGGGAGACGGGAGTGGTTGAGTGCTTTTCTCTGAAGGTGCACTGAGGAACAGGGCCCCCAGCTCTCAGCTCCTCCAGGCCCGGCTGGAGATTGGGAGGCCGCCATTTTCATTCCTGTCCCCCGGAACTCTACAGAAAGCGTTCAGGGGACAAAAGCTCCCGAAAGCAAACCCGAGCACAAACCCAAGCGGATTACTTAGCCTGGCCCCTGGTAAGAGCAGTACAATTCCGCCTCAGGCAAAGACACATGGGAATCACAACAACAGGCCCTTCCCCCAGAAGATCAACAAGAAATCCAGCCAAGACCAAGTTCACTTACCAAGGAGAACAGCGGATTTCCAGAGGAAGAGAAAGCAAAGCATGGAACTCATGGCTTTCTCCCCATGATTCTTTAGTCCTGCAGTTAATTAATTTTTAAAAAATATTTTTTCCTGCTAAATTTTTTTAACCCTTTCCTCCTTTAACGTTTTTTAACTAGTTTATCTTAACAATACCTTTCATTAAAAAAAAAATCTTTTTTGAAACTTCATTACTATAGTCATATTTTATCCTTCATTGTATCTAACTTTATTTTTTGTATACACGTAAGATTTTTTCTTCTAAAAAATTTGGGGTACAACTTCTTCTAATAGATCAAAATATTCCCTAAATCTAGCTCCAGGCTTGTTCTAGTCTCCAGCCCGAGCAAATTCTCTCCACTTTCTTTTTCTTTATTCTCCCAACCAACTTAATCAAATCCTTTTTTAGAAATTAAAAAAAATTTTTTTTTCATCTTTATAGGTATACTCCATCCCTTCACTGTGTTTACCCTCATATATGTTTTTCATTCTTTAAAATTTTGGGAGGTAGTTCCTTCTAAGAGACCAAAATACTCCCCAAATTAAGTGGGTGACCCTGTTCTAGTCACCAATCTAATATATATATTTTTTTCTTTTTTATATTTTTCCTTATTTGTTTCCTTTTTTAATTTTTTTTTTCTGAACTTTTTTTTTTAAGATTTTATTTATTTATTCGACAGAGAGAGATCACAAGTAGGCAGAGAGGCAGGCAGAGAGAGAGAGAGGAGGAAGCAGGCTCCCACCAAGGCGAGAGCCTGATGTGGGGCTCAATCCCATGACGCTAGGCTTACAACTTGAGCCGAAGGCAGAGGCTTTAACACTCTGAGCCACCCAAGCGCCCCTTCTGAACTTCTTTTTATCCCCTTTCTCCCTTCTACGATTTGGGGGTCTCTTCTGATTTGGTTAAAGCACATTTTCCTGGGGTCTTGGCCACCCATTTAGTTATTTTATTTGCTCCTTCATATAACCAAGTTGAAATTTAAAAAGCTATTAATAAGGCACAATAAAAAATGGAGGCCCTTACTGCTAGGATAAATGAAGCAGAAGAAAGAATTAGTGATACAGAAGACCAAATGGCAGAGAATAAAGAAGCTGAGCAAAAGAGAGACAAATATTGGACCACGAGGAGAGAATTCGAGAGATAAGTGACACCATAAGATGAAACAACATTAGAATAATTGGGATTCCAGAAGAAGAAGAAAGAGAGAGGGGAGCAGATGGTATATTGGAGAGAATTATTGTAGAGAATTTCCCTAATATGGAAAAGGGAACAAGCATCAAAATCCAGGAGGTAGAGAGAAGCCCCCCTCAAAATCAATAAGAACAGGTCCACACCCTGTCACCTAATAGTAAAATTTATAAGTTTTAATGACAAAGAGAAAATCCTGAAAGCAGCCCGGGAAAAGAAGTCTGTAACATACAATAGTAAAAATATTAGATTGGCAGCAGACTTATCCACAGAGACCTAGCAGGCCAGAAAGAACCGGCATGGTATGTTCAGAGCACTAAACGAGAAAAACATGCAGCCACGAATACTATATCCAGCTAGGCTATCATTGAAAAAAGGAGGAGAGATAAAAAGCTTCCAGGACAAACAAAAGCTAAAAGAATTTGCAAACACCAAACCAGCTCTACAGGAAATATTGAAAGGGGTCCTTTAGGCAAAGAGAGACCCTAAAAGTAGTAGATCAGAAAGGAACAGAGACCATATACAGTAACAGTCAGCTTACAGGCAATATAATGGCACTAAATTCATATCTCTCAATAGTTACCCTGAATGTAAATGGGCTAAATGCCCCAATCAAAAGACACAGGGTATCAGAATGGATAAAAAAACAAAACCCATCAATATGCTGCCTACAAGAAACTCATTTTAGACCCAAAGACAAGTCCAGATTTAAAGTGAGGGGGTGGAAAAAAATTTACCATGCTAATGGAAATCAGAAGAAAGCTGGGGCGGCAATCCTTATATCAGATCAATTAGATTTTAAGCCAAAGACTATAATAAGAGATGAGGAAGGACACTATATCATACTCAAAGGGTCTGTCCAACAAGAAGATCTAAGAATTTTAAGTATCCATGCCCCTAACATGGGAGCAGCCAACTATATAAACCAATTAATAACAAAATCAAAGAAACACATCAACAATAATACAATAGTAGGGGACTTTACACTCTCCTCAGTGAAATGGACAGATCATCCACGCAAAAGATCAACAAGGAAATAAAGGCCTTAAATGACACACTGGACCAGATAGACATCACAGATATATTCAGAACATTCAATCCCAAAGCAACAGAATTCACATTCTTCTCTAGTGCACATGGAACATTCTCCAGAATAGATCACATCATGGGTCATAAATCAGGTCTCAAATGGTATCAAAAGATTGGGCTCATTCCCTGCACATTTTCAGACCACAATGCTCTGAAGCTAGAACTCAATCACAAGAGGAACTTTGGAAGGAACCCAAACACATGGAGACTAAACAGCATCCTTCTAAAGAATGAATGAGTCAACCAGGAAATTAAAGAAGAATTGAAAAAATTCATGGAAACAAATGATAATGAAAACACAACAGTTCAAAATCTATGGGACACAGCAAAGGCAGTCCTGAGAGGAAAATATACAGTGGTACAAGCATTCCTCAAGAAACAAGAAAGGTCTCAAATACACAACCTAACCCTACACCTAAAGGAGCTGGAGAAAGAACACCAAAGAAAGCCTAAACCCAGCAGGAGAGGAAAAATTTAAAGATCAGAGCAGAAATCAATGAAATAGAATACTGTATGCGGAAAACCCAAAAGACTCCACTCCAAAACTGCTAGAACTTGTACAGGAATTCAGTAAAGTGTCAGGATATAAAATCAATGCACAGAAATCAGCTGCATTTCTTTACACCAACAACCTGACAAAAGAAAGAGAAATTAAGTCAATCCCATCTGCAGCTGCACCCAAAACCATAAGATACCTAGGAATAAACCTAACCAAAGAGGCAAAGAATCTATACTCAGAAAACTATAAAGTACTCATGAAAGAAACTGAGGAAGACACAAAGAAATGGAAAAATGTTCCATGCTCCTGGATTGGAAGAACAAATATTGTGAAAATGTCTATGCTACCTAAAGCAATCTACATATTTAATGCAATCCCTATCAAAATCCCATCCATTTTTTTTCAAAGAAATGGAACAAATAATCCTAAAATTCATATGGAACAAGAAAAGACTTCAAATAGCCAAAGGAATATTGAAAAAGAAAGCCAAAGTTGGTGGATTCACAATTTCGGACTTCAAGATCTATTACAAAGCTGTCAACATCAAGACAGTATGGTACTGGCACAAGAACAGACACATTGATCAATGGAACAGAATAGAGAGAAATAGACCCTCAACTCTATGGTCAATTAATCTTCAACAAAGCAGGAAAGACTGTCCAATGGAAAAAAGGCAGCCTCTTCAACAAATGGTGTTGGGAAAATTGGACAGCCACATGCAGAAAAATGAAATTGGACCATTTCCTTACACCACACACGAAAATAGACTCAAAATGGATGAAGGACCTCAATGTGAGAAAGGAATCCATCAAAATCCTTGAGGAGAACACAGGCAGCAACCTCTTCAACCTCAGCCACAGCAACTTCTTCCTAGAAACATTGCCAAAGGCAAGGGAAGCAAGGGCAAAAATGAACTATTGGGATTTCATCAAGATCAAAAGCTTTTGCACAGCAAAGGAAACAGTTAACAAAACCAAAAGACAACTGACAGAATGGGAGAAGATATTTGCAAACAATGTATCAGATAAAGGGTTAGTGTCCAAAATCTATGAAGAGCTTAGCAAACTCAACACCCAAAGAACAAATAATCCAATCAAGAAATGGGCAGAGGACATGAACAGACATTTCTGCAAAGAAGACATCCAGATGGCCAACAGACACATGAAAAAGTGCTCCACATCACTCGGCATCAGGGAAATACAAATCAAAACCACAATGAGATACCACCTCACACCAGTCAGTATGACTAAAATTAACAAGACCAGAAATGACAGATGCTGGCGAGGATGTGGAGAAAGGGGAACCTTCCTACACTATTGGTGGGAACGCAAGCTGGCACAACCACTCTAGAAAACAGCATGGAGGTTCCTCAAAAAGTTGAAAATAGAGCTACTTTACAACCCAGCAATTGCACTACTGGGTATTTACCCTGAAGATACAAACGTAGTTATCTGAAGGGGCACATGCACCCAAATGTTTATAGCAGCAATGTCCACAATAGCCAAACTATGGAAAGAACCTAGACGTCCATCAACAGATGAATGGATACAGAAGATGTGAGATACACACACACACACACACACACACACACACAATGGAATACTATGCAGCCATCAAAAGAAATGAAATCTTGCCATTTGCGACGAAGTGGATGGAACTAAAGGGTATTATGCTTAGCGAAATAAGTCAATCGAAGAAAGACAACTATCAATGATCTCCCTGATATGAGGAAGTGGAGATGCAATGTGGGGGGTTTGGGGGTTAGGAAAAGAATAAATGAAACAAGATGGGATCAGGAGGGAGACAAACCATTAGAGACTCTTAATCTCACAAAACAAACTGAGGGTTGCTGGGGGGAGGGGGGTCAGGAGAGGGTGGTTGGGTTATGGACATTGGGGAGGGTATGTGCTATGGTGAGTGCTGTGAAGTGTGTAAACCTGGCGATTCATAGATTTGTACCCCTGGGGCTAAAAATACATTATATGCCTATAAAAATATAAAAAAATTAAAAAAAAATTTTAATGAAATTAGAAAAATATTCAGAAATTGGTTATTAAAACTCAGAAAAGGCAATTTCAGAAAAAATTAAATTAGAACAAGAATTCCCAGATTCCTAGTGAGTAAATATAACATCTTAAAAGAAAGATTAAAAAAAAAAAAAAAAAAGCGTGAGAGGTTTAAAGATCAAACATAAAGAGAGAGAAGAACCCAAGCAGAACTGACAGATGTGAAGAGCTATAAACACAGTCTCCAAAGGAAAAAACCCAAAGGGACAGAACACTAAAACTTTAATTTCCCTGAAACTGAGAATAAGAAAAGATCTTACACTACATATTAAAGGAACACACCACGTACTTGGGAATACTGATCCAGAACAACCAACACCCAAACAGTATGGTGATGCTGAAGAGAAATCAGGGGGAAAAAAATCCCATAGGCTCCAGACAAAGAGAACGAGGCATTCGTGAGGGAAAGAAAACTGTGTTACAATCAGACATTGACAGTAATGCTTTATGCCAAAAAGAAGATACTTAAACACACTAAAAAACAAGACATGACCTAGAATTTTATCCAAATGGACTTTCAAATAAAGGGCTGCTGATAAACTGTCATCACTCACTCAGGGACTATTACGCTCACAAGCCCTTTCTGAATGATCTACGAGCAAATGAGCAAGACAACCAAAATGACAGACAATAACATAAGGAATAGTAGTGAGTATTAAATATGCATTTCCCTGAGGAGTTCAGACTAAGTAAGCGTTAAAAGGCAGACTGCAGCATACAATGGTGTTCTTACAGTGCAGACACAGCTCAGCTACACAAAACGGGGCTCTGAACTGTACACTTAAAAATGGTCCAAATGGTAAATTTTGTATTTTACCACAATACAAAAGGAAGAAAGTATCTCATAAGTTTACACTGATACTTCCCATTTAAACTTAGAACTCCAAGGTTTTTTTCTGCCTCTGCCTTAATGCTGTACCTCCAACTTTTCCATTCTTATCAAGAATCATGGCTCTCATCAAGGAAAATGATGATGATAAAAGAATGTTTATTTCTGTAAGGTCACGATACTTAAACTAATCAGTTACCTTTGGAAATGTTAAGGAACCAACTCTATTTTGAAAATTGATAAATAAAACAATTGATCTTATCCTTCTTCCATAAACTATATTAATAGGTAATGGTATTAATGATCTAAAGTGAAATTCTTCTTTATTCAAATTCTCTGGATAATAAACAAATGGCTAACAATTAAAATATCAACAAATGGTTAACAATTAAAATATCAGGGCACCTGGGTAGCTCAGTGGGTTAAAACCTTGGCCTTCGGCTCAGGTCCTGATCTCAGGGTCCTGCGATGGAGCCCCACATTGGGCTCTCTGCTCAGCAGGGAGCCTGCTTCCTCCTCCCTCTCTTTGCCTGCCTCTCTGTCTACTTGTGATCTCTGTCAAATAAATGAATAAAATCTTTAAAAAAAAAAAAAAAAGAATTAAAATATCACCACTGTGCAATCCCAATAAATCATGAGATGTAAGAACTGACCAATAAGGTTACTAACATCAGGGAGATAACATCTAAGCCTGGATGGCTTAGACGGTTAAGGATCTGCCTTCGGCTCAGGTCATGACCTCCAGGGTCCTGGAATACAGCCCTGCATGTGATCTCTTCTCAACAGAGAGTCTGTTTCTCCCTCTGCCTCTCCCCCCCCCACTAGTGTGCTCTCTTTCTCAAATGAATACACCAAGAATCTTAAAAAATAATTAAAAGGTTACTAACATGAAAGACATCTGAGCTTCCTGATGGAAGAACACACCACCACCCATCAAACAGTGCTGCCCAAACAAACCTGAATCTGACAGCCTCTAGATCAACTACCAATACCTGGGAAATACATAAGTCAGAAAAACACATTAAACTACACCGTGTAGATAAAATCAGCAAAATCCAAACTTCAGAGAAGTCTACAGGATAAGTGATCCAATTTCATCAACAAATATTTTGCAAGGGATAAAGCGGGGAGGGGGGTGCTATAAATTAAAAGACTTAAAATCACATCAAATGAAAAATGAAACAGGACAAATTATTAGAGAAGCATTCTGGGTCAAACAGTGATCGCTCTCAAGGGTTAGGAATCGTAACTGGGAGGAAGCCTTAGATTCTGGATAGCTGGCAAGATCTAGCTCCTGACCTAGGTGATGGTTCAAGTGTATGTGCCTTAAAATAATTAGTGTAGGGGTACCCAGCTGGCTCAGTCAATAGAACGCATGACTCTTGATCTCAGGGTTGTGAGTTTGAGCCTCACATTAGGTATAGAGTTTCCTTAAAAACAAAAATCTTAAAAAATAATAATAATTTAAAAAATAATTTATTGGGGCACCTGGGTGGCTCAGTGGGTTAAGCCTCTGCCTTTGGCTCAGGTCATGATCTCGGGGTCCTGGGACTGAGCCCTGCAACAGGCGCTCTGCTCAGCAGGGAGCCTGCTTTCCCTTCTCTCTCTGCCTGCCTCTCTGCCTACTTGTGATCACTCTGTTAAATAAATAAAAATAAAATCTTGAAAAAAAATAATTTATTAGCCTATACATTTGCTTATGTGATTTTCCATTTGTATTTTAATCATGAAAATTACATGTTTACATAATACACATTCACAAATTATGTATTTATGTGATTTTTAGATGTTGTAGTCATATCCCCCGAATTCTTATGATATATACATATCCCAATCTGATACCAGGCAGATCTCTTTAGTAGGACAATTAAGGTGTACACACATTCCATGTCTGAGCACTGCACCATACATTTTCCCAAACTATTTAAAAAAAAAAAAAAAAAAGGCCTTACAATATACCAACTCGAAAGATGGGGGAAAACCAACTGAACCACAGACACAGGGTTAATATCCATGATATATGAAAGTCCCGATGAATCAGTACAAAAATCAGGTCAATGCCCATTAGAAAAAGAAGGAAGAACATGATTAAGTAACTCACCAAAAAAAAAAAAAAAAAAAAAACAAAATACCAAAAAAAAAAAAAAAAAAAAACACCACAAAACCCCAAAAAAAAAAAAAAAAAAAAAAAAAACCAAATTACCAATAAAGATAGTAAACGATAACCCCTCAGTCCCTCAGTAATTAAAGTAAATTGATCCTTCTCCTGTATTAGCTTGGTTGGCAAAGACCAGAATTGGTGATACCCGCTACATTACTGGCTAAGGTATAAAGTTACCAGCTTCACGTTACTGGTGGAAGTGTAAGTTAATATGAACCTTAGAAATCAAACTGGTTTTATCTTTTACATTTTCAAGGCATGCTCTTTGAGCAAATTCACTTTTATGAATTCTTCCTATGGAAATCAAATATAAAGACATACGTACCAAAACATACAATACTGTTTGTAGTAATAACAAATACGAGAATAATCCAAATGTTCATTAATGGGAAAAGTTATACAATGAAGCCAAAAATGCTAAGAATGATGTGTGCTTATTCTGAAAGCTCTCCACAATGTAAATGGAAAAACAAAGTTGTCTATTACCATATGATGCTCATTCTAACACTGGACTGAGAAGGTATGCATTATCAGTTTAACTATATTACCATCCAGACCCTTTTAAAGGTTGCCTGCAAGGTTATGACACTAATACCACTACCTTACTGGTGTTGTTAAAGAATACAGGAAATTTGGCAAAATTCACAAGAGCCAGGATGTTGTCTCGGGACTCAGTGGGCTACAATGAATTGGAAATTTTCTCAGGCTGTCAGTCATCTTGATCTGGATGAAAGTGAAATGGAGCAACACTATCTGTAAATATATTTAATACATTAATACAAAATGGAGGCCATCAAGTTGGGATTAAACTTCACAAGGTAAATACCTCACACACACTTGTGACTACTGGTTTCCATGTTCCTGGGGCAAGGATAGCCACGTTTGGCAGTCATGGACCCTCGTCATCATCTGGCTGAATGTCATTACTTAATGGTCCTAGACTGCCACTGAACCAAACCACCAGCCCCTTTCACTTTACTTTGGGTGTTGACCAAATTCAGAGGTGCAGCCATCTGTTTACAAACAGGAAGAACTGAAGGATGGAACGTGCCTGAGACCACTGGGCACTGAGACCTGCTTCAACAAGTCAGGTGCTTTCTTGACCAACATCTCACAATGTTTCTTTCTTCTAAGAACATATACAATTGACCCGCTTTCTCATCCCCAAAAGAAACGTTAGACCAAGATATTAGAAGAAGGCAAAGATACCTTTTTCATTGAATTCTGTACCACCATGAGAATTCTTCACATGCCTGCAATTCTATTTTTGTCTCTATTAGAGAAAAGAAGTCACCTCCTAGTGCCAAAACAAGAAAGGAAAAATTGTAGTTGAATGCCACAACTACTATTCAATCACTCAGGGTTAAAAGTTCAAACACTTACCAGGTAATGTGAAAATGGGCAAATCATCCTTTCCAATCTTATTCTTCATTAAATGAAAACAGTAATTGGAATTTGGGAAGGTCAAAACAAGGTATAGACTACTTGACTAGACACAGAGTGTTAAGTAAGTACCCTTTCTCCTTTCTATTGAAGCACAGTTCTAGATCAGGTTACAACATTGTTAAAGATCAGGTTACTTTAAGGAACACTCAACAATTAAACAATATATGAAGAATTTAAAAATCAGATTCTTTACACAACAGGCTTTCATGTAAGTTTTATTATATTAAAATTCACTGCCTGGTTCTTGGATGGAAGTGGCATAAACCTGTGGAAGAACTGCTCCTGCCACACAGCACAATTACTTCCATGAGGTCCTACCATTTCTCCTTTAAAGAGGCCTATATGCAGTAGCATTTTTTAATAGGAGAAAGAGTTCTAGGAAACGCCCCCACTCCCGCCACCTCCAGATCATACTCTTTTCCTCCCCTCTAGCTACAGAAATCCACACTAAAGCTGTGGCCACTCACAGGTTAAGAGCGGGCTGGGCACTCAGCTCTGAAACACACACTGACAGAAGTTCAGGCAAGGCCCTTCCCCCTTGCTTGAGAACAGATGCTGGTGATGAAGTGAAGAATACTCTGGAAAAACATCCATTACCTCACTTCTAAAATCTTTTCAAGGGAAAAACAGTAAATCTTCACCTGAAAAGAAATTCCAGGATAGAATCAGTTATCAGTTGAGTATTCACTTTATGGAAAGAAACAACAAATTAACAGTTTCCATATTTAATTTCTACCAGTAGTGACATTTTTAGAGGTAAAGGAAGTTAATTTTTAAGGACAGAATATCTTTTTCCATGTATTAAAAACAGAGCCTTAGGGCACCTAGGTGGCTCAGTGGCTTTAGTGTCTGCCTCGAGCTCAGGTCATGATCTCAGGGTACTGAGATGGAGCCCCACGTGGGGTTCCCTGCTTAGCTAGGAGCCTGCTTCTCCCTCTCCCTCTGCCCTTTCCTCCCTGCTTGTGCTATCTCTCAAATTAATAAAACCTTTTAAATTTTTAAAAAATAATAATAATA
Organism: Mustela nigripes; assembly: GCF_022355385.1. Taxonomy (NCBI): domain Eukaryota; kingdom Metazoa; phylum Chordata; class Mammalia; order Carnivora; family Mustelidae; genus Mustela; species Mustela nigripes. The sequence goes on from NC_081568.1 coordinate 25,147,552, forward strand.
AATACAGAGCCTGGCAAGGGAGCACCTGGCTGGCTCAGTTGGAAGAGCATGTGACTCTTCATCTCAGGGTCCTCAGTTCAAGCCCTATGCTTGATACAGAGATTACTTACAAAAAAAAAAAAAAAAAAAAAAAAAAAAAAGCTTATATTTTAAATTTATTTACTTATTTTAGTAATCTCTATATCCAGTGTGGGGCTCAGTTAAGCATCCAACTCCTAATCTCACCTCAGGTTTTGATCTCAGGGTCATTAATTCAAGACCCACACTAGACCCATACAGGCTGCGGAGCTACTTAAAAAAAGAGAGAGAGCGAGCGAGCGAGAGAGAGTCTGGCAAACTATTACTAATGGCCAGCTGTCTGTTTTTGTAAATAAAGTTTTATTGGAACACAGCCTCACCCATTTGTTTGTATTGTCCATGGCAACTCTCATTCAGCAGAGTTGAGTAGTTGTGACATCACATATGGCTCATAAAGCCTAAGCATTTATTATCCAGTCCTATGAGAAAGTCTACTAGCCCCTGCACTATTTCAAAATATTACCACACTATACCAAGTTAAAACTTAATTAGGAAAGAACACTATGGTAGAATACAAAAATACAAATGACATGCTTGCTCTGATTCAGGCACTTTCAAGATCATAGTTTATTTATTACTTCAGATAAAAAGATAGAATACATATTAAGGAATCCCTTAAAATTCAACTCTAAAGTTATACACCATCTAGTACTTTTGCATTGAATGTTAACCCAAAAAATCTCTAAACACCTGAAAGCCCCACTATCAACATGAACTATGGTAATAAAAAATTTGACATTTAATTTGTTCAATATATAGTATTTACATTATGAAACCAATGCTGATACCATAAACAGTGATAAAGAAATAGTAAAAATAAACTTTAAAAAGCAAAGGTTTATATTCTTACAATGTGCTAATCATCATAATTGTATATAAAAATTAAAACATAGCAGAGCTTTCTGTTACAAAATTCTTAATCATCTGAGTTGTAGTCATTACTTGCTAACAATTTACATGCAACATCTGCTAAAATTGACATCTGATTTTTTTTCTCCCTAAGAAAGTGTGAGTAGATAAATGACATTTAAGAGCAGACATTAATTTACCTGTGGACAGAAAAAGAAAAAACTGTACTCAAGATTAGTACTGGTCACAAGCCTCTTCCCTATAGAAATGATAAAAAACAGTTAAGACCAAAAATAATTCCAAAAGGAGATGCATAGGCAGAGTACCATGAATGGCACAGCTCAAAAACTCTTGGAATCAGACATATCTTTTCTCTTTCCTTCAATGATGAGACGTCTGTTTTGTCATCAAATAATATTAACTGAAGCTGAGGGGCACCAGGTGTACAACTAATTAAATCTTGCAAAATACTAAGATGGAGGCAAGAGTGGCCAGAAGGGGCAAATTATATTTAATTCAAACTATATACAGCATAACTGGAATGCAGCCCATCCCAAATTGGCTCTGTGAAACAATTGGACCTTTATGATTTAATAGTTAAAATTATAGCAAGTGTAATAATACAATAGATTTACATGGGAAACAAAATCCAAGGGGCATTTTATATTATTTACTGTATTGTTTCAATTTAAAAATAATTTCGCTAAGTATACATCTCAACTGAGGTCTATGTATAAAATGTCCTAATAGATACAGATATTTACCTTTGGTGAGTTAAAGGCCTTTTTGTGACTTCTGTCTGAATTGTAGGCAGAATGCTAGATATACATGCACATGTGGGGAAAACTCAACCTGAGGTAATCCAAAAGATGTGCATGTGGGGAGACTGGAGTTACTCTGAAAGTCAAAGCATCCCAGCAACCCAAAACAGGTTAACAGTGAGAATGGCAACAAGGAATGGATTGCCAATATGGCAGTAAAACTTCTTTTTTTTTTTTTTTTAAACAGAAAGAGGAAGGCCTCTCGTACCAGCAGAATCCTGCATACATACAAAAAAGAAAAAGCCATCCACCACTTCATAAAACAAAAGCCAATTATAGTGTGGAAGTACAAACTGCAGAAAACCAGAAGTCAATAGAAGAAAAACTACTGGTTTACATGAGAGAAAGGAACTTCATTCGGCGCAGTCACTTGGTGAACGCAGCCACCACTGCCCACAGGACCTCACTGGTGTTGGCCTTCAGACATTCCACTTCAGGATCTAAGTCTAGGAGCTGCCGCACTCTCTTGGTGGCTAAATCGTACTGCTCATCCAGAAGGGGAGCGAAGGCATTCTCCAGGACGTCGGAGGCGTGCGCTAGGTAAATGAGGGCCAGCAAGCGCTTGTCCATGCGGTGAGGGTCATTCACCCATTTGTCAAGAACAGCTTCCTGAACCTTCTTGATGAGACGCTGCTTAATATTGTTGTTGGTGAGGGGATGTGTGGTCATGTCAAAAAGTAGGAAGTTCTGTTTCTCTGTTGTCAACACGCCCTTCTCCACCAGGTTTTTAGCTAACCGTTCCCGCACATTTCTTAATTGATAATGCAATTTTAATGGATTCCAGGTCTCACCTAAACAAAAAATTTCAGAAGTTAGAAATGATAGGTATGATTTCTGCTAATTTTATAAAATGTACAATTAAAATAAACAATAAAATTTGGGGGTTTATTCCCCCCTCCTAAAGAAAGAGAGGAAAATCTAACTATTTTGCTTGCCAACTAAACCATGAACCCCTTGAGGGCCAGGCCTTTAGATCCTAAGCACCTAGCACATTTTCAGGCACAACAGTTACTTAAAGGACCAAACTGAAAGCAGTCTTCCACAATTATCCTAATATGGAAATCATAATTCTAATATTTAGTATTTAAATATTAAATATACTTGGCCTCTCTCCAACTGTTACCAAAAAGCAACCAGAGCAAAAGGGGTTTTTTTGGTTTTTTGTTGTTGTTGTTTTTAAGATTTTACTTACTTATCTGACAGAGAGAGATCACAAGTAGGCAGAGAGGCAGGCAGAGAGAGAGAGAGAACTGACTCCCCACTGAGCAGAGAGCCTGATGTGGGGCTCAATCCCAGGACCCTGAGATCATGACCTAAGCTGAAGGCAGAGGCTTAACCCACTGAGCTATATACAGGTGCCCCAGGTTTCTTTTCTATTAAAACACCAACGTGAGACAAACAAAACTAAAGCTTCCTGATTAATATGCTATTCCAGAAACTGCTACATATACCCACCCTACGAAACTAGGAAAGCCTATTTAGACAATGTTTTTTTTAATTTAAAGATTTATTTATTTGACAGAGATCCCAAGTAGGCAGAGAGAGAGAGGGGGGGAAGCAGGCTCCCTGCTGAGCAGAAAGCCTGATTCGGGGCTCGATCCCAGGACCCTGGGATCATGACCTGAGCCAAAGGCAGAGGCTTTAACCCACTGAGCCACCCAGGTGTCCTGACGATGTTATTCTTTGATGACAAATAATACAAATCTAATTCTAGAAGGGAAAAACATTTTACCATGTTAATCCTGTCTCCTATGTACATTTCCTTTCAAAATAGAAATATTTAAAAATAAAACCGAAATTTTTTCACAAAGATAATTTTTTTTCTCTACAGCAGACTGGAAAGGAATATATCAAATTATTAACCTTGGTGTTCTTTGGGATTATGTGTGACAAATTTCCTTTTTCGTACTTTCTGTATTTTCCAAATGATCTCCAAGAAAGGTGCATTTTTTTTAAAGATTTTATTTATTTATTCGACAGACAGAGATCACAAGTAGGCAGAGAGGCAGGCAGAGAGAGACGGAGAAGCAGGCTCCCTGCTGAGTAGACAGCTCGATGCGCTACTCAATCCCAGGGCCCTGGGATCATGACCTGAGCCGAAGGCAGAGGCTTTTAACCCACCGAGCCACCCAGGTGCCCTGTATTTTTTTTTCTTTAATTTAAAAAAAAATACTCTAGTGATTCTCTAAACTGGAACACATTAAAGATCAACCACAGACACTTTCATTATATGCCAATGCTGTAAGGTTGACATTTTGTAATATTGAGAGAAAACAAACTATATTGTCTAACCACTAACCACTATGAAATTTAAATAAATAAGAAATTCCATTCCTCAGTTCTACTAGCCATGTTTCAAAATATTCAACAGCCATGTATGGCTACTATCTACTGACTGGATAGCAAAGAAATAGAACTTTTTTCCATCATCATAGAAAGTTCTAGTGAACAGTGTTACTTTGAACTGTATTTACTTTTCAGTTGGCCATAAACAAGAGTATTTTACCATATGACTTAACACTAAAGAATACGGGAGTATGGTAGGAATCCTCAACTTATACAATTAAACCCTTTGACCTCACACAAACAGAAACCTGGATAAAATATATGAAACAACTGTCTACCAGTGCTAGTCAAAAGGTAGTCCTGAGCAGTGACCCCGAGTGAAAGTTAAGTGAGCCATGTTGCTGCCTAGGCTCACTAGCTAAAAGCACACCCCAGGCAGCAAAGCAGGAGCAAAGACCTCAAACGGAACATGGTTTTCAAAGAGGCAAGGGGAAAAAAATTATTTAAATTTAAAAATTTAAAAAGAACTTTCAAACTAAATCTTGAAATCCCTAAGGAATCAACATCCTATGAAAGAAAGTGGAGGAGCCCCTGGGTAGCTCAGTAGTTTAAGTGTCTGTGTTTGCTTAGGCCATGATCTCAGGGTCCTGGGATACAGCCCCAGTGCATCAGGCTCCTGGCTCAGCGGGGAGTCTGCTTTTCCCTCTGCCCCTCCTCCCCCCTCACACTCTCTCTCCAAGACAGACAGAAAGAGAGAGAGAGAAGCCTGCATACCTGCAAAAGAAACAACAGAGTGGATATGCAGAAAATAATGAGCCCTGGAATGGAGTCACATACCTTGCACAGGTGCTATGATTTCCATTTTTTAAGTTTGTACGAGCCCATTATCTCCCCAACAAATGCCTGTCTACTCTACCTTTCACCAGACAGTTTGGGGTTTGTGTTTTCTCAGATCACTGACATGTGATAGGCAGCCTAGCCTAATACCCTAAGCTAGAATTGGCTAGGTTGTGTTTTCTGACATCCTTCTGTCTTTTGGAAATTTAAATAGACATAAAATAATCAATAGCCAAATTTATATAAATGCCCATAAAAACAGTTCAACTTTAAAACTAACTATGCTATAATCTGTCAATTATCAGAACAGTACTTTTCCCTGGCAACTCACTAGTTAAACAGAAGGGTATTGCATGCCTCAGAGAATATCTTGGCTATCTAATTCCAAAAATGGGAAGGGCGAAGAGATCAAGATTATTCTGAGAAGTCCACAGTTAAATATCTCTTTGCAGGGAGCCTGCGTAGCTCAGTAGGTTAAGCCTCTGCCTTCAGCTCAGGTCATGATCCCAGGGTCCTGGGCTCTCCGCTCAGTGGGCAGCCAGTTTCCCCACCTCTATCTGCCTGCCTCTCTGCCTACTTGTGATCTCTGTCAAATAAATAAATAAAATCTTTTAAAAAATTGTAATAATAATAACATCTCTTCGCAGACCTAAAAATACAAAATCCCTCTAATGTTGCTATACAATGATTTCTTTTCTCATGGGAAATGAATGGGATTAGCAATTTATAACTTACTGTTTATTGTACTGAAATCATACTAATGTTTACCCACGCTCTCCATAATTAAATCTTATAAACTAAGTTCCTATGAGAAATTTATCAATTTCAAAGTACGCTACCTCACAATTTAGTGTTGCTCCTAAGAATGAGAAAAGCCTAAACACAGGCCTACCTTCAAATAAGGTGTTCCGTTTATGACTGGCCCTTCTTATGGGCTGTAGTTTCTACCTCAGAGGAAGTAATAAAAAGACAGACATCATCTCCCTTTGCAATAATTCCCTCAAAGAGGGCACATCTCACCTGCTCACTCCAATACAAATGTTATTCAGACCTCCTCAGATATTTGAAAAAATGAAGAAATCTCATATGCAGAAGGCTGAAACAGTGGAGGTAAAACGCAGTGTTTAATACTATTCCTGGCTCCCAAAAAAAGGTACAATGAAATAACTTAGTGGTGCAAGTGTCTTGGCATCCTGACATTTCTGCCTTTTGTTTAAAAAAAAAAGAAAAGAAAAGAAAAGAATAAATTAAGCTAAATCCAAAGAATAAAGTCACCTCTGAAATGACATACTTTAGAAACCAGTATAAATTGGGATGGAGGGTAGCTGGAAGAGTGAATATACAATAAATGTTTAAACTAGCACAGCTATTAAAGACTGAGCTGCTTCAATTTAAGCAGAATATCAGATCCTTGTTAAATATTTTGTAATAAATGCCTGATGACTTAAGTGTTCAAAACTCTAGATTAAAAGATGTTACTGTGGTCCATATTGTTATTCATCAGCCTCTAAATCATTCATCATGTGAAAAGATTTAATAAGCTATACAAGGAAACTAAAATGTACAGAATGTATTGTAGCTCACTATTGTAAAGGAAACGGTGAGAAGTACACACGGAGAAGAAAAGGTTATTTACGTCCACAGCCCAACAATTACTTCAGTGAAAATGTATTGAGAGGTACCTTAATGATTTTGCTGAAGGAAAAAATAAAAAAAA